>NC_136590.1:44068291-44613291 GCF_910589615.1 Taurulus bubalis
AACACAGGCTATTTATTTGTCCACTGTGTGGTCTGCAGATTTGTTTTTCTGTTTTGTAATGCAAAATGGATCACAAATAATCCCTGTCCCTCTCTTCATGCTCACCTACCTCCTTCATGTTAATTAACTCAACAAACAAGAATTAACCAGACAAACACAGACAGGCCTCTTTGTGCGATGGCAAATACCAGGGACTTGCACAACATGCACATTTTTATCCTTGTAAAAATGGAGCAAAGTGCAGGATGGAAGAGCAACCCAAATCAATCTTCATTAAAAATGCCTTTTTGTGCCAAAAGTGGCGTCTCCAGAGACCATCTTTAGATCCCTGCAAAGGAAAACCTAATGCATGTCTCTATGTTTAAAGTTCAAACAAAGCATCTGAGTTCCCACTGACCTCCCACTGGATTCCTTTACATTCTGATGAATCACACGGCTTTCCCAATGAGATACTGACCTTGCTTTTGAAGAACAGAAGGTAAATGCTGATGTGCTGAGTTGTGCCGATGTGCTTTTTTGCAAAGCTTGGGTCAAGGCTGGGCCTTTTCACTGAGATGGCAGATTCGACTGAATAAAAGAGGATTCAAGGCCTCACCGCCAGTCATGAATACTGCCACGACATTGCGGTATTATATTACATTAAGTGTATTTTATACACATTTATATATTTGCTCTAAAGCATAATTACTGCTGTGCAATCAAAATCCAACAAAAAGCAACAATCACAAAGAAAAGGGCATTACTGTGGTCAAGTCTTGTCAAGAAAAAACAATGTGTAACTCCTTTGTACACCATTTGGTGCTTTCCTGCGATTCATTCCTGCTTTTCAAACTGTTTTAGTTATGAATACTTTGACACAGGACCATCGACATGTTTGTACTCGTAATAAAATGCTGATTTTGCTGAGCTTTCGCACGGTGAATAAAAGCATCAACCAATCCCGTTGTGCGTTCTCTATCGTATACAGAAGTTCTGTGGTCAGAACCAACAAGGTCAACTTTATTACTCCTTTCAAGCAGATCCACTCCTTCTGTTCTTCCCTTTCACAATAAATCCCTCGACATATACAGCACACTGCGCACCTGTTTACCAAAAATGTTCTGTTTGTTTGTTTTGTTTGCTTTGTCTTTCCACTTATTTATTTGTTGTTCTGTTTGTCTCTTGTCCCCAGTGTCAAGCGTCTTTGAGTATCTAGTAAAGCGCTATACAAGTTTGAATTATTATTATTACCAGAGGAAAGCTGAATTCACTCAGAACCTTTTGCTGAAAGGAAACTCACTAAAATATATATAAGAATGTTGGCAAATACTAATATTGAGAGGATTTTCAGGCCTGGTGGCAAAACAAGACAAAACACTTCAGATTGTATTGTTATGAAAGCCAAATGGCTTGTGACATCCTCCCTCCTCTCCAATCCCACCACAAACAAGCCCTCATTTCAGACTAGAGTCCACATTACACCGGGGCCAGCGGGGTCACCGCTGCCCGTCTTGCTCCATTGGCCGTTACCGATAAGCAGCTTCAAACAATCTCCAGCAGAGAGAAACGTTACCTTTTTGCCTTTCTGCTCAAATTGATCCGACGGCACGAAATGGCAGGATGATCAAGTGGCTCGTTAGGCAGAAGAGGAATTAGGGCTGAGTGTGTCAGATAGGAGAGTCCAGGCTGCCCCGGGGCACCGCTGAGGCTTCCCATTGCGTGACACCTGTGCTCTCAGATGGAGCTGCGCCTCTCCCTGCCACCGGCCAGGACCTCGTTCCTCAAAGGCAACTGGGACGAGGAAGCTGAGCATGCATTGGACATTCTGTGTGCAGAAAATCGAGCTCTGCACCTAAAGACGTGTACGCTCGGAAGGAAAGGTCAATTTTTGCATGAGGAAATATGCAGAAGTCCTCCAGGAAGAACAGATTCATTTAAAGAGAGCCCTTTACCATGAGGCAGTGGCAAAACATCTTGCACTAATGAACCACATATTCTTCTCTATCTCTATGTGTTTCCCAGGAAACTCTGAAGGAAGAGAAGCAGAGACGTGGAGGGGAGCGGGGGGACGGGGGGGTTTACACAAGATTAATACCAGAATACAGTGCAGGTCACGGGTCTCCAGCATCCTCCGAGAGACTCGATTTAGAGGAGAGAGCTGGTCTGCAGGTGCTCCCTTTCGACAAGGCAGCATTGCTTATCTGTCGCCCTGCTGCTATTGGTAACATTAACTGTGTGGTCCGGACTCATCGGCTCTCTACCGCCACTCCTGCCGACTGAAACAAACGACCTTGGCGATAAAAACATCACCAAGACTCCCGCTTCTCTAAGTGCAACAATTGCCGGACGGATAGCACCAGTAGTACGAATGGTTGGTGGAGAATTCTTTTTCTTCTCAGAGTCAGATAATCTTGTGTTTGGAGAGCCTTCAGAGGTCCACATATACTGGGCCACACTGATTTAAGGTAGGAGAGGATTAGCGTTTCTTTCTCTGATGAGGACACGTCTGGCATTAAAAAGTGCGTCGTACTTTAAATTATACTTTGTTACAGATCTCTGAAGTCTCTCAGGGCCAGAGCTTCGGTGAAAAAACACTTTATATATAATTGCCCGTCATAAATCGGAATGCTTCTGATGTATTTGGCAAATAAACACAATGGTTCCCCTTTGAAGCAAGCCCTACTTGGCGGTAGCTGTGACACACATACACTCACACAGGAGAGAGTGGCCAGACAGCCAGGACAACAGTGCCCGACTGTTCTCCCAGCTATCTGCCCTCAGATATGGACACAGCAGGGGGGGAAGGACAGCCTGGTGCTCTGGTGCTCTGCCATTCCTGCTCTGACTACATGTCTGATGTCGGCCCAAGATGCACAAGAGGGTGAAAAGGCTCTAACCCTCAGCAGATGGGAGCAATCTATCTCACACAGTACAAACCTGCTTGTAGAAAAGCATGTTTTACAGAAGCGATGCTATTGGTTGACTTAGTCACCAAAATCCTCTAGCTGTGCGAACACCTTAGCTGGGGGAGTGAAACTTCACTGGCCTCACCGTCGGATTACATTCTGACGCATCTCAATGTATCACATCTCAATTATCTATAGTACTGTCTATGATCTATGTTAGAGGGCACTGCAATCTACTAAAATAAGGTTTTCACAGAGCAGTTGAATGTCTCTGGCCTTTGACTCTGCATAGCCTAGCGGCTAGCAGAGTTCTCCTTACTCACAGCTCCTCTACTCTTATACTACTACTTGTATACTACTACTCTTATACTACTACTCTTATACTACTACTTGTATACTACTACTCTTATACTACTACTCTTATACTACTACTTGTATACTACTACTCTTATACTACGACTCTTATACTACTACTCTTATACTACTACTTGTATACTACTACTCTTATACTACTACTCTTATACTACTACTCTTATACTACTACTTGTATACTACTACTCTTATACTACTACTCTTATACTACTACTTGTATACTACTACTCTTATACTACTACTCTTATACTACTACTTGTATACTACTACTCTTATACTACTACTCTTATACTACTACTTGTATACTACTACTCTTATACTACTACTTGTATACTACTACTCTTATACTACTACTCTTATACTACTACTTGTATACTACTACTCTTATACTACTACTCTTATACTACTACTCTTATACTACTACTTGTATACTACTACTCTTATACTACTACTTGTATACTACTACTCTTATACTACTACTCTTATACTACTACTTGTATACTACTACTCTTATACTACTACTCTTATACTACTACTTGTATACTACTACTCTTATACTACTACTTGTATACTACTACTCTTATACTACTACTCTTATACTACTACTTGTATACTACTACTCTTATACTACTACTCTTATACTACTACTTGTATACTACTACTCTTATACTACTACTCTTATACTACTACTTGTATACTACTACTCTTATACTACTACTTGTATACTACTACTTGTATACTACTACTCTTATACTACTACTCTTATACTACTACTTGTATACTACTACTCTTATATTACTACTTGTATACTACTACTCTTATACTACTACTCTTATACTACTACTTGTATACTACTACTCTTATATTACTACTTGTATACTACTACTCTTATACTACTACTCTTATACTACTACTTGTATACTACTACTCTTATACTACTACTCGTATAATAATAATCTTCTACTACTACTCTTATACTACTACTACTACGTGTGTATGCACGTGTGTGTATGTGTTCACACACACACACACACACACACACACACACACACACACACACACACACACACACAGTGTTATTGGAGGAGCTCAGCCCGACAGAGAAAGCAGAGGAAATGCTTATGTTAAGCATGATATTAAACTAAAAAACTAATAAAAAGCACCCATCAGAGCTCAGCACCATTCTTATTCTTCGTACCTGGCTTACTGAGTTAGCCGGCTAATTTTCAGGATAAGATGACGTAGGTCAGACTTTTCTGTTCCTCGAAGCAAGTTTAGAAAAATCACCATGGCAACACAGTCAAAAATGGAAACCTGCCCCTGCGCAGGCGCATTATATTCTGCAGACAAGGAATCATTTATTGATGAGAGCTTCTCGAGCCGCGGACATTGATCACTACAGGTGCAGCCGATCGCCTGTCTGTCAGACATAGACTATCAGCCGCTGCAGGCTGCGCTGTTCTTAAGTTTATTTAGTGCTTAAGAAACGTATGGATGTGTTGAAAGCACTCATAATTATATGACAGTGTTATTCGTACACCATACATATCATTATTGTAGAAAATGTTTAAGGTGGACTCATGATAAGAATACAGAGAATCACACACAATTTATTTTCACTGCTTCAATTGATTGAATTTCTGATTATGAATAATACATACATACTGATCCGCCCATACACATATTCAAACTCCTAGTTATATAGTAATCTACACATACATGTATATACACATATATAGTACATGATACATATGCACATAGAGTACATATATCCTCAGAAGTATATATGTATTTGTATACTACTGCCAGCAGGCACATTTAAATAAATATAATCTGATTGATTTGGGTGATGAAGCACTTTAAATTAGCCGATACATTTTCCCAACACTGACGCATTTAACTTGTCTGATATATTTGTGACGCTCATGTCTCGCATCGGGGGCGCTGTTAAGCTGAGTTCACACCAACAACGTTGCAAAAATGTTGCGAATCGTTTGCTGTGAATGCAGCATTAGATTTTGCCATGATTAAGGTATTGACTTCCTCATATGGGCTCATGTTCATCTCCTGCTTCTCAGCAGAGAAATAAAAAGAGGTTCCTCTGAGTTTCAGCACGGATCTGCCGTGGAGAAACCGAGTTAGCCTGACGTCAATCATCTCGCTAATTTAAGATGGATAATAGGACATTTGCTCGACTTTGTTTGGCCAGGTACGAAGAATAGAGCCCGGATCGTTCCCAATTCAGCAGCGGGGCACGTTGAACAGAGTTTTGCATCTCGAACCTGTGCGTAATGAAACAAGGTGAACGGCCCTCTCCAGAGCCAGTGTCCGTGAGGGTGCAGCGTTCCCCTCATAGTTCTTATAGAAACATCTAGACTAAATGTTTTTATCAAGCAGCTGGGTGTTTTGTGACCCCACATGTCTCCTGCCTGACTGGAATGATAAACTGTGAAAGCAGTGTTCACATCAGACCTCTCCCCAGACTGCCGCTGCGCTCAGAGCTTCTTCTCTGCTGAGTGAGCTACGGCAGGCCAAACCTGCACAACATTTAAATGTTGCTTTTTGCCCCAGGAAAAACACTCACTGTCATTCCGAGCAGACAGTACACATTTGTCGAATCAAAAAAACACCTTTGAGGATGCAATCCTGCTGCTGAATATCAGGGTAAAAATAACATTTTGATTTCTACCCTGAGTTTTGCCTAGGGAATGCTTTTGTTGCCAGATTAGGTGAGCAAATGAGCTACTTGTGTTTGTATTTGGTTCACTTTTCCCTCCTGAAAAGTAAAAGTCTACATTCCAGACAATCAACCTCTCCTCCAATTAGTATAAAGATGCACACTGCCACTGTCATTATGTCCAGTCTACCACAAGGAAGAAGGATGACGTATCTCTAAAGTCATAGCTCTGTGATTAGAGATGACTAGATGTTTTTTTTCTATCAAACATTATCTTTCCCAAATGTCTATGAAGTAAACAGGAGTAGACAAAGCAATCTATTTTCCTCCCTGCACTGATGCATGGTAGTGTATGATGCATATGATTTAAATGTCTTTTGGCTAATTTAGACCAAAATGCCTTAACATTCCTCAGGAGAAAACTCAGTTGGTCACCTGACGGGCTTTAAGCAGTTCCAGTCACACAGCTAGAATACTGCAGTATATGAAATACTGCTGCACATGAACAATTGGACCCATACACTGTTTCTATTTGATCTCAGCATTTTGATTAGCCTTTGTTAATTTCATTTCACTTCACAAATGTAAAAATGTACAATGGCTACTCTGGTTAATTTGAATTTATGCATTTCAGCTCTCATTGATTCGGCTCAGCACGAGGCCACATTCAGCTGCTGAACGGACCCTATTCTTTGCCTGGTGTTATTATCCTGTGGACACGTCCCCATAATTAAAGCTGTGAGAAAGCCTGATAGTGGTTCGAAGAATTAATAGCTTGAAATAACCCACTGGAACTTGATTTGGTGTTTCGGGAATGGCCTTGAGAAAGAGTTTTAAAAGGTTACTGGAGAGTTCAAATGTAGAAAATGTAAATGTTCAGCAGAATCCACCTGATCTCCTGTAAGCTCTGTAGTCAGAAGATTCATAATACAAGGTGTGTCTTTGTGGGGAACACAGTGAAGTGTTCCCACATTATATATTATAATAACCTGTTCACACAACGGGCAGTCAACATAAATGCAGTATTATATTATAAACTCAGAATAGAGGATATGTGGTGGCGTTTTCTGTTGAAATGTGCAAATCGGGCATCAATTTAAATCTTAATCTTAAATATGTCCTAATTGTACATCGGAACATTGGATTAAGCCAAGTACAAGTCGAAGGTTTTTACAGAGGGAATTACGGATATACGTTTGTATCACTTCATAAATCAGAAAATACTGTCAACAGCTAAATAAATAAAATGTTGTATAAATCAGACGTTAAATGATATATGAACAAACCCTTCTGTAGAAACCTTGAGAATATATTTTGGAATGCAAAGTGTAAAGATTGGTGGATGTAAGAGTTTGAAAATGTGAGAAACACTTGATATAATAAGTAATACATATATAATAGATATCAGCATGCAACTTTCACAGTTGAGTTACATTAGGATAATGTTTTTTTGTTGTCCTGATGAGCAGGTAGCTCCTCCCACCAGTGTATGAATGGGTGATTGATGTTAAGTAGTGTTGAAGTGCTTTGAGTGGTCTTCATTAAGACTAAAAAAAGTGCTGTTCAAGTACAGGACCATTTAGCATTACCATTAGCACATTTGACCATTTGCTATCTCTTCCCCATGAACACGCCGGAGAAAACTGAACATAAAGACAATACAGTAATACAAAATAATCTGTCTGCATTCTTAAACAATGCATTGTGCATAGTTTTAAATATGAATGTGCATGCTTGTTTGTACATTAGCTAACATGTATCACAGCTAGATGCATTGCTGTAAGCTAACACACAATTGTAAATGAAGCAGTTTTTTAGTGATTTATCAAACATATTGTTGAAGAAATACTTACTGATATATGATCTTTAACATGTCCGAAGTCAAATAAATGAACGTATGGCATTGCCTCTAAGAGGCTTCCTAGTGGATTACTCTCTCTAGCATGCAGTCCTCTGTTGTTCTCCTCCCGCTAACAGAAGTTACCCAACCAGAAATGATTAACGGAAAGAGACTTCATGGCATGAACAGGAAATATGGTATTGCTATTAAACATATTTTTGTCTTCAGATAAGTACACACAAATGATCTAAAAACACATTTTAATATGCCTCAAAGGCAACACAACATTATACTGAGCTGCACATACATCTCTCATTTTTGAGTGAGCATGCATTTGCAAATATGCTTCTGTTAGGAATCTATTAGAAGCAGAATAAGAGATATGCATGTCCCACCAATCATCCTCCACAAAACATCTCACGTAAGATGTTTTCTACAGACTCACTAAATAACTCATTACCAAGGACTTCAGATTCCTCCAAAACCAATAAGCTCAACCCATTATGCACTAAATGATGGAGAGAAAGAAGGGAAGAAAGGATTTAGTTTGCCCATAATTTGGCAAACATGTGGTGGGTGAACTGTCAAGGATGCTCCAATACCCCGACCGTACCCATCATCAGCAGTCATTACTGGCTGGATTTCCTGAGGGAGGTCACACATGTTGCAGAAATAACAAGCTTTCCTCGCTGTCCCCAGCAGTGGTAATGCATAAACCACAGAGCGCCTACCTCTGGGTGCTGCAACTGATACCCAACACTGAGCTTTTTATTTTCAGCTTAAGAGGAGAAAAAGACACTGCAATCCCTGTTTGACAAGGAAACCAGCTCCGGCTGTCAAAGCTCAATGGCATCGCACACACACATCTATCTTTTATTACTGCCGCACAGAAGAAGAACTCTCTCTCTCTCTCTCTCTCTTGACTTTTTTTCCATACGTTAAATACTCTCTCTTCTTCCCATAACCTTGGCCCAATTTATTTCCTTCTCTCTGCCTCGCTGGCTCTTGGCATTTCCAGTGAGGTGAGTGAGGTCACGGTGGTGCTCAATTAAAAATATGAAGTCATGTGCAATCGCTCTGTAATCGATCCCCAAAACAAAGTCAGCCCAAGGTGACGTCCGACGCCCCACAGTCGTGTTTCATAATCACGCCGGTCTTTTCTGAGCTGATCACGGCTCCTTCCAAGTCACTGAGCTGGCATGATCCCTGATAGAACAGTCAATAGGGGGGGGTGTCCCTTGAGGGAAAATTGTTAAACAACCCAATATCTTCCACTCTATTTCACGAACACCCGTTTAACCTTCCAGCTGAATATTTCTTCTTCATTCACCCCTCTTTTGGAGTGTTTTGCCGGGCCGGACTTGCTCTCCATTACTGAACACAATTTGTTTAATTCTGCTGCATAGCGGGCCATGTTGAGGTTTTCTTTTGAAGAGATCAAAGAGATATATGTCGTCAGCGTGAGAGATGTGGACCGGTGCACGTCGCTGGGGAGCCTCGGATCCAAGGTGAGCGCTCGTCCCCTCCAGACACATCCCAACGCCACGGTCGCTAATTGAGTTTGGATGTTTGATGATAGATACCCAGTCCGGCCTCTTCCTCTGTCATCTAAGCTCAGAGCAGCAGCCCATTTACATGAAACAGATCCCCCTGTACGCGGTTATTAGACCATCTGCAGAGCGGAGGTGTGCAAGTCAAGGTGACAGAGAGAGAATTACGCATTCAAGGTGCATAGCAACACAGGCGGCCATTTCGCAGATGAAGAACTTGTCAGAAAGTCATCGGAGGGCGGTTGCTGTTACTGCGACGATGGATCACTGAATGCAGCCGTGCAGAGGAAAGTCACCTGTACTAACTTACAACTCCTGGAGCTGCAAAGGTCACTAGGACTGCACTCACACAGGTATGAAGAGGTGGAAGCAACGGGGAGCTGCACCACCTTGTCATTAAATCGAGGGTTTGTCCCTGAAGAAAGAAGAAGCCTGACGTTGGAAAAGAAAGGCGGCAATTAAAATGTTTGATTGTGACACGGAGTGATGAGTATAGAAGAACTGTCAGGTGAAGAGCTCATGTCATTTCCTAGAAGAGGTCTCCAATGCATCTTTCTGACTATTTCAAGCTGCTGTAAATGTTGATATAATGCTGCACACCAGGGTTAAACACTCAAGATAATGTCTCACTCTTGCCTTCCCTTCCCTAGATTAACGTAGTAAAACTCCATGACATTTGCTCTTTTCCTGTTTTTGCCAATAGCAGATAATTGTGTTCCACTATTCAAGCATAATTACTGTGAAAGCGTTCCGTTGGATGAAGGAACGTGCCCCGAGGCATGGTCTTTGTTCAACATTTACATAACAGCGCCTCATTACAATGTCCAGCTGTAAATCAGACATCCCTCATGTCTACACAGTCCACAGCAGAATCCATCAATACCCTGCAGGGTCAATGTGCTCAGAATTCTGATTCCAAACAAATATTCAAATATCAAACGAGACAGAGTTGTATTCATGAATCCAGAAGGTCCACCGGCTCCCTATGGGCACGTGGTTTGCTCTGAGCCTCTCTCTCTATGAGGTAGCGATCCATAGTCAGCATTACCAACAGAAAATGATGGCCAGCTTGGAGAGGCTTGGAAAGTGATATGCGTTTCAGACCCCTAAAAGAACAGCCCACCCTGAATGAAATCAATACCATACAAGTGTCCGCTATATACAGAACATTTTAAACGGTTTACCTTGTTGTCGGACAGACATTTCCGAGGGGCAACTGAAGCCACATTAACTAACCAACTGATGGAGGCAGCGGTGTGGTTGTGGGAGGAGTTTAGTGGCAGAGATCAGGCTTCAGTTCCTCATGGGTGACACAGGATGTCTAGCGGTAGGAAGGTAAACCAGCCAAAACATTCTGAATATGGTGCCTGGAATAGGTTTGGCTGCTGCCTCCGTCCAGAGCAGTACATTGTTCTCCATCTATTGAAGTAGTACACTGGCTATGAAGAAGCACACACTTCCAAAACACCAAAACAGACAGTTTCAAAGTCTAAAACACACTTTTAGCAAATAACTACACAAACCAAGACACAGCATTCAAAATGAGAAGCCTGTCTGTGATATGTGCCAATCACTGCCACTACCATCCCACACTCAATTATCAATCACCTGCACCCAGGATGCACCTGTGAAAACGCCTTTAACCGATTACATCACTTAGACATTTCCAGGAAACTTCCCCAGTTGATTGCTTATATTAAGATAGATGATTGTTTTTTGTCATGCAAGTTTTTTATAATGTAATGATTAAAGATGGAAATGAGGCGTTTTCAATAATTTGTGTTCATTCAGGTCAAATCTACAGATGCAAATTGACACCAAAACAAAAAAAGGTGGTATTTATAAAATGATTGCCCAATCTATATGTTATTCCCACTCTGACCCGCTGTGCTGATCACAGTTGTGAGTGCACACAGTTTTCTTTTATTAGGGATTATGTCAGATTTGACGTGTCAGATATGGTCATAAAATAACAATGAATGAATTTGACTGAAATGATGGATTGTTTCTTTGTGTGTGAGTTCCAAAACATAACAGTAAAAAGGTAGAAGGCATGGGTATGCAAGATTGGATATTTTTTGTGGAAAACAAATGGTATATGTTGTCAGTGAAAATGTCAACATTTGTTGTGATTGATGACGAAATGTCATTTAAATGGATTGAAATAGACATTTCTTCATGAAAATGTTTTGAGTTTGGAACAGAAGCTGCCTATGAAAAGTCAGGCTGGCAGGTATACACAGAACTACAGCTTCTCTTCGCCCTAACACAAAGACACACACAAAACACAAAGCACATTGCTGCGGCTCACAGCCGGCTTGGAGCCGGACGCCTCGGTTCCATACAGAGTTTGTGACAGTGACATGACAGCGTTCTTTTATAACTCCCTTATATTCCCCTACAGTGACAGCGGGGGAATGGAGAGAGCTGCCAGGAATCATGGAGAGGAATCCCTGTCAAGCGCTACCCCGAGGTTTCCCCTCCCTCATGTCAGGAGAGATAACCACTAGAAGCCCATGGGAAGCTGGGAGAGATGGAACGAGAGACAGAAAAAGAAAGAAAAACAGACCAGCGACTCGCAGAAACGCCCTCTCTTTCCAGGAAGGAGAGATGTCGTCACGTTTTCTAGCTGAGATGTCGGGCCCCAAATCATGTACAAAGTAGGATTTCACTGGAGAGGACGTAGGGAGATTACATGATACTTTATGGTGGAGGCAACAGTAAATGAGAACTTTTTTAAATAGCTGTCAGCATGTCCTTGACTTTGTATCCAGAATTACATCCTGTCATATAAATGTAATCTTCAATCTTTTAAGTGGAAGTCTAATGGAGGGGAATGCAATGGTAGTAAACCTATGAGGCAGTTTGCAAAGTTTAAAAAACAAACATTTTAGTCTTTACTCGTCTATTTTATTTGTGTGTATCTTCAAAACAGTATTACTTTTTAATTCTAGATTTCACAACTATTCTACAAATGTGTCTTTAGTTTTGTTTTCGAGCACACAACCCAGGGTGAATGACAGCTTTTGTCTTCTGTGTGTTTCATGCTTCATGCTCCTGGGTGGACAGACAAAGGAAGGAATCCATAATTCCGTTCAGCAAAAACATGCCCTAAATAAACAACATGTCCTCCGTTGCTCGGAGAGTATATTAACCCCACGTGTAAGAGATGATGGACGCGCTCATCCATTCCCTCATTTCACTAAGCAGCACTGCCGGCAAACGTTTGCTGATATTTCTGTGGCCATTATCGGACTACCAAACCTAATTAGAGTTAGGTCACTCTCGGTGCCAAAGAGCCATCTGAATGTCACATGGACAACTAGGAACTATCCTTTCAGTTTGCCGCTGTCCTCGTTGCCAAACAGCAAACGGGTCAATAACCCATCATTATAGAGCTTCACACTTCGCTGGCTGCAAATTGACTGCCTGAAGGATTAAGGAGAAAGGCAATGACGCCAATGCTGGAGATGAGACAACATTGCTCATCTTCTCTACCTACTAAGAAACCCGGGGTTCTTTGAAAATACCGCAGCTAAAGTAAGAGAAGGCAGCGTGACCGGACATAATCCAGGGATTCGGGGTATTGTTGGTGAAAACGCACGCTACAATAGAAAGTAGAGCCAGTAAGTGAGTCAAAGTCACTCTTCAATTTTGAGTTTGGATTGTCTTCAATAACCTTGTATCAGGTGAACTGTTCCATTTCCTTGATTGACAGATATTCTGTCTGTCCGACTGTAATCTGAAGACTCTCATTTACTCTCTAGCACCAAATCCTGTGAGCGGATTGGACTCTCTGAACACATAATACCTCCACCTGCACACGTTCTGCTTCAGTGTTTGATAAAGACGCTGTGAGGAATACGTTATAATACTCAGGAGCCAACATTTTACAATGAAAGCTCAACAACCGCTGCTGACTCCTTCTCCTCCCTCCATTTACTTTGTCAATATCTTCATGTTTCACAAGAGAAGTGACTCTTGGTGTTTTTATGATCGGCACATTAAAGTCCCAGTGAAAAAGAAGCCCGAGCGTCTTAAAGGCCCAGTGTGTATATGTTTTAGCGGCATAACATGGCAGGAAAACCAACTAAATACCCCTCTATCGATCTATGTCTATGTGTGTGTGTGTTTGTCTATGTGTGTAAATGCTCGCTGCAGCCACCAACACATTAAAAAGTTCTAATAAAAACACCAGTCACGTCGAGGCTCATCAATATGTGGTAATTTAGCAGCGGGGCCGTTTAATACCGGGTTTGGGAACGCATCACTGCCTTCAGACAAGCCGCTCCTACCTCCGGTCAGTGTTCCGCAAGCTAGCTCCCCGCTCCTGCTGCTAGCTCCCCGCTCCTGCTGCTAGCTCCCCGCTCCTGCTGCTAGCTCCCCGCTCCTGCTGCTAGCTCCTCGCTGCTGCTGCTAGCTCCCCGCTGCTGCTGCTAGCTCCCCGCTCCTGCTGCTAGCTCCTCGCTGCTGCTGCTACTGCCCGCGTCCCCTCTGCCCAAGTCGGGTGACGAGCCGGGGCTGGTCCCGTGACCTTCGGTGGTTGTCGGGGAGCTAGCGGAAGTTAGCGGAAAGCTAGTGGAAGTTAGTGGGGAACTAGCATGAGCGCCAGCTGGCTACAGCGGGAGCAAACGAGGCCACTGATTGAGGGTAGTAGCGGTGTGTAACCCAACTTTTACGGTAAGTATGTTTTCTAAGCTAAGGAAAACGCTGTGATTCTTACTTTCAAGATTATACTCTGAGTTTTGAATATTACATTCCATCGCTGCCAATTAATCCCCATACATTTGACACACTGTTCCTTCAAGCTTCTGTACTGTGATGCATTTCATAGTGAAACCAAATATGTCGGCGTAGTAAAGTTAAAAGAGGGATGTAAGTCAAATCCTTCACATTGTCGGATTGTCCCGTTAGAAAGTGGGTGGGCTTAGAGTCGAGCGTGATACGAGTTACAGAGGACACACCTCCCTCACCTGTCATCGGCCAGGTGACGAGCCCACCCTGCTCTGAAATAACCTCCCTGCTGATTTAAGACTTTTAAATCCAAACTAAAACTCTTCTCACCTTAACTTTGAGTTAGTTGCGTATGCTGTGATTACTTCAGGCCTGTACCTGTTATCATTATCCCTCCAGCGGGTCGCTCTCCCTCTCAGAAATCTATTAAACCCAGTACTTTGAGCTGCTGATGAGAACACTGCTGTTTCTGAAAGCCTCTCTCTCTCTCTCCCTCTCTCTCTCTCTCTCTCTCTCTCTCTCTCTCTCTCTCTCTTTATATATATATATATATATATATATATATATATATATATATATATATATATATATATATATATACATATATATATATATGTATATATATATATATATATATATATATATATATATATATACATATATATATATATATATGTTTCTTGCTTTCTCTCCTTCTCTCTCTCTCTCTTTCTCTATTTCTCTAGTATTTCTAGTCTCATGTCTTTTTATTTTGTCTTTAGTCTCTCTAGTCTCTCTCTCTATTTATTCTCTCTCTAGTCTCTCTCTATTTATTCTCTCTCTCTATTTATTCTCTCTCTAGTCTCTCTCTATTTAGTCTCTCTCTAGTCTCTCTCTATTTATTCTCTCTCTATTTAGTCTCTCTCTATTTATTCTCTCTCTCTAGTCTCTCTCTATTTATTCTCTCTCTCTAGTCTCTCTATTTATTCTCTCTCTAGTCTCTCTCTATTTAGTCTCTCTCTAGTCTCTCTCTATTTATTCTCTCTCTCTATTTATTCTCTCTCTATTTAGTCTCTCTCTAGTCTCTCTCAATTTATTCTCTCTCTCTAGTCTCTCTCTATTTATTCTCTCTCTAGTCTCTCTCTATTTATTCTCTCTCTAGTCTCTCTCTATTTAGTCTCTCTCTAGTCTCTCTATTTAGTCTAACTCTAGTCTCTCTCTATTTATTCTCTCTCTATTTAGTCTCTCTCTAGTCTCTCTCTATTTATTCTCTCTCTAGTCTCTCTCTATTTATTCTCTCTCTAGTCTCTCTCTATTTATTCTCTCTCTAGTCTCTCTCTATTTAGTCTCTCTCTAGTCTCTCTCTAGTCTCTCTCCCCTCTCTCTCTCGTTTCTCTCTCTATATCTAGTGTCTCTCTCTCTCTCTCTCTCTCTCTCTATATATATATATATATATATATATATATATACGTATATATGTATATATATATATATATATATATATATATATATATATATATATATATATATATGTGTGTGTGTGTATATTGTCCGAGGATATTGAGATAAATCAATGAGTTGATCAATCTGAAAACATTCTCCAGTCTAAATTACTCCATATGAACAACTCAAAAGCTTTTTGTTATTCCATGAAACAATAATTCAACTACTTTATTTTGTATACATTGTTATACTGATCATGAGAAGCATTCTGCCCAATATTAAGATATATAATGTTGTATCAAGTACTCAATGATATGTATACGTTAACAATCAGCTGTTTCAACTTTTCACTGTGCCCTCACAGGATGTAGCGTGAGCTCATCCCTTATGGAGCATCATTATGATGCATCAGGACTCAGAGTCCTCTATGTGTTCAGGATTACATGAGTGTTGTTCATTACATCCTGGAATGAAGAGGCAACCCATCATCTCAGACGTCAAAGAGCAGCTGTCATCTATCGGGGATGTCCGTGATTACAAATCTAAAGCTCGTGTCTCTCTCAGAACCAAAGAAAAGCGGCTGAGGTGAGGTGGAAAGAGTTGGAAGAAGCAGAAATGTTTCATTTGGGAGGTGAAATTGTGAAAGGACAGAGAAGAAAAGTAATGTCAGTCAACGTGGCTTTAATACAGCAGCATATCCCGCGGGACGTTGGAGGCGGTGGCGGCGGTTGCGGGGATGTGGGAGCTGTTTCTGATTCGCAGATACGTTTTTATTATCTCTTTGAGTCCCGAACAAGTTGCCGGCCGGCTGACTGGGCTGCTCGGCCGCTATAGCCGGGGCTGATGGGGCTAATGGAATTCGAGCGCTGCGGCCTCATCTCTCAGTTGTGATGGCTCGGTGACAGGCCCTGATGGATCACTGGAGCTGAAGGCTCGCCTGACAGTCACGCTCGGCTGATGAATTGTGAAATGAGACAGACATACAAAAGCTGTGGGCAGCCCAGACCTGGACTGACCCCCCTCTCCACCCCCGTCCCCCTGATCCTCCCCGTCGCCCTTCTCGGTCAACCGGTATGCTCCGTGCGACGGTGAGCGCCGTGACGCCCCGCATCCATCTTCCACCCTGACTTGTTGCCGGGGCAATGTGGGGGCGGCTCTGCTGGGTGCAATGGAGACACATGGCCCCAGCCCTGGGACATGGCCAACTTTTTGAAGTCTTTTAATGACGGACTGTGGGCATCCATCACGCTGACTTTGCTCCTGAATATAGCCGTTGCAGTATATCTCCTTCAAGAAACTTCCAACAGGAGCGTATTATATCTTCTTCACAAAAACAGCAGCAGTTCTTGCCGTCTCAGACGACGTATGCGAGAGAACTGTTGCCGGAAACTGTGTTTTAAAGGAGATGAAAAACCAACAACATGCCTACATTTAATCAGGATACTTTTGGTCAAACAGTTCTCTCTTCTTACAGAAAATGGTGGATGAGGACATGGAGAGGGCTAAAAAGTAATAGTTGTTAAAAAATATATAATAATAATAATCTAAACAGAGAGTGATAGACCACCAGAGGGCTGTCTGCAGCAATAATTACAGAGACTCCCGTCATAATCATAAAGGGCATAATTTAACAGTTTGATGGTGTTGCTTTTATTAAGCGAATCTGAGCAGATGGCAGTTTAAGCATCCTGGATATTTCTTTTCAGGCTAAGGGGCCGAGGATTAATGAAAAAAAAAGCAGAGAGCTGGGGGTTGTCAAGAAAACTGTTGCCTGTAGACGTTAAAATGACTTATTACATGTTTATATGAAGGCATGTTTTCTCTGTTTAATTATCGCTCTCTTTCCCTGCCTCTCTCTCTCTCTCTCTCTGTTAATCTGCCAACTGCCACCTTTGGGTGTTTCTGTGACCTGTAGTTGGGGTCAAAGAGAGGAACTCGTGTGAAAGGGTAACTTTGGTGTTTTTTCAACCTGGACCCTATTTTCCCACCTGTTTGTGTTAAAGAGACCAATTCAAACATAATAATACTAATTTAAAGAGACTAATTAAAAAACACGAAACACTTTTAGGGATACACTAAAAACAATTAGTGTATCCCTCCAGTATTGAGGGATAACAGGCTCAAATTGTTATTAAAAGTGTCTGACATTATGAAAAGGACCCGTCAGATCTATGAAAACGTGTTATTTCCCTTATGCTATCAGTCTGAGCGAGACAAAAGATAACAACAGATCGGATCAAGGTAAAGGTAAAGAAAGGCGCTGTGTTTTTTGGTGGCTTCTCTCCATAATGTTTTCAGACACTCATGATCCAGCTCTGCTTCATATACTCTAGTAAAAAAAGCATGTATCCATCTATCCAGGTGGCTCTCTTCTCCCAACTAATTGTCATACAATGTTTATGAAATGACTGGCCTTATCTGTGTGATGTGTATGACATTATGATAATGATAAAGTTGTCTGTGACCAATAGAGTGATGGAAATCAAAGAGCTCCGCTTTATATGTAAGCAGATCTTCAGATGAATAGGAGCACTCAATCGTAGCATTCAAGCTCCGTTATGAAGTGAAAACCCAAGATTTATGCTCACATCATGGCAGAGAAGATGTTTTAAAGATCACCTTGATTTGTTGTCCTCTCTATGTACAGTTCCTAGTGAATGAGATGAAACAAAAAGCATTTCAAAATTGAGCTGAACCTTTGTGCTCAAACATTTTGCACTGCTTCTGCATGAACAGTCAATGACTGTGTAATGCAGTTGTTCCACAAATATAGATGTATTATAATTATTTTTCCCTATTATCTTATTTCCTCATTGCACAGCTCCTGTCTTGTCCGTCGCGTGGCAGCAGCTTGATTTCTTATCCAATCAGATTTCACCTCTGTTTCTCTCTATGGTAGAAAAGCTGGTTAAACTACATGGTGTTGACCAGCTTGGAGTTCTGTACATGTGATTCCTCACAGAGATAAGGATCCTCAGCAGTAGCAGCCTGAATCTGCACACTCCGGTCCAGTAGGTGGCGGTGTGCACCTAGTCAAGTTGGTTGCGATCCGCCATTTAAACTTGAAGAAGAAGAACTTTCTGCAGGCTTTCCCTGTGGACACTGTCCCAATCTCCACCCTTACGGACTCACGGACTTTGAGGCACGCTCCTGCAAAGTCCTTGAGGGTTTAGGGATGTCCCACTGTCACATGGTCGAGTGCTTGAGGCTCTCTGGCAGACATTTTGAGCCCTTTATGAACCCTTTCCGTAATTCAGCATTAGATGCCGACTTTAACTAAGGGAATTACCCACAGTTCATAGCAATGTGACGTTAAACACGCAGTTCCCAATGGAAGAATAAGGTAAACAAAGAGGCACTGTTAAACAGCTGAGGCACTGAAGGCACAGGTGGAAAATCCACGGCCCGCCACTGCTGTAACGAGTAGTGACATGAACGAGTCTTGACTTTGACCAGTCGTGATATTAAGAGGCTTGACTTCAACGAGTCGTGGCATTAGTGAGAGGTGACATTAACAAGTAGGTATTTCATAAACAAAGTTATTTCACCTCACCGTGAAAAAGTGCATTCATGTTTAATGTTTTGCCATTCAGTCAAATCCATAACACATCATTATTATGCCCCAGGTTGTTGTGTGTATATACATATTTACTGTATTGTTTATCTCTCTAAGCAATCTGTGACCCAATCCAGCATTTGGAACTGATTATGTAAATTAAATGCAATTAGTAACGAAATTGTATATTCTGGTGCTCTATTTCAGATTTCATCTATCGTTTTTTATCCTGTGTATATTATTGTATACACAGTTGTGAGATTGAATCACAAGTTGCAGCTTTCCCTGCTGCCCATAGTGCCACATTAATCTATTCAGACAATGGCCAACGTCACGATGCGCCTCAAGAGAGAGGAAATGACTGGGCGCTGAAGCCGATAAACAAAGGCCCACTGAGTTGCAGCATTGGTTTTGTTTTTCTGAGATGAACAAGATCAGAGACTCACAGTAATCTTCAGTTTTTACAACCACACCATTAGCAGTGTGTCTGTCTAGGGAAACAGGCAGGAGGAAGGAGCCGCTACACCAACAGCACACAAATAAGATTCCTTGACATTGAATATTTTCCAGAGGTATTCAGATTCTACTTTTGCACCGTGATGCTATCACACTAAATTGATCTACCACAGCAGCAGTGGATCTGCGGATGACACTTTGAGGTGTCATCCGCACTTCAAACTCACAATATAGAGCAGCTGTGATCTGTGTGAGACATCAGCAACTGAGCAGAAGAGTTGGGTATAAATGGCACCAAGTGACAAAAAAGAAAAAAACAGGTAGGTTGTCATTTGCCCAATTTTATAGGCTGAGTGCCTTGATCTGCCTTGAACTGCTCTTTCATCAACATGCCACTTCCATCTGATAAAACACGGCTGTAGATCGTGTTCGCTGTCAGCAAAGTCCTCGACTGCATTGCGAGTTAGCTGAGTAAATGAAGACGGGCAAAAACTCCTCGCTGGAGCTGATGAAAATTTCATGAAATATATAAGAAAGGGGAATACGGGAGGAGACCTGGGGAATGCGGCGGTTTCGGACGACAGTTCAATTATTGTAGTTGATGGGATGGCAGCCTGACCCTTCATCTGCATGCCGGAGAGACGGTCTTAACTGTGATTGCCACACCGCATGCGCCAGGTCCCGGCAAAAGGGCTCGGCGGAGGATATTCATCATTATTACAACTCCTCCTGTCCTGGTTCCGCCGCTGCTTTCACTTGATCAATGCCGCGTGCAAATAAGGAAGGACGAATCCGGCATCGATGTCTGCTGAGGACAGGGGCAGGGGAGGGAGAGTGATATCTTTATAAGAGGATTTGTCAGATTGGGTTTCTCGGTGTGAGGACAGAAAGAGGCTGCAGAGACACATGCCCTCGATCCGGGCAACGTTAATGAGGATCACCTGCTCTCAAAGAGTCCGGGACAAGGATGAGGACAGTTAATACCCCAGGGGGATAGGATGAGTTTAAAGGCTCCGATGGTACACGTTCAGGAGAGGGCACGCACACTCACCTACCAACCGCCGTCCACTCATGCGGTACACGCATCACAGAGGAAGATTCCCTTCTACCCAAACTGCGTAGCTTGCAGAGTTCAGACCCAAATATAGAACCTCCAAAATTAGATTGTTGACATGCACATAACCTGGTCCTGAGTACTGTTTTTTTCTTCATATTTAGGATATGATACGTACGTGGAACATTCTTATTCTGGATACATTATGATACACGTATGTCTGACTCCTCTAAATCCAGATGCTTGTACCAGCTGAGTTAACGAAGAAGATATCCTTGGTTTAAAAACAGGGTGTGAAAACCCCCCTGCGCCTATTATCAGACCAAAAACAACGACATATTATCTCCGGAACCACATCGTTGTTTAACTTCATTTAAATTGCTACAATAGCGCAACCCTTGTGAGAAGATACATCTGGTGTAAAACATAAGGATACACAAGGAGGCATTTTTGGGAAATCTTGCTCATATCGTGCTGGATGTTCATATGTTTAACATATCTTTTAAAAGTGATTTTTTTTACATTTTTTTCCAAAGACTTTGCTGAACAGATACATACAATAAACACAAGTATTGGAATTAATTTGGGGTTCCTACGACGACTCAAAAAAGTCTGGGACCAAAACTGGTTCCACCGCAATTGTTATGCTTGAGAGCAGATAATAAATGTGTTGTTTAATATCATGTTTATTTTATTAATTAATTTCTACTAGGTAACTCAGAATGAGGACGCATCTCTACACGTATGACAGACAGAAACCTGGATAACATGTTGACATGCCACAGAGTTGGAAATTGCATGCTAACATGCTAGCGAAGTGCATTTTCATACCAAGTATGATGTATTGAGTATGCAGTGTGTTCACGCCGCATATGTGGATTTTATGAATGCGAGAAAATTGTGAAAATGAGACGTGAGCTTAGCGGACATACTCAACTTCCCCACAATGCATTCTGGCTTGTCAATCTTGTGAGATGCTAAGGTGGGTTCAAAACTGTTAATTTGTCACTTTACTAAGTTTGAATATGTTTTCATCTGAGAAGGTAACCATTTCAGACATTTCTTTACCAGTCTGCTGGTAAAATCATACTTCATTGTTTATTTAGCAGGCAGTGTGCAGACATACTCATTGAGTGTGTAGTAGTCAGTATGTGTGAGGTGTGTTTGAATGTGATTTAAAACACACAGGTTTCTGGACCAGGGACATGACGCTACCACCTGTGTCTGAACCAAATCATCAAAACTGCCTCCTTTTTGTGAGTTGATATTATTTTGTTGTTTGTTTCCATTATACTCCTCTTATGTAAATGTTATATATATCTCTTTTTTTTAAATAAACATCCTATTCCATGATGAGAGAGGTTTAAACGGATGAAAGGTTATGAACATTGGTGAATGTCTGAATATTGAACAGTCCCTGTTCACACTGCCCAGATGCACTGGGTGTAGTGGTGTGTGTGTGTGTGTGTGTGTGTGTGTGTGTGATGTCTGAGTGTTTAGATTAGACTGAGTAATGACTCAATGTGAAGAAGCGGTTTGACATTTAAGGTAAATTATGCCAATTGCTGAGCCACTGTGGGAGGTCAGTAGGGGGGGGAAACTGAATTACTGGATCCTGTTCTTATCTGTTCAGGGCTCAGTAACTGTGCGATGAATAATGTATTCATATTTGTTCACCAACAGGGATACTCCAAACGCTCCAACATACCAGTAAACACCTTGAACACAATAACTGTCCGTCTCACACTGTTCAAATAACTGCACAAACATCCCGTCTTCCACTGAAGTACCAGCCTCTATATGCAAAACCAATGAATGCCGCCTGGAGCAAGGCATTCAAAACACCGTGTTTGCTTAGAAATCACAGGATCAAGGTTCATATCATTGTGTACCTTAGTCTCCCCAACTGTGAGCATCCCACCCCAGAGGGATCAATTAAAACTTGATGCATAATTTGTCTCAGCATTGGGAGAAAGAAACAGAGAAGACTGTGGGAAATTCATGAAGAGAACTCAAGTGGGTAGCGGTGATGATGGTGGGCGGCGGGGGGTGAGGAAGGCTCGTCACGTCTCTTTTGCCTCTCGCTGAGACCCTGCAAATTGGCCCCTCTGCAGAAATTCTAAGAGGGGTCAAAGGAGCACGCAACAACACTGCTGATTGATGTAAACACAGTGCCTCAGCTCCGACAGCGGGCCTCATTCCATCTGCAGAAATGTCTTAAATAGGAAAGCTCCACACTAAATTGTGACACAATCGTTTCCAGCCGACGTATTGTAAGAATTGACACCCTGCCATTTCAATTTCCATTGCAATTTTCACTTGAGTTGCACTCTATATGTTGACCCTTTGAGAAGACCTCATATCGGCTTGGCTTCCTGGCTTGTCTCAGCAAGAGGAGCGTGTCCGTGAAAACTTTTGGCAATCTTCTTAAGCAGCTGCTGCTGCTGTCAAACCGAAGGCTCTGAGGGATTCACTTAGTTCTGCATTACTTATGACAGAAATGGCGATCCACGTTCAAAAGCAGCGAGGATGCACCGCATGAGTAGCTTCTGTGATTTCACAGCGAGTTAGATAAGTGAGTGGAAACACAAACAAAATAGCGCACCTTGAACACTGTGAGAAGGTGCCGTAGGTGTTTGTTTGCAGGCCCTTTCAAGGCAAACTCAAACACAATGCAGAGGTGTGACTTATTTCATAAATCCATGTCTGCCGAGAGTGGGCCCAAAGTGGACATTTCCAGAAGAAAGGGGCGAGAGAGGAAAGATTGTGGCAGAGAGGCAAGCCCCTACTCTGATGGCTCAGATAGTGCTGGTGCTCCAAACCAGTGGCTCACTGAACATTACTATACACTTATGGTCATCCCAAATTATTAATAGCAGTAAGACCAGCAACGGCAGAGGAAGACAGCCGTGGGGAGCTGCCATTTTCACATAAAACTCTGTGATTTGAGGCTTTGGTTCAACCAAACCAGAGTGTGTGTACGTTGGAGTTGGAAACAAAATGGCACGAAATAATTGCTAAAAATCCCTTTTGATGTAATTTATGTTTTAATAGATCTACATGTCTTGAATGTGTGTATATTGATTGAGGAATGCAAGTGTGCTCTCTGAACGCTAGGAAGGATCCTTGCCTTGGCTCTATGGGACCTTTCATCCCAAGGATGGATCCGTGACTGAGAGAGAATCTCTTGGAACTATTGGGTGTTTCTCAATTTACGTTACTCTCCTCTGTTTTTCCGGCATTTTATTTAACATTGCACATCACTTTGCTCAATAAAAAAGTAACTTAAACGTAAATAAAAACAACGGGACGACAAGTTCGGTCTTCCGGTTTCACACCTTCTAATATTCCTGCAGAAAAACATAGCATGACATTAATCTGCTTGATGTATTCATCCGCAAATACGATAGTCTTAATAACATCATGTAGACATGGGGATGATATAGTGTCTATCTTTCTGTTCTTAATAATATTCAAACTAATGCAGCTAGGTGCTTTGACATGTAATCAGATCAATGGCAGCTCTTGTTCTTTGTGTTGTGTTTGTGCAAACACAAAGTTCATGAACCTCTGTGTAGCATGTTGACGTCATGGTAATTAAAGACACTATTCATGGGCACACAAATGTGTATTTAATGTACCTTCTCAATGGGGCCATATGTGACTGCTGTGTCTGCTGTGTGGGTTAGAAGCAGCACGATCCAGCCGTCTACCGCCCACAGTTTACTTGAAAAATATGAAAAGTACACTATTATGAACAGGGGGCATAGCAGAATATACCAAAATAATGTTTGTTTCTTTAAACAAATGAATGTGTTGACAAAGTGCAACAGAAAAGTCTTGTAGTGATTTGATTAGCAACTAATGTGAGTTTAAAAATGAAGCCAAATCGGTTGTCATCGAAACCCAAACTCAAAATCAGTCGATTGCAGAAAAAAATCTATGCCGCCTACCTTTGTGCCTCGCTTCCTTTAATGTGTCTTTAAGGTGGAGTCAGCCATTCTAAACAAAACACCAGAACAAACCCCCCCGCCTCCAGATGTACCGGCCTTTCTCCCGTCCTGTGTACACGCCCACCGCTGCTGATTGGCTGGGCTACTGTTGCGTGGCTGTGTACAAACAATGGCTTAATTTTTTTTTTTGCCCACACACAGAAGAGCAAACTAGTGGACCACGGAATTTAACGAAGAAGTGTATTGGGTTAGAACTGCTGACTGCATCTTTAATATCGAAAGCTAGAAAGTTGAAACTTTGCAGAACAAACATAATTTCCTGCACTGATTTGTATAAATACAAATACATTCAAACCTCCAACATACACATATTTTCTGATTTCCTTGACAATTACTGCTGACTTCTGAAAGCAGCCCCTGAGATCAGGGTATACGACCAGCTTGTGACTGGTGTAGAGCAGCAGCAGCAGGCCTAACCACTGCATGGGCAACGACATACAAAAACACAATACAGGTAATGTTGCAATAAACTGCATCTTCAGGCATATGCTGGCTATTCCCCAAAAACACATGTGGATTCCCAGGAGCTCTGGCAGGCTGATCTGCTGCAGGAGAGCCAGCCAGCTGCGGCTTAGCCATATGTTGAGATGTTATTATTAAAGGAAAGGCCCTGGTTGCATCTGATGTAACACACAGAGACCGTACCCACCAGCACAATCACTTCAGTCCAACATTAATAAGAAGAATATGCTGGGGGAATATTGCAGCGACACATGGGTTTTGTCATTCATAAGAGTTGAAAATAATTCTGAACCTGTTCAAACTAAATGCAGAATAGATTTTAGAGCTGGGCGAGTGCAGAAAGTCGGTTGAAAGATGCAAGCGGGCGTGAAGAAATGCAAATATTCTGCATTAATTATATTTAATATGTGATGTATGAACCCTTATTAGATGTATTGCTCCACACAATAAGGTTATATGTTCTAAAAGCTCTTCTATAGTTACCACAACTGTAAATGAATGCTTAATAACATGGTGTAATGTAACTCACCCATGTAAGAACACATCTTATACCGTGTTCTAATGTATTAGCTGTTTGTACTTAACACATCCTTTACAGACAGGTTTCAAGGTGTGAAAACATGGAAATGCAAAATGCTAAATTGAAATAAAGTGTTTCCTGATTCTTTCTATGCGGCACAGAATTTATGTTGCAAAAAACAGCCTTTTATTCTGAGCCTCTATGGGAGAGAAACCAAGAGAAGGATCTGGAGGTAGTGAGCCCTTTGTAATTCTCAAATCTGTACAGGAGCATATTGCACTCAGCATGTACAGCATCTCCTCTGCAGCGTGTCCTTCTTTCTTTACCAACAGACTTGTTATGGGAGTTATTAATGGCTTCTTGATCTCACCAATCACATTAATGGGGAAAAGAAAATCCCCAAACACACGACTCGCTGACGGATCACTTGTCTCCATGAAAAACACTTTTATGAATATTCTCCCTTGAGCTGTGTTGCACACGTCTGAATGCTGACTAGGCTTGTGTTGCACCGTCCAGCAGAGGATGACATGTATAGCTGCTATAGGTCTGTGGTCAGCAGCGCGTCCATCACAAGCTCTTCTTCACACAGATACAGGCACAGAGCCCCAGCAGTGTGTCTCCACTCAGAAACATTATGAGGCTTTAGATTAGTCTCTCTCTCTCTCTCTCTCTCTCTCTCTCTCTCTCTCTCTCTCTCTCTCTCTCTCCAGGCTAATTGACTGTAACGAAATTGCAGGAGACAATCTTGAGAGCAGACTTAATTGATAAAGCGAATCATAAACATGAAAAAAGAAGAAGAGAAAGTGACAGAATGCTGAGGCTTTTGGAGAATCCTGATGACATTTCCCTCTATCTCTGTGAAAATAATTGCGTCTGCCTCTGTGCATATGAGATTGGAGGTGTGTTTGGTAGCAGGGTGTGTGTGTGGCTATTGGTGTAGACTGTAGGGATAGAGATGGCGCATGTGCATCATCTAAGATCTCTTGAAGTAAACAGCAAGCGACGAGATGTCAACCAGGAGAAGATGAGAGCTGTTTAATGGATTATGCATCCTGTGACCCCATCATCATCACATACATGTGTTCAATGTGTCATGCTGAGAAAACACATTGTCAAGCTCACATGCAGTGAAGACTGTGAGGACACAATACATGGACCCCCTGCTACTTTAAGAGATATATACTCTTCATACACATGATGTTGTATTAGGAGACCAATATATATATAATATATAATATAATATTCACCAATGAACAAATTACATGTGAATGCAAAGAAGGTGAAAAGCTCAAATGTCTTCAAGTTCAAGTCTCGGGACTCTGACAATGCTCAGGAATATGTACACAGAGAAACGAGGACGTGTTGAAGGTTTTGATAACCGCTGGAAGCACTTCATGACGGTGGTGCCGATTGCTTCTGAGCGATAGTTGTTCAGGCAGAAGGGTTTTGTCTTCTTCAGGACAGGGACAAGGACGGACTTCTTGTAACATGTCCAGACTACAGACTGGAGCTTAGTCCTTTTGAAAGGTTTGCCCTGGATATGACTGGTGGGCAGGGGCCCTTTTGTACTGCTTCAGTTGGGGAGATGATCCCAAAGCTGCATTGAAGTTATTCAGTTCGTCCGGGAGAAATGGTGAGAGTGCTTGGATTGGATAACATATGTTTGTTACATAAATAAGTACATATGTGGTAAAGTATGGATGTTACGTAACAAAACTAATCTATTACAAATGTAGAGCTGATCTGGTTTCACATCAAACATCATCAAACCTCCCCTTATCTGGCCAAAGCAGCCTTTCTTGCTCTTTGTGCTTCTTAAAATGACTCTGGCCCAATGGGTCTCATAGAGGCACAAAAGGGTGCCTCACATGTCCTTTCAGAGGTCAAGGGTCAACCCAAGGTTGCCAACTTGCTCAGGCTGGATGGCTGTTGTGGCTACAGCTCATGTTGCTGTCTGTGTTCTCATTATTTAGGCTTACCCCCCCCTCTCTCATAAACTCAGTAGACTCCTTTACCGGGTCCACTGACGGCTGCAACATTCCACTTCTCATCGGTGGGTAGCAGTGCTCATGAATGGGGTCAACACAAAGGGCTAGATGCTGCCAATGTGTCGGTTGCACGAACATCTGTGATGGGGAGCCGCCGCAGTTGGCAGCGGCCGATGCCAGCTGTGTACACCCATGGATCTGCCCGTCCCGCTGGGGCGCAGGGCCACAATGCTGCGCCGCACAGCAGAATTGCAAAGCGAGCTGACTGTCATCTCATCAAAATATCACTTTGCTGCCACGCAAGCTGTTCACTGCCAACACCTGGGCTCCTCGGTGCTCAGGGAATCAGGGGAGGAGGAACACAACCGCACCAGCCAATGGCAGCTTTTGAACCAGCCAAGTGGACTTGAGGAAAGTTTGGAATATCGCTGGGTAATGTCTGACAGCAGAGCGAAGGCTCTGGTGTTATGTGACACAGAAGGAAGCCGTGGGGCGTTGTCAGCGGTTATTAAGGCTGAAAGCACAGGAAGATGATGGAGTTTGTGCATTCTGACAGGCACTCAGATGTAATTACATATTCGAAAGACTGCTACAGCGTTCCAATTACCTCTTTCTAAATGGAACAATGTGGAAATGCAATGTGTGTTTTTGAAGAAAAATACAAAACAAAAAATGTCTTAATCACGCGCTGAGGAAGCCCTTGTTCTTTTTTTTTAACAGCGCAAGAAAACAGCGCAGTGTGCTAGCAACGCTCCATCCATATTGTCCTCCCTGAGAGGGCGAGCTGCTCACCTTCAGGCCATTACACGCAGTAAGTGATGGCCGCCATTCCTTTTCAACAAGAAATGAACAGCAGGAGCTGAGCTGCAGGCCGTCTGGTAGTCAGAGCATCAGACGGAGTCGCTCTGTGTGTGGAGTTATTATCAAAGGCTTTGCTTGACCGTTCAAAATGGCCGCTTTGTCTTTAGTGTTGGTGGAGAAGTGGAGTCTTGCTGTGTTATAGCACTGGAACATAAATTATGGCTGTACATTTGTGGCTTGATGAACTAAATGAACTGCTATTCTACTTAACAATAGACAGGACTTTCTGTTGCTTCTTCAGAAAAAGTTTCTACTTTTCACACATGGACATGGCAACAGGCAGTATATAATTCATCAATATTTTAGTGTGGGTTGATTTGGCAACACCTGTGGTTGTGATAACAGCAGCGTGTTCATGATACAGGTCTCAGATTAAAGTTAAAATGATACTAGCATCGACCACCGGGGGCAGCAAACACCCCTTGAGCAGCTAAGTGTGTGTAAAGTGTGTCTCTTTATAGCCTGTCCCCATTCAAGAAGTGCCATTCCAGTGCCCACGCTTCAAATTCTCATTTTGTGTCTGTAGATGGCAGCGAAGGTATCGATGAGTTTAGGGGAATAGTGTTGCAAGTATCACACCCAAACAAGATGGAATGTTGTCTTCCGCATTACAAGAAATTACGAGTGCATACGCCGGCTTCTGTCTGTGCAATTTGAGTCCCACCTGGTGGACTCCGAAAGACTAATACTAAACACAGAGGCGGTCGGGGAACAGTCAGGAGATAGTATAGTTTGATAGAGGAAAGGAGTATTACTTTAACACAAGGAAGCACTTCACTGTTATCCTGGCATGGGATGTCTGCCAGTTGATACCAAGATTATACTGATTGCTCTGACAGGTCGACCAGGCCTCGCTCCGAGCGATATCTGAGACCTGTTAACCCATCGTGAGCTAGATGGCAGCTCCGGGTCCTCGGCAGCGCTCTGTTGGCTGTTCATAAGTACAGACAACAGGCTTCTGATCCACCTGCCGGAGGTGAGAACTCTGAGACTTGTTTCATCATTTAAATATGTTCTCCACTTCATGTGAACAGACCGGCCTTGTCAGACTTTGACTTGAGCATCGAACGTGTTTTTTTTTCCACACGGATCTGTTTTGTGATGGCCTGACAGTATATTCAGGATATTATTTTATCCTTTGAATCATTCCCAGCTTGCCATTTACTCTAGTTTCCCATTCAACTGCACAGTACAAGCAGTATATTTCCCCAATGAGTGAGATGAGGATACAGAAGTGAGAAAAAAAAGTGTTATGAAAATAAGCATCATCGTAAAGTATACAAACATAGACGTCACATTTGCGACATGTGGAAAAAAAGCAATCTATACTCTGCAGATTGACATTCATTATCATAATAACCAGTGATGCTTTCCTTGTATTGTATCTCATAAACAATGTCATGGTGGGTCAGGGTGTGGGACACAAAATGCATCTTTCCATTATCAGAAGAATTAAGCTTGTGGATCGAAGAGGCGGTGCCACTTAATGACTTTAACTCAGAGGAACAATTATCAAGTCAAACAGGATTATTTATTTTATGGAGAAGATATAAAAGAACTAGAAGAGATGATAAATAATTGTAAATAATAAATAAAGCAATTAGTAAAGTAGTTCAGTATTCCATATACATGTGGTGATAGTTAATAGTTGGTGGAAGCACAGTAACTGACGGTAAGAGAGGTCTGATTGTTTGTTGATGTCAGCACATCCTGGTCTTTGGTCACAAATTAATGCTAAAATAAAGTGTAAATAGATCATTTTAATAATAAATAGATGCCTGGTGTTAAGTTTGTGTGATTTAGCTGTATGTGGTTTATATATAGTTCATGTTTAGATGAGAGAAAATGACACTGGTGCTTCACTCAAACTGTCATGAGTGCCTTGCTTGTTGCATTCATTTGTATATTGAATATATGTTTTTTTTTTCCTTCTCTGTTTTGTTCTATTTCAAGGTTTTACAGCTTAAATGGCTTAAATGACTGAAATGGCTTGAATAGCTAAAATGTCATTATAAACTGAACCAAATAAAAGAAGGAAAAGGAAACAGTTGTTTTGGTCATTGAGTGGAATCCAGTTAAACATCTTCTGGTAGATGAATCAATCCTTAAAGGAACTAACTTGACAACAATAGTGTCGGGTTGCGCTGCTCCAAAAGTTGATTTCCGTGCTACAATTAACACACTACCTCCATTGGAATGAATGGGAGGTCAAAGGCCATATTTGCAGCCGTACACTGGATGTGATCCTTGGATCCTTGGATCCTTGCATATACAGAGTAGCCACATGGCATAACACAGTGGGGGTTGTAAACTGAAATGATCATCCTATATTACTATAGGATGATCCCTATATTAATACACGTTATGTGACTCTGCTAAGTGGCAAGGAGCAGGTGGGTCAGAGGTAAGGGGGGGGGGGGGGGGTGATGAGATACCCTGGGGAGGCAATGAAACATGTTCAGACACTGGCCTGTTCCACTGGTACTTTTGGACAAAGTAGGGGAGGAGTGTTCAAGGATGCTAGTTAGAATGATGGAAAAGGCTCTGTGATCCTCCATTATCTGTCTTCCTTTCCTCATAATGTACCTTTGCCTCCGAGCCATCGATTGCGGATACTGGATGTTGTCATTAAATCAATTCTTTCCCAGAGGAGAAATGGTTTGTGTATGAACAGTCCTTACTATCAATGGCGTCACTGGGATAAGGATGAAACCAGAGACCATTGGAGTGCACAGGGCAGGGAAATGTATTTTCTGCTTGCTCAAGCATTTCCATAAGGCACGCATCTTTGTTTCCAAATAGGAGCGCGTTTCACATGCAGGTGGACTACCAAGCACAATATTATCTGACAGTCACTTATTCTTCCCCTTTTCAAGGATGAAAGTAATTTAAGAAACATTGAATCCCCCAACAGAAAAGCCACTGCGGTAACGGTGCCTCAGCGATAGGACGACACGAGGAGATGTGGGGTTTTGATTGGCGACACGCTTTCTGTGAAGCCAATAATTTCCTCCTGAACTTTTCACTGTGGCCTAAATGGTCCCTGCTCTATGATCAAAATGTTTTTAACGTATAACGTTTGACAGAGATTACTCACGGCTTCCGGTAATGGAGGAATACTTTTGACCGTAGGTGCAGTGTTACGGGCTTCAAGTCCTAAATGTATTCGCTATTAAACCCATTTCGAAGGCCTCATCCTTGCCATTACCTCTCCACTTCAAGCAGCTTCTGGATTATTCAAGAACTGATATTCTAAGATCCAGACACCAGCACCCACATTAGACAGAATACCTCTCTGAAAAGAAGATGTCATTCACCTGCAACATTGGCTCTACCTTTTTTTTTTTTGCCTCAAATCGTCCCATGAAATCCCAATAGGAACATGTCATTGTCTTCCTCTGCAATAAACTTATTTGACACACTGGAAACAAAAGAGTGGGTATGTCAATCTGTACAGAACCAGTGTGATACTCATGACATCCACGACTGATGCTCTGTCTCCCTGCTTCACTGAGGCAGAAGACGACTTTTGTTTTTCTTGCTCAGAGAGAGAGAGCAACAGAGAGGTTGGTGCTGAAGAGTAGAGCTCTTCTGCCACCAAGTGGGCAACGGCATTCAGGCTCAGCTTTAAAAATATACACACACACACACACACACACACAAACATCTAATTTGTCAGAACCATTGTGCAAAGTCGCCCTTTTCAAGTCTTAATGTGTCCGTCAGTAAGAAACACCTGAAGCGCCCTGGTAAGGTGCATCAGGGCCGACACAAAGCCTTACACAGGAGGCAGCCAGATTAGCCAGGCTTTTGTTTCGCCGTGAAAACTTAAAGTTTCACTGACTGTGTCCAATTTGCCCACTCTGACACCCCCCCTTTGCTTTTAATTAGCCCGTCTCAGGGGGACCCTTATCAGTAATGGACTGTGCTCTTAATGAGGCTGTTATTAAGTCGTTTTCCTCGGGGCTGATAGACTCGCAGCCACCTATGGCATGTAGGCTGATAATACTGAACCTCGGTTCATTCCAATTCCCTTTTCCCCCTGAAGGTGAACTCCGAGGTTTTTTAATACGACAGACGAACACCACCCGCGGAAAGTCATGCTCTCGGAAGACTAGGGGGGTGAGGGGGAAGCATCCTGATGACGATTGGGTGAGGAGGAGCATCGCTCTGCTTCTTCGCAGAGTGGGGTCTTGTTCTAATGACGGGAGGAGGGAGATGCTCAGGATGCTCCCTTGACCTGGCGCCCCACCTCTTGGGGTGGAGGATCTGCTCTAGTGAATGGGATTCAAAGTGAATGGGTGCGGAGAGGCAATCTAGAGTAAGAGGATTCAACCCCAGGGCCGACGTGGCGAGTGTGAGATCCAGAGACGACCTCTGTGCTGAGAGGGCCTGACTGACCTCATCTACATGTTTAACCCATAAAGAATGGACTGTGTGTGTGTGTGTGTGCATGCTGGGATGTAATGAAGTGACTTCTCAGCTTTGTCAACCTTGAGCTCCTCAAAGTTTGCCTCATTTCAAGTATTCCAGTAATTTTCAAATGTTGTGAATGCAGTCCAAAGCAAGTTTTGAATCAAAAAGTCCAAATTGAAAGGTCTGTTAGACCCAGAGGTCAGATCTAATGTGCCGTATATCTGAATGTGAGGATATCTCTTTTATCAGCTAATAATTAGTCAACATTTTTTATGCTTTTCTGACAGAATTTCTGAAAAAATAAGAATTTCAGAAATTATCGTCAAAAGAATTCTTCGCTAATTATGAATTATATTTGAGTCAATAGGTTTGTGTGGGGGGTGGGTGAAGTCAGTGCAGTGTTCTTCATAAAGCAGTAAATTGCAGTAAAAAATGTCTGAATTTTCCTCTTATCAATTCATCCAGTCATTGCAGAAATAAGTGATGTTTTTACTGAATGTTATTTTGAGGGAAGCGCTTCATAGCTCTGAGCCTGGAATTTAAATTGTATCGGATTCAACTTGAATCCTGAAGGTGCCTCCACAATGAGCTTAATGTGATCATTAATATATTATTAGATTCTCACAAAAATGGACAAAATATGAAACAGGAGCACCCTATTATTTTGGAGTAAAGCATACACGGATCTTTAGGGAACCACACTGAGCAGGAAGCTAACAAACTACAGCGTTCACACCCACTACAGGTGCAGTCCATTAAATCAATGAGCCGGTGATTTAAAAAGTAAAATACCTGTGATTAAGGGGTTTTAGTAGTTGGGTCTAATAAATCATTCTTTACAATGTCTGTTTTATTTCATGTAGAATTTGTGTACAGAAAAGTACAAGTGTACAACTACACTGAGACCAAGTGTCTGGATTCACTCAGATTCAGTACCTGGCAAGAAACAAATTAATCTGTTGAACATATGAGGAATTTTACTCTTGAAAGGTGCATAACAATAGACATAGACAAAGAATAGACAAATATAATAAAAGCAATAAACATACGTGAAATAAATACATATGGCAAATACCAAGTCATGGAGGCACGGGGGAGTCACACAGGGTGATGGTGCGGGTGGGCCTGCGTTCTTCTGGGAATCCACAACCATCTGCACTGTCTTTAGAGCGTTGAGCTCTGGGTTGCTTTGCACCAAGTCACCCCCGTGGTCAGTCCGTGGCGGACTCACCAAACCTCAAGGTTCAAGGTTTTTAATTTGCCATTTGTGCATAGACCAACAGTCCAGACACATTGGAATGCTTGTGCAGGGCTCTGAGTCAACAGTTTAGAAAATAAAAAAGCACACTGCAATAAGAAAGAGAAAACAAACAAAAAACTGACAAAGTAATGGTCAGTTACAATCGTGCACTATGATGTAGAATGTGTTTTTATTTTTCTTCAACAACTGGATTTAGTAGAGGCGGCAACATCTGGTTCTGTAAAGCGAAGCCAACGCTTCCAAGTGCCTTAATCTTGCATTCTCTCTACTGACCACCAGGGGGCAACTCCTCTGGTTGTGTAGAAGTCTATGCTTCATATGTTAAAGCTGCATTCTCTCTCCTGACCACCAGTGGGCGACTCCTCTGGTTGTATAGAAGTCTATGCTTCATGTGTTAAAGCTGCATTCTCTCTACTGAACACCAGGGGGCGACTCCTCTGGTTGTATAGAAGTCTATGCTTCATATGTTAAAGCTACATTCTCTCTACTGACCACCAGGGGGCGACTCCTCTGGTTGTGTAGAAGTCTATGCTTCATATGTTAAAGCTGCATTCTCTCTCCTGACCACCAGTGGGCGACTCCTCTGGTTGTATAGAAGTATATGCTTCATGTGTTAAAGCTGCATTCTCTCTACTGAACACCAGGGGGCGACTCCTCTGGTTGTATAGAAGTATATGCTTCATATGTTAAAGCTACATTCTCTCTCCTGACAACCAGGGGGAGACTCCTCTGGTTGTATAGAAGTCTATGCTTCATATGTTAAAGCTGCATTCTCTCTCCTGACCACCAGGGGGTGACTCCTCTGGTTGTATAGAAATATATGCTTCATGTGTTAAACCTGCATTCTCTCTACTGATCACCAGGGGGTGACACCATCGGGGGCGACTCCTCTGGTTGTATAGAAGTCTATATAAATGACTCTACTTCTCTTGATTTATTCCCTCAGTAAACATTGTAAACATGAGTTTATGTCTCAATCTCTAGTTTCAAGTCTTCTTCAATACAGCATGATGTTCATTTAGTAAATGATGGTAATTTCGAGTCAAACAGACCATAAAGCATGGGACGCTTTAGGGCGGGGCTACAAGGTGATTGACAGGTCTGAGAGTTGTCCATGTTGTCTTACAATTTTAACCTTTTCACATCATGAAGGTTAAAAACTGTCATACTCAGTTCACTTCAGCTTGCAAAAAAAATCAAGATGGCGACGGACAAAATGAGAAACTCAAGGCTTCAAAACCATAGTCCACAAACCAATGGAATGGTTTAATAACCCATGAGCACTAACCAGTGCAGACAGTAGAGGATTCTGTTGGATGGAGGCTGCTCAATAGAGATATTTTTGTTTTGAATCCCAAGCAGCTCCTCTTTGGTGCCAATGTTGATCATCTTTAAGTGCATTTTCATTCCAGAAAGTACAGATTTTCTCCAGCATTATCTCCTCGTTGAGGTGGAACAGCTTCTGCAACAGCATGTTGAGCATAATAAGGTTTACTGAACAGAGCACATTACTCCTTCAAATTGACAGAAAACACATCATCTGGCTTCTTCACTGTCCACAAATAGCCTGCCAATCCATTTGTGATGATGATGATGCTACAGCACTGGCAAAGCTCAGCGCCGCCCGCCTGGCGCCTACATGATGCCTGCTTGTGCTTCCTGCATATTGCTCATCACATTTCAGCCTGTATAGTAAATGTGTGAGGATACAATGCATTTGTATTTGTTGTTAAAGGATGAGACTGACATAGGTATCTACTTTCTTACCGTCCACAAATACTGGCACAAAACCCACTTCCCAAGACTTTGTGGCTGTGAACCTTCGCCCAAAGACCGTTAGTTCCTACAGACGACGCTAATCTAAACAAATGGTTCACTGTAGGATTCTAAGTACTGGTACGTAAACTTTAACAGTGACAAAGTGCTTCATAATGATGCCCTGAGCACCATACAGATACAGTCATTATCTGGAGCAGTCAGGTAACAAAGTCTGAGTATTTCTAGCCGAGCCGGCTCTGCTTTAATTGTCAGTTCTACATATTACGCATTTGGGAATGCTAATGACTAAATGGATACCGCACACGGTCTGTCGCCACCCAGTCCGTGCTGAACTCTTTCTGAACTGGCTGGAGAAGCTCGTTAAAAAAGCAGTAAGTAAGAGGAGCAGTAGGCGCAGTAAACAGAGGCTTTGAGCTTGAGAACGAGCACATATCTATGACGGTGAGCTAACAGGCTACTGGATGAAGAAGATGGTTCCTCAGGGTCCGATTAGCGCTTTGCAGAAACTGGGACTAAGTGCTATGCTGGCAGAGGATGGATAAACTAAGGGCCCCGTCTCCATTAATGTGGATGTGATCAGTCCTCTCCACATTTAAAGAAAAAAAGCACACTAAACAGGATTTTTTTTAATATATATTTGGGGTGGTGTAGCTAACTCGCGTGTTGAATTCAGATTGTCTCACTGTCAGTGTTGTGGCTGGATATGCGAAGAGAGACTGGCATGACTATCTGTTTTACTCTGCTATTCTATCATTAAATATGAAAATGTTTCCAGTTCCCAGAGAGAGACAATCTGGCTGACACGAGACAGAAGTCTTTGATGATGCGTTAGCTAGTCCCGGGCCTGGTGGATGCTAATCGTTTTGACATCATTGAACTTCTCCAAATGGGCTTGCAGTTGTTTCTTTCAGTTGAAAAGTCGCTGGTGGTTTGAGAGAACTTAAGAGTTCGGCATCTATTCACCGGGATGATGCATGAGTGCAGGCGTAAGTGTTACAAACTCTCTAACGCCTGCTGCAATGTCAACCCAACATACATCTCCATAACCCAACGCAATCAATCTCTGGCTGCTTCCATGAACCAGCAAGTCGTTTAGCAATGTGAGTATTCAGCTTATCACACTCAAACTGCAGCAAATATCCATCAGAGCCGGTCTATCTTTTATTCTGTCTTTCACTTCAGACAACTCAATTTGTGTCAAGGGTCTAAAAAAAAAACACACTTATTTCCAAATCATTTACATAAAAAACAATGTTTCATAACATTCATACCATGTTTGCAACACTGGCAATTTGTTTTATATTTGTATTTAAGCACATGGATAAATTATAACATCATACTACTTCACAATTTTTATTTCCCATGTGCATTAGTCGCAGATTGTTTTACTGTTTACTGACATTTGTCTTATTAGCGGTTCTATAAAGTTTTGAATTACACTCATCTGTAAGTATTATATCATATTGTAATTGGCTTTTCAAAAACCACTTCACAAAGACTTGTACATATATTCTTTTTCAGATATCTGCCTACCCTGAAGTGAAATAATAATACTTAAAATATGCTGAAAGGTCATGATGGAATTGTTGCCTAATGACGCCCAAAACATACGGCCTCCCCCAGCTTTACCTGTTCAGTAATAATTCAAACTGCTGGAGAGACTGGAACAATCATCACTGTAAATTGTGATATCAACAAAATCCTCACAGCCAATCATGCCTCAGCACGTTCAGGTGATGCTGCATTAGATTTGAGACGGACAGAGCTCATAATAGGCGGATGGTTCTCTATCCACACAAACATATGATTCACAACTCCGTCAGAGTGGAATGAAATGATATGGTATCGATCAGCAATGATTAATGGAATATGCAAACCAAACTGACACCAAAGTTACACTCATTTGTCCTGCTTCGTTCCCAGACAGTTGTGGTGGTGCTCAGGTGATGAAGATAAATAGCATTGCCTTTGCCAGGCGGAGACAGAAGATGGGGCTGGTGCTCTACAAGAAATGCCCCCAGGTTTGTCAGGCCTGTTTCTGCTTTCCTGCAGAGTTTGCAATAGTGTGTAATTGTGTTTTTTGGCCCGAGCATTCAATCAAATCCTATCAGAGTCTCTGACAGGCAATAACAGTCTACAGACTATAACCAATGGTCAAATTCAGGCTTGCTTTTGGAGAGAAGGTACGCTTGGCTCTCTCCCTTTTGTGTGATGACGAGACAAAAGAAAAACAGCTTTTTTCAGAAGTGTCAGATAGCTGCAGGAGGCCGTAGACTGCTGCCTCATCCCGCAGCAGGACTCCTTCCTGCATGTGCATTATGAATAAAAGAAGGGGTGATTCTTGGGCTCTCACTCCCAACATCTTTTTGTTTGTTGAGGGAAGACAAACAGCATTTATTAACATAAAATGCAGTTTATAAAACTGTTCCCTGGAGGGAGTGCTGAGGAAATCTCCCAATAAAGAGACACTTTCAAGTTTTGAATATGTGGAAATGAGCAGCAAGAGGAGAGGGGAGAGAGTGGGTGGACGCTGTGGGTGGAATTGTAAATACATGTGAATGTTCAAACTGTTGGTCTGCATGAGTGTGGAAAGTACTGTGAGAAAAACACAATTGTCATTTTCTGAAAATATATCGTATGATAAACACCTGCTGCCTGTGTTTGAGGCTGACAGTCACTGACAGAAAGAGTTGACATCTTTTGGGGCGAGTTTACTTCAACATATCCTCATACAACTGTTTGTACCATTCCTTATGCTACGTTTACTCCTCATTGTCCAACAAAGGTCCGGCAACACGTGTCAATTTCCACTCGTTAAATGCATGCAGTGTTTTCAAAATGAACTGCCGTCTTCACAGGATTTAACGTAGTTAGGTTTAAGCCAATGTGGAAGTGTCTTAAAACTTGCATTATCTCTACTGGCCAGCAGGGGGCGATTCCTCCGGTTGCTAAAAGAAGTCCGATTGTATGTTCATGGTCTCAATCTCTAGTTTCAAGTCTTCTTCAAAACAACATGATGTTCATTTAGTAAATGATGGTCCATTTAGAGTCAAAGTTATTTAGTGGGCTTACTGTGATTGACAGGTCCCAGCTGTTACCAGTATACACATCGCTGTCACTCCTCCTCAGCCTAAATATGGTCACTTCCTTTCACTGGTTGCAAAAAGCCAAGATGATGACGGCCAAAACGGAAAACTCAAGGCTTCAAAACAGCAGTCCACTAACCAGTGGGTGAAGTATGTTCACTTCCTGTTTACGCCCTATGCTTTAGAAGGGTGTAACTTCTTGGTTTGGCTTTGGAAAATATTGTAGTTATAATAAATTAAAAATAAATCAACGTTGACTTCTTTCAACAGTCTCCTGGCTAAAAAACAGTTCTTTTGTTTGACAAAACAAAACAAAAAAGCGCGCCTTGTGTGGCTTTTTGTAATCTTTATTCTTCCTGCTTCCTAATTACATGGATTCCATATTAATTGATGTTCTGCTATATGTATGAATTACAGGGCATTCATTGTCCTATATATTGCTTCATAGCTAAGCAACATTGTAAAAGAAATGTTGGGTTTTTCTGGATCTCATTTTGTGACTTAAGCCTGTGTTGTATAGTCCTCAGCACTGTGATGAGGTGTGTTGTCCATACCCCATGACACCTTTTAATCACATCTACCCCACTATTGTGTTTTAATATCGTACATATATTCAGCTCACAGCTACACCACTGTGTGAACAGATTGTTTATTGAAGTGAACTCTAGCTCCACACGACGTCTGCCCAAAGTAATCCAAGCATTCACCGCATATCACCTCCAATCCAACTTCATCCCTTTTGGCCCAGCCACCAGGCAGCATCCCAAACCTCTCTATTTTTCCTTTAATGGTTCCGAGTTATTCGAATGGATATAAATGTTTTTGCCGCACCATTGAGCAGGGTGAAAAGCGGTGATGGAAATGGCTTTAAAGAAAAAGACGTCCCTCTTGCTGCCTCTGGCGAAACTCGCTGTGCTCTTGACTATCTTTTATCACCTCACGCCGGTCAGTCAGAACAGCTCTCTGGCAGCATCTGAGGTCATGTATATCTTTATGCATGGGGCTGCACCAAGGAGCACCTTTTGCCCCTTGGAGTGCACTGTGGGGCGGACACGCTACCATCCCTACACATGTGGCCCATGAAGGCTCTGCTGTTTGCTTGTGTCTCCCCTTTTTTTCCCCATCACTGAATACACCCTCTGGGAAAAGGGGAATGTTGCATTGTGGGAAGTAGAACTCGACATGGCACTCAATCCAGCAGGAGTGTGCTTATTCCTACCTAAACAACACAGCACACAGCAGGGGGATTTAGGCACTTTAGTTCACAAGTCAAACCGATTATTCCCAGCTCCCGCAGGCCTCATTGTGAGCTGCCGACACACCAAACGGTCCATGTCTCTCTAATAAAAATATTGTCACCATAGATTGTTTCAGAGTTAAGACGCAAACCGTTTCTGAAGTATGCAGAATTGCCAACATTGATGTTTTCAGGCTTTTATTATTTATGTTTTCCATGAAGCCTAACCGAAGCCTTTTTTTTTTGCTGCAACTGTAATCATAATTGAGAATGAAAAAGTTGAAAAAAGTCAATTTTGATTGATCCAGCGAAAAAGGGAATTAACTTGGAGCGGGATGGGATTTACTGCAAAGGCAGTCTAGACTACCTGCTTGACCTGATACATATAAATGAATCAGAAGTGTGTACTCTGCATGCGCTGCTCTGCAAAAAGATGATGTTCCAGTCTTATCGGAGGATTACTGCTGGAGGAATAAAGAAGTGGATTCACCGGACTACACATCGTTGGCTGTTTTGAAGTTACATTAAAAGCCACCGCTTTCATGAAAAACCTTCACCGAAAACGTAACATCTTTCTTTTCTCACAAAAGCCGAGAACACTGAAATGGGATTTATGTGTTTGTGATCGGTCTCGCGTTGCTTTTAAACGCCTCTCCGCTCAGCTGCATTCCTGCCCGCATTCACACGCAGCAACCAGGCGGGATTTTGCTTTCGCTTCATCTCCTGCTGATCTCGCAGCTTATCAACACACTCCAGATTTGCTGCATAATTTCAAGAGGCACATTGTTGCCTTTCCGCAGACTGGAGCGAGGGGGATCGAAGGCTGCTCCGGCCCGGTGGCCAGGGTTGTGCTGTGTCGAGCGAATGCAGTCGGGCCGAATGGAAGAGACACATTATCGATATGTGTTTTAATGGAATCACACACTACTGGTGACAGTGTGATGATCTTGATCATCACACTGCACAGCGAGAATCAGCTTCATTTCATATGGAATGTGTGACATGTTTAATGTTTGCAGCTATATGCTTCTTCTTGTTTCCTCCAATGAGAGACAAACTGTATCCTGAGGGACAAAGACTGCACTAGAAAATGAGTATTGTGCAAAAACCAAAAACATCCTTTCAGAGATATTTGCCGAGGTGGTGAAACGTAATTATGTGCATTCACTCAAGTACTTACTTCCACTAAGTACAGATTTCTGAGGTAAATTGTTCTCAAGTGCTCCTATTTTACTCGTTGTGCCAGAGATAAATATAACTTTTTACTGTTGGATTGAGAATGTTCATATTAATTATACATAAATAAATATATATGCTTCTAAATTGATGCATTTATGATGCAATGAGGTTCCGTTTAAAATAAACGAGAAGTTATTTCAGTCTGTAATTTAGTCCATATTATCTTATTTTCTTTCAAAGGTGAGCATGTCTGCTAGTGCAGTAAGCATATCCTAAATAAGTCCAGTGCAGTTACACTTGTTATAAGTATCATTTCTGTCATAATTTTGGTGCAGAAAACTGCCTTCCTCTCCCTTGTTTCAACGAGCTGATTTAAAGAAATAAAGTGGTTTAAATGTTCTTACAGAGTCAACAAAACAGAGCAGGAAGTGGACATCGTTCTCTCACTCAGAGCCACAGCCAGAAAGATTGAAAGGCCGGAGAAGAAATCAGTCCAATCAGTTTGAACACGCTTCTCTTTCTCAGTGGAGTTATGGGGGATGAACACACACACGGGGAGACACGCTCAAACATCCTCCAGACCACGGCACAGAGACCAAGAGGAAGGATATCTATGGAAACCATGGCGTGAAATAGGAAAAACACTGACACAGAAACTAGAGGACCCTCTTGAACATGTCTAGTGTGCAGGTCATTTAATTTGACAGTTAATGTTTGAACATAAATCCATGAACGCACTCATGCTACACACACTAATTACAGTTTAGGAGGAAAATAATAAACCAAGAGTTTTGAACGTATTCATACACAGTAACTTTTAGAAAACTTAAATAAGTATTGCATTATATTCATGAATGTATAAAAGCTTGCTTCAGACTGGCACAACAAAACTATTGTGGTTCAAACTTCATGTCATGGGGGAAAGAATCGACTAATCTTTGAACGTGCGAACACTTGGAAATGACAAAGAAAAGATATCCGGTGCTGATGGTGATTCTTCCTGCCAACATAGTCATTGCCAACTCCCACTGTGGACCATGGTCACCATCACTTTTGTTCTCACTATCAGTCTCTGGATGCCAGATCGGACGAGTGAGTCGCTTGATGCTGTAGTCAGAAGTGTCTTTCTACTTGCCAAGTGGCCAATTCTTATTGTTGAGCCCTGCTTTGTTGCTCCTTTGTTAAGCGTGCAGCATGGAGGGACATCCCTACTGAGCAGGAACCTGATCAGATGGTAACAGTTCCTATACTGCAGCGTTAAAACTAAAGTCTCTTATTGGCTTCTCACCTGCATGTACGACTGCCGAGAGCTGGGTCTGGGTCTCTGTTGTGGGAGGTGAGTGTTCTTCCTTCTGCATTTTGTTGGAGGAAATCACTCATCACCTCATGCAGTAAATTACCACATGTAGATTTCACAGAGGCTGCAGTGAGAACATGATAGCTAGTGGTGCTCGCTAGTGACAGGACAGAAGGGACCATGACGTAATGATTAATGCCCACATGATCAGACGGTTCTGGCTCCATGTCGTACTGGACCCCTCGAAAGGCATCATCCCACTTGTCAAAGAACCCCCAAAAAATACGTTAATGCATTTTGCACCCAAAGTAAAAAAAAAAACAATCCATTCACTTTGTTTCCCTGGTAACCCTGAGGATGTGCTCATACCTGGAACATGTCTTACCATCCAATAAGGTTCTTCCATCAACTTTTCGCTCCCAATCGCAAAACAAAAGCCCCAACAATAAACTGTCAGGCCACGCTCATATTTATGTTTGCTCACTGACAGCATGATGTATGTGTCGTTGGGACACAAGTAGGCAATTAAACGGTGTCAAATTAGACAGACAATAACAATGGGAGGCGCGTGGGAGCAAGAAAGTCTACATGCTGGTTCATTACCCCTCCCTCCTCCGTGCTCCAGCTCAGAGCCACTTAGTCAAGCTGTTGCTAAGCTACAAAAGTTATGAAAGCAAGGGTGGCAGAGGCGGTAGGGAGCAAGCTTTTCTAAAGTCTGATCCATTGATCTGTTGGGGGATTTTAAATATACTGTACATGCATACAATGTGCCCGAATGCAAAGATAAGGAAAGATAAATGTATAGCTGAGTCAAACAGATGCAAGAATGTCAAAAGAGCATGACTTGTGAGGGACAATTATAGTGACATTCACCAAGCTACTGCAGAATACTGAGCATGTGCTCTCTATAGACCCCTTTCATGCAGACGTCATGACCACGTCATGGTGCTAGCTCGAGGCAAGACAAAGGAAAGACTCAGCTACTCATCCAAAATGGCATCTTGCTGTGTCATTGTCTGATTCCAGACTCTAGTAGCGAGCTACAATATCAGAGAAGCATTTCAGAAATGGGGAGAACATGTTGCTAATAGTTTAGCTTGACCCTCAGCCACCTCAGCTTCTGCAGCACAGCAGTGATCTCACCGCTCACGCCAACACATCCTCACACTGATGCAAAACACAACACAGCTTAGTCACAGCTTGCCCTATGACGCTAAGCTTTAGGTGCAAGCTAAAACAGCATGGTTGCTAGTTTGAGTGACTAGCAAATCACGTGACTGCTTTTGATGTTGATGGGACAAGGACAGCGGTCTCCTGGGCGCAATCCTAGTTTTTCACCATTTCATCCTCTCTTCCTCCCATCCTGCATGGACGTTCTCCCACTTTATACCTCTTCAATTGCTCTGCTAACCGCTAATGGAGGATAAGCTAGAGCATATTGCTGATACGCTAAACTATTACAGAGATGAAGTGAAATCGTTGCTAATAGGCTTAGCTATTAGTGAGATGGAGAAAAGAGAGTTTAGCCTTATGCTAGCTGCACCATTGTGACGAAACAGGCTAACAAAACTTGCTCACCAACATGAGCTAATGCAGTGATTTTCAATCGGTGTGCCGTGAGAGATCGTCAGGTGTGCCGTGGGAAAATGTCCAATTTCACTTAACATCGGTTCAAAGAATATTATTTAGTTGCCGCAAATAATTTGCCATTGTTGAGCGCCTGAGCCTGCAATATAGTGGCTGGCTTAGTAATTTAATACTCTCCCATGCTAGTAGGCAGCGCAATAATTACTTACCATAAATGCTGTATTATGCTACAATGTGACATTTTTCTAACTTTTTGGGTTGTTGGTGTGCCACGGGATTTATTTATTGTAGAAAATGTGCTACAGCTCAAGAAAGGTTGACAAACTTTGAGCTAATGTGTTCAGAGACTTATTCTTGACTGACTCTACATCATGACAAAATACGTCATCATGTTTGTGTGGAGCTAATGGTAGCAAGTCTTTAATATAATCATAACGTTTTAGAATATGTATATTTCCTTCCAACCTCTCCGGGTAACGAGTATCACTATTACACAGTGACTAGCTTCTCTGGTCAGGGCTTCTCTGTCATTGGCCAGACTTACATGAAAACCTAATTAAACAAAGGTGTTCAACAGAGGATACTATCCATACCAACAAGCCTGTAAAAAAAATGCAGAAAAACAAACATAAAGTAGTCATTGTACGTGTTGAACATTTTAAATGACTGTAGTAGTATTGATATTCACAAAACAGCTCATGATCATAACTTGTTTACTGCTCCATTTATCATCTGCAGACATCTGCTGCTGCATCCATCACACACTGTCTTAGCAATGACCTGCGAGGATCAAGTTAGAGTGTAACTTTGTCATCTTAGATGTTGGATCTCATCTACATGACTACTCCAAATATAACACATTTTGACGGCCATTTTATAGCATTATATTTCTAGAGAAATGCCTAGACGTATTCATTTAATTGTAATATTCTAAACTGTCTACATCCATTATACAAACTGAGCCCATGCCATATTTTTGTATCGGCAGATGAATGGACATTGCAATTCCCAATGCATTACATTGAAAGCAGCATGGGCTTGTCAATTTCAGCAGGTGTGCTCCAAATGGCAAAACCACAGGCTAATATTTCCCATCTCCACTGTAACGTCGAGCATCTGCAAGGCAGTCAATAAAAAAGCCAATTTTCTGTATGACCATTCTCAAAGGGGACATTAAGGACTAGTGGGGGTTCCGGAGCAGCAATCACAGATATGACTGTCGCCATTGTGAATGACTTAGGTATCTATTTAGTCTAAACTGATGGAAAGAAAACATCTTGCCACGCTGGGATCCATGAGGAGAAAACAAATAATATGTAAGGCCTGTGGCATCAAAATGAGATGAGATGTCTTTTTGTAAACATGTTTTTTTCCCAGTGATTGAGCAACACTGCGCATCTTATCCACATCAATACCGCAGGCAAGGAATACCCAGACAGCCTTTAATTAGGTTCTGTATTATAATTCACAGAGACGTGCTAAAACCAACCATACCCCAATAGTTACATTGTACGTAGTAGAAGTACGCTTAATGTTAATTAGTATAAACTTAAAGAAATGGTTTTCCCTCACCATGTTTCCACTCACTTTTTGTATGCACAATTGGAAGAATGGCATTAGAAAAGCTGGAAGGAAACGACAATGGACATGGTAAAATGTTCTTAATTTCTTCAAAAAATAAATGATCAAAGAAAAAGGTGTTTTCTTGCCTTTGCTGAAAAAGAGTTGATGTATCATGAAAAACACCTTTGCAGAATAAATTCTGAAATGGTGAACATTTGAATAGCTTGACTCATTAGCTGTCTTTTGGGATATATTTATATTATCTCTGTCTCCAGACAACATGAAACATGGCCAATACTAGCTTACATCAAAGAACAATTAAAACTTGCCCAACTAAAACACATTATTAAAGACTTCTCTCTATTTTTCTCTCATAGATGGTTAAATGGTAAAGCTCACTTGTTTAGTTCCCGGTTGGCAAACTTGTAATTCGTATTGTGTTACTGGTGGATTGCAGCCACCCATAGAGCCTCCTTCTGATGGAAACCAGCCTAGTTTATTCGCTCCAACTCAGTTGAAGAAAACGCGTCTAATGTGCATTCATTTTTCTTGCAACAGTTCAAACGTTTGCCGAAAATACGAGAGGAGATTTTGAGGAAACACAGCTACTGTTGTGCCAGCCTCAAAGTCAAAATAATATGAATTATGTTCATTTATATTTGGATGTTTTATGCATTCAACTGGGACAGTGGTAGCAAGCATCTAAAAATCCACACAACGACTTGCATGGACAGCAAATGCAGTAATAATTCCACACACATGCACAGGCACGTGATTGCCATCGTGTACAGCTTGTGTCACAAAAGAGCTTCTCTCAAAGGTCAGGGGGCGCAGCTTTGTGCTCAGGTAAACAAAGCTGTGATGAACGCCTGAACGTTTAGGGAGATAAAATACAGATAAATCAAAAAACAACAACAAACTAGACTCTGAAGGCCGACTGAGGGGATCAACAAGCCATGCTGCACATATATATATATAAAAAAAAGTGTGCCAACAGATGTGTTGGCACACTTTTGTATGTTGCTTCCTATTTGATGGGAATGCCAGAGCATCTGAAATACTCTGAAATGTCTTTACAAAGTGAATAAAGGGGATGAAAGAGAGATGGGAATGAAAATACAGGAATGTGAAGGAGTCGTTTCCAGTCTGCAGTCATCCCCTCCTCCTCTTCTTCAAACGTCCTTGGGCTGTTGCTCGTGCAGACACTGCGGAGGAGGTAAGCTGCGACGTGCTCCATTATCCTCTAGAGGACAGTAGAGCTGCAAACAATTATTCCATCCAGTCGCTTTCTCTCTTTCCATTTCTCCTCCCCACATGGTCCATTTACCCTTATTAGAATGTACTTTATAAATTGGCCATGAGGAAGATTGAGCTTGTTCTTTCTGTATCACTTGAATGTCCCTGCCACGTCTGCTTCAATGACATCGACGCCGCACGAGAACTCAGCCCTCCCTCCAAGCCGCACATTTGACAAACCCCGAGTCTAGAGTGTGAGGAGATTAAAAGAAGAGGAGGAAGATGGAGACTGACTCATATTCACAACAAGCTCCTGAGAGCCTGTGTTGTTTCTTTTTCATGGAAACATTCTGCAGCGTTGGCCCGGTTGCTAATGTTGTGCTAGGACTTTTCTATTAATCCGCTTCACAATAGGAGGGCAAGGGCGCCAGTCATAATTCTCCCTGATTCTGTGCCTCCGTGCCCCTTCAAACTGAGAGGATTAATGCAGTGGTTGCAGTGAGCTCGTCAAAGGTTCACCCAACTCCGAGCCACGGGAAGGTGACGACTAAGAAGGACGAAGAAAAATAGCAGCCTGGCAGTCAGTGTTTTTCTTTTCTTTTAAAGGAAAGGAAATGGGAAAGCTCAAAGGATGCATTTGTTCACTGACAGTTGAGACAGACTAGAAGAGGGATCAATTTTCTCCCCTAAGGGCTTGTGTGGTGTCCCCACTAAACGCAGAGAGATTGTTAGAGTGGAAGGGCGGGACGGCTGCATTTCACCACCTGAAAAAGGCTCTAGATGGAGGGGGCCGTTGCAACTTAATATGGATATCTGCCTGGAAAGCAGAGGAGTAGATGGCATAAGCAGGGCTTAATTTGTGCTGCATGCAGCCAGAAGAAGAAGCACACACCATTCAGCTCTTTGCAGGCACCAAAGGTCCTTCACATTTAATAATCCCATTCATAAAAATCCGCTAAACCTGCAGCATCATCCCTTTGCTCTCCTGGCGTGCATCAGGCCGGCGGACTTCCTCTCAGAGTCGTGTTGAACCCACAAACAGCCATTCACACAGCAGGGACGGTGGCCTTTGAGGGACAGCACTATGCAACTACAACTGAGTTTCATATCTTTATAAACTGTGGTTTACAACGTACAAAATCATGGTTATCATTTATAAGCTGAGGGTCTCAAAGACCACTATCCTAGGGTTCATGCCTTGTCGCCTTGTGCTTCAGATCAATACCAATATTTTGCATATTTTGCATACCAAGAAATTGCATGTGCAGAATCAGAATCAGAATCTGTTTATTTTCCAGGAATGTTTAAACAAATGAGGAATTTTTCTAGGCGGAAGGTTCATACATTAGACATGAGACGTTAGACGAGACAAACAACAATCAACCAAAACAACAGTGCAAAGGGTATTAAACTAAGTATAAGATAAAGTGCTCAGACAAACAGATCACGTTAATGTAAGCGTATGTTAAAGTGACATGTGTTTAAGTTAAAGTGTATGTTAAGTGGCATGAGCGTTTAGATACGAAGTGTGCAGGGGTGTGACCGCTAAGAAGAAAAGAAATGTACTACATGTACTACATATAGCAACTGCCACGCACAGTAATAATTATGAGTCTCCTGCCGATGCACTAATGTAAGCTGAGTCCTGCAGCACAAGCGCACTGTTATCTCCACACAACACGGTTGGGTCTATATGCATTGGCACGAGGCCCCGGCTCCGCGGCTCTAGTCTTTGACACGGCACATCAGCATGGAGATTATCTGCATCTGATGCCGTTGTGTTGAACAGCGATCTCACAAGCGCTGTGAGACCTGCACTCTGCTCTCTGTCCCAGGGGATTCCCTCCCTTCCCCTTCCCTCCCCTCCCCCAGCACCCTGAGAGTTATAGGTAGAAGAGTGAATTAAGCATGGAGCAAAAAGTGCAGATTTGCAAGTATGACACAAAACAGGAGAACAAGCCTGCATGTAAGCAGCTCAAAGAAGACACAGACATTGTTTTATCTTCGTTCCAACAATGTTGCTCTTCCATATATACATAGCTATTTAATTCCTTAAAGGATCAGTCTGGTGACATTCTATATTGTTATTATTATTTGTCATCTAATCCCTTGAAAAGAACAACACAAACAGTGAATCCTGCTGAGTATTGTGTGTGTGTGTTCAGTGGAGTGAGGTCCCCTCATCACCATGAACACACGCACTGAAGTTGATTTTGAATCAATCCCACACACACCGCCCTGCTGCCACACATTCTCACTGGAGCACCAACTGTGGATTCAACAATTCAATCCACAGTTGGTGCATTGGCTTGAATGAACGTGTACATGTGTGAGTCCTTTTAAGGACTCGCTCTGAACCAATGGAGAAGCAGCTGAGATCATGTTTGCATCTTGATAAGCGCAGATTAATTGGCTGTCAAAACTTTCATCAGATACTGCATACGGTGACAGGTGCATGGTTTTAATAACAGGCCTTGGATGTTTCTTATCACATATAAAGACAGCCGAACACCCGGGGACAGAATGCAACGTGTGTTTCACTGCAGGCTGAAACATGTTTGATTGTTCTCAGTCTGACTGTCGACCTTGATCAATGAATCCCAGTGTGGCTGCTTTGTGCATCTCGATGGAGATGGAGATGGAGCGGACAGCAGCGGTCCAGTACAGGCTGACTGCACTGCAGCCGTATTAATGTAGCGGAACCGAAAGGAATTGCAGTTTCATGTTAGCAAACAAGCAAGTTATACATATTATGATATTCCATAGAGAAGATTGAGTACAATGCATTTTATTGTGCCTTAATCCACAAATGGTATCATCATGAGTGAAGTACCTTTAATTAGTGTATTATGCTAAGCACTGCACAATTGAAATGGAGTGCCTGGTGTAAACACTTATTGGAATTCAAGTACAATGATGTGAGTGGAGACCGTTGGCTGCAAAGCACGTTATAGATCCGAGAGGGAGCCGGGCTGCAAGCATCAGCTGACTGAAATGAAACGTATGTCTCATATGAACATTGATAGGGCTATAAATATGAAGAAAGTCAATGCAGCCCATCGATCTCAACATTTTTGCAATCACATGCAAATGTTGCCAGAGTGAGCTGCACTTCATATGAAGAGCATGCAGTGGGAATAAGTACAGGATGCAGAGCTCCTTCCTAATCCTTTCTTCGCAAACATTACACTGTATTGTCACAAGGTACACTGGCGGGCACGTTGCTTTTCCAGAGAGAAAGTCGGTCTCTGAAGAAGCTGTAAATGCCCAACGTGACAGTTCTGTGCAGGCAGAAAAATAATTATCACCGTGAGCAACTGCAGGAATGGTATGTTAACACTCCGACACTCAGATAAGGACAAAAAACAAAGGCATCCATTAATTGCAATGTATATTTATAACTCACTCTCTTCAAATGCTGTCATAATGACTACCGGAGACTCTTTTTAATCTGTCGTGTGAAGTTTATTCCTTTTGTACCTCAATAGAGCTTCTATTTAAATATTTCCGACATTTAATTTGTGTTGCACATTCACACGGACACGTGTCTAACAGCTCCAGTGAGACCGAAGAGATGGAAGTCAACAACTGTCCCTCAGGGTTTACACAAATACAGTTAATCGACAAGCGGTTCAGCCTGTCGGACAGTGGACCTCTGACCTCTTCAGCAGGCGTAAAAAGTGGAAATCGAGATTTGAATTGATTCCAGCGCTGCTAAGTGAGGCACTGATGGCAGGAAACATATGGCATTTCTAAATGGACCGGAAGGCCAAATGTATTCACAGTGTCTAATTCACGCCATTAGCAGCAACATATCAGTAAAAAGAAGAAGAGTTTCTTTTCCGAACAAATACTAAAAGCCATTCCTGAGCCGACTGGACCACTTGATCCATCAGCAGCCTTCCATAGCTGCCAGGGAAGTTTAAATGCTGCTAATGTGCCAGACTCCTCTGCAACAATATGCCTTGTCGTGTTACGCAAGACAATGAATGCTAAGAGTGGTGTCACACCCACTCAGTGCATGGCAAATGAAATAACTCAAGATTTGCAGCATCCTCCTCCAACGAGACAGAGTGGGATCATTACATCAATCCAAATCTGGGGGAGGACAGATTGTCGGTGTCAGCTGTGGAAATCTGTCAGAGCGCGACACGGGAAAACCTCAGCCCTGACCGTGAGAGCCGTGAGAGCCCTGGGAACCCGGCGCGAGAGCGAGAGGGAAAAATCTATTTGTCTGTGTTGTTCCCTTTGGGATGGACAGTCACCCAGCTAGATCAATCTGAACCACCATGGCTTAGAACATCAATGTACTTGTGGTTTGAGATTTTCTCGTCTACCCTTTTCCAACCAGATCGTCTGCAGGCGGTGGAGCTAGTCAGGGAACATTTCAGGGATACGTTTCATTTGTTCCTATCTGAGGAAGTCTTAAGGCAATCTACAAATGCTTTTGCAGTGGAACAGATAAGTTAAATGAACTCCTTTGATAACAGTGTGATAGGTGGCAGGGCTTCTTTTTCGCCCACCACGCAGGGACCCGGGGCCCCAGGGAGCAAATCACATTACAGCCCCTCTCATTTGACTATCTGCAGCATCCTGAGACGTAACTTTCCCAAGAAACGGTGTCAAAGGCTGCGGGATGGGATGCGAGTGCTGCACACACTGTGTCATGGTCATTGTGTCGAGTATTGTGCGATGCATACGCACACAGCTGTAGGTGAGGGAGCAGGGTCAGAGGGGACGCAGTGATTTGCTTGGAATAAACATTAGGGCACTATTGACCTTCTGCTTGGAAGTACTTTGACTGCATTATTTGGTCTTTTCTTATGTTGCATTGTGCAGGCGGACATCTTTTGCTTGTCTAAAAATAAATATATGTATATGACTTGTGCTCATGATTATATGATAACAATTTTAATAAAATACGTTTACAAATCAGGACAAAGTTATTTTTTAATCCACGTTAATGAATCAGCCTCCGGCAATTTTAGCTGGTTTAGTGATTGTGTGTTTAGCGAAGAAAGTAAATATGTTAATAATTGAATAACTCTCATCCTCAAAGCAATTATGAGTTATGTATCAGGGCACTTAATGTATTTTAAGAAAGTCATGTGAGTTAGCAGACGTCTCAGATAATTTACCGCTACAGATTGTCATTTAATCTGATGCCTGGGCTGGAGCCCGGTCATGTGACTTCCTCAGGAATGTGTGGCAGGTGCTATGAACTGATGTAGACCAAAGACGTTCCACTTTATAGACTTTACTATAGCGACTGGGAGTCAGAAGACAAAACAGGTCAATAGACTGACATTGGATTAGTGACTCATGAGCAGTAAAATATGATGAGCACCCAATTTCCATCTATCAGGGTCTCAGGGTGTATTACTCCTCTTACAGTTTAATATACCCAGCACGATGAGAAAGATGCTTAAACCGCTGACCTTAAGCATCTTGTTGTAGAGTTTCTGCCATCCAATCATAAACAAGCAATTCCCATGTCCATGTCTACAAAGTATAGTGCTTACACCGCCTCATGTGATTCCTGCAGGCTGGATCCATCCCCAAGGCTGGATATCATGGGTTTCCACGTGGCAGCAGTCACAGTCAGGATATATGGCATATAGATTATCTCCACACAACTCAGTGATGGTGCCGGAGGCCCAACAGAGGAGCCTGCAGTGATGTAGAGATTGGTTGAAGCTCCGTGATACAGGAAGTGTCGGTATCCAGTGAAGGAATGCTGTCCGTGCTGTATTGTTGCTGTGCTTTCCTGATAGAATTCAAATAGTATCATCATATAATAAGATGATGTTAAAACTGATGATGGCTGTTGTTAGAATAAGCTTACAGTGAGTGCAACACACAAATATAGTTGCTGTGTTTTTACAATGTCATGGAATATTTAAGCAATAAGGCACGAGAGGCAGTACTGTATCGTCAATAATGTACCGGTTTTGGTAAATGTCAAGTTTTGGTAACTGTCAAGCTTGAAATGACAACTAACGGTCGTGCAATTTAAATCTACCTGTTATTTTTAAGTGCGCACTGATATGGAACGCTCTAAATGTAAACAGGCTGTACAGTACTTTATGGCTGAATAAAGTACACCCCGTGACTCACTCTCAACCAATCAGAATGCTTGATTTCATCTACCCGTATTATAATATAACATAAAGCACATCAATGTCTTCCGCAAGAAGATAATTAGATCGCCCCTGTGTGTGTGTGTGTGTGTGTGTGTGTGTGTGTGTGTGTGTGTGTGTGTGTGTGTGTGTGAAACAATTTCCTCCTATACCATGCCGATGGGTGCTAAAGCAAGGGAGGAAAAGAGCCCCTCAAAACATTTGTCAGTGGCTGCGGCTCAGGAGGTAAAGTCACATCCACTAATCAGAAGGTCGATGGTTTGATCCCCGGCCCCTGCTGTCGACATGTCCAAGTGTTCTTTGTGTGTGTCCAGGGCTGATTTTGAGTCTGTTGCAGCAAACTGAAAACCTTTATAGTGTCCAGTTGTGCTGCCTGCTCGAGGCCTCGTTAGGTTGGGGTGACTCACACTTTCTCTAAACACGTTTTACTGCTTATTGTACATCATCAATAACCGTCTCCCGACTGCTCACTCACTCCTCTTAACAACCTCACCGAACCATAGACTGTAGGGGAAACAGTTTAATCACTTGTATTGTTTTAACAATTGTTTGAACTTCACACACAGTTGTAATATACAGCCATTGATCAGCAGCTATTCTACCGCAATAAATAGACGTTTTTTATTGGGCGTCAACCTCATGTTTACGAAGCCTGAATAAACGCTGTGGGTACGTCTGTGAGCCGGAGCTGAGACCTGAAGGACATCTGCATATTACAATGAGAAGAAAAAAAACACGTCTGATACACTTACGATAAGATAAGATAAAATAATCCTTTATTAGTCCCTCAGTGGGGAAATTACAGGATTACAGCAGCACTGCTCACAAGTGAATAAAGAGTAAAGAATAATAAAATAAAATCAAGTCATATAAATAAATATATATAAATAAGCAGTAAAACAGTAGAATATTACTATACAGACCCAACTGTGGGTCATTTACTCCCACATTACTGTCGTGGCCGTTGTACTCTGCTGAGGATACTGAATGCTTTCGTGGATGTTAGTACGTTGTTCGTGAGTTCACTCAATATATGGTTGTTACTGAGTTTTTAAGAAGGCACTTGTGTTTGTGTTGCATTGGACTGTATTAAATGTTTAAGATATTGAGTCCACCTCATAAACTAACTGCAGAGAAGCTGACCATACACAGTGTAAATGACATTAATATGTTGTTTTATGTTTGTTATGATCTGTCAAGGGATCCAGATGCAAATTAGCTGTAGCTACAATCTGGTATAGTGCATCAAATGGTGACATTGATGTTTTAACTGTACATGGTCCCTTATCTGTGTATATATATATATATATATATATATATATATATATATATATATATATATATATATATATATATACACAGACGGTGGTGTTTCTCCAGGTGGGTTTCGGTGGTCAGTACATCCTTGGGAAACATTGCATGGAAAGACCTAGATCCACTCAAATGTTGCTCTGTAATGAGCAGTGATAGCTGCCATGGCTTATTTTAACAATAGAAAATGCAAGGAGACAAATGATCTCTGGGAGAGGCCAAGTGGTTTCACCAAAACAAGGAGCGCACGGCACCAAAGAGTGCTAAAATAAGACACAAGTAGAGCAGGAATGACAGGACTTTGAGTGTTTTTATACTTTATACCTGAACTAAAACTACAGAGCTCCATCCTCATTCTCTTTCTGATCCATTGTACTTTATAATTGGAATAAAATCACATTTAGTACTAATTATTCCCGAAATGGCGTTCATGCATAACTAATTTCCATACACTGATTATGTTTGATCAATATTTAGATGTGCTTTTATATTGAATACAGGAGTGTTTGCAAAATACAGCATGTTCATATTTACCATATATGCAAAACAGCCCAAAGCGATTAAACTAATCACCTTTTTAGAAAGAACAAATCAAAATGCAAATGTGAAATAAAAAAAAGAAAATAATTCCGTTCAGTTATTTAAAAAAATGTGGATATGAAAACTAAATTATACTGCTTGAGTTTTGTAATCCATCATAATGAACATCAATCTATTTTGTCAAAGGTACATTATCATGAGGATAATGCCATGCAGACTTTTAAACTCAATCTCCTAAAAATTAATGAGAAATGATGTTCACTGTGATGGATTAGCCTTTTTTTTTCTTTTCTTTTTAACCCTGGGGAAGCACTTGTATCCGGGTGACAAGGAGCAGGCGTAAAGGGGCGGCATCCAGACTGGTCACACATTCATATCACACAGAATGTGTGATATTCTGGCTCATCGCACGGCGAGCGTCCTCTGACCTTGGGAGGCGAGCAGGAAGCTGTTGAACCTGAACGCGCCAGAGGGAGGCGCTCTTCAGAGGGGCCAACAGGCCAGCTGCTGCTAAGTAACACACAAACAGGGAGCACAGGCAGAGCTGCTTCATCCTCAAGCTGTCACAGCGTTAACCAGCACCCTGAGGTAACGTTGAGGGTGAGAGCAGAAGGAAACAGGGAGGCTTTTTTTTTTTTTATTGCCTTTTTGACAGTTTCACTTTTTTTGTCACACCAAAATGTAAAAGCGGCGGAGGAGTGACAGAGCCCTGCGCTCCCAACAGCGGCAAAACAGTTCACCCAAAAGAACCAAACCCGTGCTTTTGAAGCTCCCTGCCATGTTGCCTGGCAGATGAATGAATTCAACTGTAAAACCACTCTGGTGCAACTTAGATTTAGAAGCTAACATCGATCAATATGTCCTTGTCTGGCAGATACAATCCAGTGTGAGTAGAGATGCTATTTGCTCTGTGAAAGTTAAAATCCACCCAAGGTGAGAGACAGAAAGGAATAACCAGCACGTCCCGACCTCATCAGCAGGCTTATTTTGGGTGTAAAACATCGACATGATCAATAAAACAAGACCTTAAATGGAACATGGATGATGAGATTTTCTGCAACACTGGCTATTCATGGGCTATTCATGTTTTTTCAGGTTGGCATGTATCACGCTGGAATAAAGCTACGTGGATGTGTGTGGAGGCCATGAACCAAGGAACTAATGTAACATAATATCTCAGTAAATAGCACTCTGCTCCCCCAGAATGAAGCTGTCTCTGTATAATGGAGCACGCTGGAGCCAAACAGCATTGGCAAGAATCGAATTTCTAGCCAAGACTTTTATTTTTCACATTGATCATCAACAATCCACATTGTCCTCATGGGCAACCATTGCTCCCTTTAACTCCCTTGCTTCTTCTTTTTCTTTGTTGGTCTATGTATTGCAATGCACTTATCTATTGAGTGAGGACTCACTTCCTTTGAGGGATAATGAGATGAAAACAGAATAGCATTCTTGGTGAAAGAGTAGAGTGCCTGGCTAAGAGCACATGATGCAGTTAGCTTTGACCTTTCAAGATAACAATATCTGGGTGGTCAGTTCTGTGTGCAATTCATTGATTGCTGCAATGTAATGACTATGTGAGCCTCTTCGAATAGTCCCTACAAGCCATGCATTTCCCCACTTCATGCAGATATAAATCATACCTACAACCTTCTGCATGCTTAACAAATACCAACAATCTGTACAAGACCCAGGCAACCTGAAAGAATGGCGACGTCACCCCGTTAGAAAGCGTTGCCTCCATTAGCTGCAGCTACAGCAGCAAACATTCACCACTGGAAACGTTTCCTCTTCATTCATTTTCTGTTCAAGAATGTAATTTTGTTTTTTGGGGCCACGCCAACGGGACAGACAAATGAGTCCAATTTATTACTATTAAATGGGCGCTAAGACAGGGGAGGGGGCGGAGTCTGTGCCATATGCTATCTGGGTATGGTGTGACATAGCACACAGCCACAGTGGCCACACAGCTGTTCAAGAGCTGTAAGAAGGAGGTGGGTGCGCTTGATGTTTGGCTTTTTCACATGTTGGTGCGCTTTTGATGTTTGAGTCTGTCTAGTTTCAATACGCACAACACGATGTTTTGGGAATTAAATATGAAGTATTGTATGGTACATTATGTATAATGCATTCTATTGATGTTCTGTACCAGCCTGGTCTGTCCACATGAGTCGGGTGGATGGACGGGTCAAACAGACACAGGACTTTCACCCAGGTGACACCTGCTGGTGTCCAAAGGAGAAGCAAGAATCAATGTTGACTTATTTGTGTGCATTTTTGGAAAAACAAAATACTGCATAAACATATTAGATGACAGTTAAATCCTCAATTAGTACTAGTTTATGTTTTATATGAATATGGAAACACTAATACACTGTAGTTACTCTAAATTAAAAACCTACAGGCTGCCAGAGGGATTCAAACCTTTTTGTTCTGCTTCCCTTGAGAAGCGTAAAGAAAGTCATACCCCGTTGTTTGATGTGATACATTATTAATAATATTGGTGCAGCTTCCATCAAACCGAGCCAAGTAGAACGAGTGATGGAATGGTCCCACTGATTGTGTGGTTAGGGTAATAAACATTGTGCACACACACACACACACACACACACACACACACACACACACACACACACACACACACACACACACACACACACACACACAATCGGAGAAATATGCCAATTTACAAGTTATTATTTCTCACCCACGCTTATTGTCATTCCTCTATTACATTCACGGACGGAGATGTTTTCTGGCTGTGTTTCAGGAAGATCACAACCGCATTTGTGATCCAGACAACGCAGTTCTTATTGCCTCTGTACTTTTGGTGGACACATCACTTTCATCACATAGACCTATATGTGGAATATGTGGGCAGAATGACCAAACAGTGCCTTCACTTTGTTCTGGCATCAATGACTGGGATGTGTGGAGTTCTTTGCAAAAAAACTGCCTGCTTGCAATTTACCTTCCTTTAATAGGTTCAAGATATTCAATTCAGTTTATCGCCAGCTTTCACATTTCAATTAGTGCCTCTTAAACTGCAATACAAGATCTTCTCAAACAGTTGCACTTTCATGCCATTTGCTGTTAATCCAGCAAACGGCTGCTGGAGAACGCCGGAATAAAGTGTTATGTTCTCCGGCTGAAATCACATGAAAACAAGAAAAACACTTTGCTGTTTTTTGTGAACTGAATTCCGCGACACCTCAAAGGACTCCAGACTCTCCGAGTGCGCGGCGCATAAATAGACACTGGAAGCTGAGAGCCAGTGAGCCCCCGGGGGGGAGGGGGGGCAGAGAGGGGAGGGGGGGGGGGGGGGGGGGGTGACCGCGTTTCAAGATGATGATATGCAGAACATTAACAGAATTTGTCATCTGCTCTGCTTCACTGTTGCCTCCGTGAGAAACGCCCACTCGCTTTCTCTTTAGCTGTGACCTTGACTGGTCTTTCATTGAGAGATGACAAGCAAATGAGCCAGAGTGTGTGTGCGTGTGTGTGTGTGTGTGTGTGTGCGTGTGTGTGTGTGACAATTTATTTCCTCCTATACGATGTCGATGGGTGCTGAAGCAAGGGAGGAAAAGTAGCCCCTCAAAACATGGCTGCGGCTCAGGAGCTAAAGTCATCCACTAATCAGAAGGTCGATGGTTTGATCCCCGGCCCCTGCTGTCGACATGTCCAAGTGCTCTTTGGCAAGATGCTGAACCCCACATTGTGAGTGTGGATGTGTATTGCTCCTGATGGACGAGCTGGTGGCCTCTTGTGTGACCAGAGTATGAATGGGTGAAGGCTGGCTCGTGTTGTAAAGCTCGTTGAGGGGCCGCTAAGACTAGGAAAGCGCAATATAAACGCAGTCTATTTACGGGCCATCGTTGTTATCTTTGATTGCAAAGGAGGCTCACGTGGCACCCGTTAGACGATAGATTGCTCCGACGGAGTCACGGTGACAGCCGTGCAGGTTGTTTAAAGGGCCATTCGGATGCAATCTGAAAGATTTCAGCCGGGATTTATGCCTCCCCTAGTGGCTCACTGCGGAGCCGCGGTAAACGGGAATGAGTTATTGTGTCAGGAAGAAAGACTTCCCCCCCGACCCCCTCTCGCTCCCAGCCAGCAGGGCCTGAGCTGAGCAGGCTGGCTTGTGCTGTGCATTTCATTAACACTCTGCAGCACTTCACCTGTGTGTGTGTGTGTGTGTGTGTGTGTGTGTGTGTGTGTCATCTTGAGGTCAGAGGTGTCCCCTGAGTTCATAAAAAGAGAGACCGTTCCACGCTGCTGAATGTTGGGTATTCTTAGAAATGAAAACTTTTTAATTAAGGCTGCATCAGTGATGTTTTAAGTGTATATTTATAGCTGGAATGTGTTTTGATGCAGCGATGTGTAACATTGCTCAGGCTGCTCTCATACATCGGTTAAAGCTATACTTACAAAAAGTAACAAACGTAACATGTAATGTTAATAAACTGTTTAGGCGAATCTCTAAATGGATTGTTCATGATTTGTGTGTGATATTTACATTTTCTCATGGAACACGCTATTTATTTCACTTTTATTTCACTAATGGTGATCAATACATCCACATAGAGTAGTAAATAAACATGACAGAGCTCCAGTGGCGCAATCGGTCAGCGCGCGGTACTTATAAGACAGTTCACTGCAGAGCCATGCTGAGGTTGTGAGTTCAAGCCTCACCTGGAGCATTTCTATACTTTGTTGGACAAATACAATATAATAATTACTGCGTTGTCCAGCAATAGCAGTATTCAGCACCCCTAGTCAATGGACAGTTACAAACATCAGCAATATCAAATCGTTCTCTGATTTTAGTGAATATTTGGATGCTTCCTTCTTTATGTTAGTTTACTGCTTTAATCTTTACATTTATATGAATTATAGTTGAAGTCTGTATTCATGGTCCATTGCAGATCAATGTAATTTAATCCATATTTGTTGGCGTTTAGCATTTCAAAAATACAATTTACACTGTAGAAAAGTCACTTGCGACTTCAATTTGCCAAATCCCCCATTTAAACATCAATGTTCCAGGTGGAGAAACACCTGGTTTTTAATGGAAATGGGAGGAGACAGTGTCCCATTCCTCCCACTACGGACAAAACACAACCAGTATGAAACCAGCAGCAACCTCACCATCACACACTCAGAGTTATCACAGATGTATCTTCATTTTCATATGTAAGAAACATGACAAAGAGCTCCAGTGGCGCAATCGGTCAGCGCGCGGTACTTATAAGACAGTTCACTGCAGAGCCATGCTGAGGTTGTGAGTTCAAGCCTCACCTGGAGCATTTCTATACTTTGTTGAACAATTAGTGCATTGTCCATCAATATTTGTATTCAGAACCCCTTGTCAATGGACAGTTACAAATACTAAGTACAGTAAACACCATGTAAAACTCAGCAATATCAATTAATTCTCAGACGTTAAAGAATAGTTTGGATTATTCCCACATTTTAGTTTACTGCTTTAATCTTTACATTTAAATGAATTATGGTTGAAGTCTTTGTTGCTGGACCGTTGCAGATCAATCAAATGATTAAGGTGGACTCATGATAAGAAGAATACAGGGAATCACACACAATTTCTTTTCACTGCTTCAATTGATTGAATTTCTGATTATGAATAATACATACATACTGATCCGCCCATACACATATTCAAACTCCTAGTTATATGGTAATCTACACCTACATGAATATACACATATATTGTACATGTACATACAGTATATCCTCATAAGTATATATTTATTCGTATACTACTGCCAGCAGGTACATTTAAATACATATAATCTGATTGATTTGGGTGATGAAGTGCTTAAAATTAGCCGATACATTTTCCCAACACTGACGCATTTAACTCGTCTGATATATTTGCGCCGCTTATGTCTCGCAGGGGGGGGGGCGGCGTTAAGGTGCGCTCACAGTAAAAACGTTGCGAATATTCGCAACGCGTTTGCTGTGACTTTGCCATGATTATGGTCTTGAATTCCTCATATGCGTTCATGATCATCTCCTGCTTCTCAGTGAAAAAAAAAAAGGTTCCTCTGAGTTTATTTGCCATTGTACTGTTTGAACATCGTGGTGTCAGTGCTCGATTAGTATCCCTTCTGCAGAGGAGTGGGCGCGCGCATTTATCCAGATGACTGACGCCTGGTTAGAATTAACGAAACCGTTTCACCGAGTTAGCCTGACGTCAATCATCTTGCTAATTTCAGCTGGATAATAGGACATTTGATCGACTTTGTTGAACCACGTACGAGAAATAGGGCCCTGGTTTTTAATGGAAATGGGAGGAGACAGTATGCCATTCCTCCCACTACGGACAAAACACAACCTAGTATGAAACCAGCAGCAACCTCACCATCACGCGCTCAAAGTTATCACAGATTTATCTTCATTTCCATATGTAAGAAACATGACATAGAGCTCCAGTGGCGCAATCGGTCAGCGCGCGGTACTTATAAGACAGTTCACTGCAGAGCCATGCTGAGGTTGTGAGTTCAAGCCTCACCTGGAGCATTTCTATAATTAATGTGTTGTCCATCAATAGTTGTATTCAGAACCCCTTGTCAATGAACAGTTACAAATACTAAGTACAGTAAACACCATGTAAAACTCAGCAATATCAATTAATTCTCAGACGTTAGAGAATAGTTTGGATTATTCCCACATTTTAGTTTACTGCTTTAATCTTTACATTTAAATGAATTATGGTTGAAGTCTGTATTCCTGGACCGTTGCAGATCAATTTGATTCAACTCATATGTGTTGGCGTTTAGCATTTCAAAAATACAATTTACACTGTAAGAAAGTCACTCACTCCTTCAATTTGCCAAATCCCCCATTTAAACATCAATGTTCCAGGTGGAGAAACACCTGGTTTTTAATGGAAATGGGAGGAGACAGTGTCCCATTCCTCCCACTACGGACAAAACACAACCCAGTATGAAACCAGCAGCAACCTCACCATCACACACTCAGAGTTAGCACAGATTTAGCTTCATTTTAATATGTAAGACATATAAAAATGGGCTCCAGTGGCGCAATCGGTCAGCGCGCGGTACTTATAAGACAGTTCACTGCAGAGCCATGCTGAGGTTGTGAGTTCAAGCCTCACCTGGAGCATTTCTATACTTTGTTGAACAATACAGTGTTAATAATTAGTGCATTGTCCAGCAATAGCCGTATTCAGCACCCCTTGTCAATGGACAGTTCTAAATATCAACAACATCAAATCGTTCTCTGATTTTAGTGAATATTTGGATGAATCCTTCTTTATGTTAGTTTTCTGCTTTAATCTTTACATTCATATGAATTATGGTTGAAGTCTGTATTCCTGGACCGTTGGAGATCAATTTAATTCAATCCATATTTGTTGGTGTTTATGCTTCAAAAATACAATTTACACTGTAAAAAAGTCACTTGCGACTTCAATTTGCCAAATCCCCCATTTAAACATCAATGTTCCAGGTGGAGAAACACCTGGTTTTTAATGGAAATGGGAGGAGACAGTGTCCCATTCCTCCCACTACGGACAAAACACAACCCAGTATGAAACCAGCAGCAACCTCACCATCACACACTCAGAGTTAGCACAGATTTAGCTTCATTTCCATATGTAAGAAACATGACATAGAGCTCCAGTGGTGCAATCGGTCAGTGCGCGGTACTTATAAGACAGTTCACTGCAGAGCCATGCCGAGGTTGTGAGTTCAAGCCTCACCTGGAGCATTTATATAATTAATGTGTTGTCCATCAATAGTTGTATTCAGAACCCCTTGTCAATGAACAGTTACAAATACTAAGTACAGTAAACACCATGTAAAACTCAGCAATATCAATTAATTCTCAGACGTTAGAGAATAGTTTGGATTATTCCCACATTTTAGTTTGCTGCTTTAATCTTTACATTTAAATGAATTATGGTTAAAGTCTGTATTCCTGGACCGTTGCATATCAATTTGATTCAACTCATATTTGTTGGCGTTTAGCATTTCAAAAATACAATTTACACTGTAAGAAAGTCACTCACTACTTCAATTTGCAAAACCCCCCATTTAAACATCAATGTTCCAGGTGGAGAAACACCTGGTTTTTAATGGAAATGGGAGGAGACAGTGTCCCATTCCTCCCACTACGGACAAAACACAACCCAGTATGAAACCAGCAGCAACCTCACCGTCACACACTCAAAGTTATCACAGATTTATCTTCATTTTAATATGTAAGACATATAAAGATGGGCTCCAGTGGCGCAATCGGTCAGCGCGCGGTACTTATAAGACAGTTCACTGCAGAGCCATGCTGAGGTTGTGAGTTCAAGCCTCACCTGGAGCATTTCTATACTTTGAATAACTAGGTCGTAATTAGGTATTTGTATTAGGACGTATTTGTATTCAGAACCCCTTGTCAATGGACAGATACAAATACTAAGTACAGTAAACACCAAGTACAACTCAGCAATATCAATTAATTCTCAGATGTTCAGAATTGTTTGGATGCTTCCTCCTTTATGTTTGTTTACTGCTTTAATCTTTACATTCATATGAATTATAGTTGTAGTCTGTATTCATTGACCGTTGCAGATCAATTTAATTCAATCCATATTTGTTGGCGTTTAGCATTTCAAAAATACAATTTTCATTGTAAAAAAGTCCCTCGCTACTAAGACACCGGTGTAGTTCAAAGTAAAATTAAAATCTTAAGTTATAAATCTTAACTTTTTTTTGAAATGCTAAACGCCAACAAATGTGGATTGAATTAAATTGATCTGCAACGGTCAATGGTTGAAGACAGACTTCAACCATAATTCATATAAATGTAAAGATTAAAGCAGTAAACTAACATAAAGAAGGAAGCATCCAAATATTCACTAAAACCTGAGAACGATTTGATATTGCAGAGTTTTACATTACTTAGTATTTGTCCATTGACAAGGGCTGCTGAATGCTGTTGCTGGACAACGGACTAATTATTAACAATGAATTGTTCAACAAATTATAGAAATGCTCCAGGTGAGGCTTGAACTCACAACCTCGGCATGGCTCTGCAGTGAACTGTCTTATAAGTACCGCGCTCTGACCAATTGCGCCACTGGAGCTCTGTTTCATGTTTCTTACATATGAAAATTAAGCTTTTCCTCAGTCAAACTGAGTTAATGTGACTGTGAAAAAATGAAATAGATTGCTTGTTAGATCCTCGAAACCAAATTATAACTCATGCTTAATCCATACGGAGACATCGGAGCCAGCGGATCATTTCAAAAAGTCCAGCCGAGACCAGGCTGCTCTCGGCGGGCAGCAGAGCGCTGACGGCCCGGTGTTGACTTTTTAAGTTAGCTGATTTTTGACAAACCGACCACAGATTTGATGCTTAAACACTGTCCCATTCCTCCCACTACGGACAGAGCACAACCCAGTATGAAACCAGCAGCAACCTCACCATCACACACTCAACGTTATCACAGATTTAGCTTCATTTCCATATGTAAGAAACATGACATAGAGCTCCAGTGGCGCAATCGGTCAGCGCGCGGTACTTATAAGACAGTTCACTGCAGAGCCATGCCGAGGTTGTGAGTTCAAGCCTCACCTGGAGCATTTCTATACTTTGTTGTGTTAATATTACTAATAAGGCCACCACTGTATTCAGCACCCCATCAAAGGACAGTTATACATACTAAATACAGTAACCACAACATGAAACTCATGACATTAAGACGATTCTGAATAGTTTAAAAGTTCTTCCATCATAGCAAACAAAATGTTCTCCTTAAATCCATATTTGTTGTGTTTAGCCCTTAAGGTGAAGCTTTTTGTCACTCAGGTGTCTTTTATTGTTCCTCACAGCTTCATTCAGAAACAACAGGACATTTACGGAAAGAGAAGATATAAATGTTCTGATGGATGGAAGGAGCACTGCTCTTTGTTGTCTCACAGGATGCATCACTGATGGACTGTAAACCCCGTTTGCCTTTGAAACATTGAATACACATAGCATGAATTACTGACCTCATTTCTATATTAGTTCTGGATATATCCCCCATCATAATAATGTTGGATATGTACGTATATGTGTTAACCGAATTTGAATAAAAGTCAGCAGTGACATTTGAGGAGTTGTTAAGTCACAGAGAACTACAATAAACATTTCCACCAGTAAGAAATGAACCATTGATATCAATAATTGACATTTTAATTAGTGATAAATGAATTATGGATATCTTAATTACAATCTCTACTAGTCAAAAATAAATTCTAACTAGTGAAAAATCAATTGTTGATATTTACAGTTGTTATCACGGCTTTAATCCATTTGGTTCAATTCCATAATGTAGCAGTGCACTGGTGTTAATGTACACATGGCACAGAATAATCTGTATTCATCCCTGCATTGTTCATGAATAAAGGGAAACGTAAAGACTGTTATACTGTGGTTGTGCAGGGTTTATTTGAGGTTTTATTATGACGTGAAGAATCTCTGAAACAACCTAAAACCTAAAGAAATATGTAATAAATAGACATTTCTGATCTATTTTTTTAGGCCTTTGCTTCTTGAATAATGTTGGTGTTATAATAAAGGGAAGGCTTGTGAGATTTGTTCAGAGTAAATGAAAAGGTTTTGGGTTTGGCACATTTTGGCACCATATGTGACAAAATAAGTTTCTCATGTACCAAACTATATACCTGAGGAATAAGCAACTCTTTGTCAACTGACAACAACCAGACTTGAACCTGTTGCGTGTTCTCATATGTTCAGAAGGGCCGACTGTATTTGCAGTACTCCCACTGCATTGTGGGCACTTTCCACACCATTTTAATCTGTAATCAAGTAGAGCAGGATTTACACTGACTCTTGTTTTCACTTCCAAAAGACGAGCTGTCATACCTGCTGCACATAAGCGACACCTCGGCTTCAGAAATGATTTGTTTCCCGTATGGATGGAACTGCGTCTGAACCAACTTCAACATCTTTAATTAATAGCTGTCTGTGCGCAGCCTTTCATGGCAGTGTGTTGCTGCAACAAGTTGCCAACAAAAGTCAACCTGAGGGTATGATGTGCTGGATTAAGGTAATGACCTGAGGTGCATGGGACACTTTGCGGTGGTAACCAGTTCCCATCTGTGTATTCCTGACATTGTCTGTTGTTGTCACTGATGTCACCGACACAGTAAAAAACAATTTCATTTTAATTTCATTTTAATCTGTGTTTATTGCCGCATGCAGCCCACCTTTAGCTCCCCTTGTTACCTGACACAATGTGCTTTAATCGAACACGTTTCCGCACTAGAACCCAGAAATAGCCACTGCAATAGCTGTTGTTGTCCGTGACGTTTGAAAGAAAGAAATGAGATCGCTCTGCTGGGCTGAGAGTATTTGCAATATCGTCGCTCGCAGTCGGAATGTGTGGACAAATGGACCCAGGTGTCCGCAGAATGCTAAAGGCCCTTTTCACACGCAGAGCACAGAAGACAGTATAAAAATAAGTGAGATCATAAAATGGCAGCGTGCACCCACTCTGCAATCACTCCATCTCCTCCAATAAAGCGGCAATGTCAACACAGAGGAAGGTGAAGGATACGCCTGCTGCTCCACTGTGTTTGACTTTAGTGGCACATGTAGGAGCCCTGAAGGGGTCACCTCATTTTTATGGCACGTATATTTGGGTACATTTATGACCCTAACCTTCCATAAGCTTATTGACTTATTACGTGAAGATGTCTCATAAACTCTGATGTCCCTCTTCAGCTAGTAGCTACGAGTCCAAAAAATGCGAAACAATTTGCCTCTGGCTTGTGGTGTGTGTGTGTGTGTGTGTGTGTGTGTGTGTGTGTGTGTGTGTGTGTGTGTGTGTGTGTGTGTGTGCCTGAAAAGAGAATGACTGTATCTGAACACCAGTATGGAAAATGTGATAAATATTCCTTGAGATGAAATCATCCAAAGCGCCCAACACTGTAAGTCTAATTAGAAGATGGTAATTAATCACATGGTGCTGCAGTCAGTCTGACTAACGAGATTCCAAAAGGTGAAATGCATGAATCTGAGTGGGACCCAGCACTGTCTTTATTGTGCATCACTGACATAACCAGACTTAATCCTCGCAGGTTAAAATGGCTCAATATCAGGTTTTCTTTCCCTCAGAATTTCCGTTTTTCAGACCTTATATCACACAGGATTTTTTTTTTTTTAAGTGCTACTGTGTTGTCTTCCTCCCCCTATGATATGATACTAAGCTTAATGTGTACGCTGATCATTAGACAATATTAATTAAGCAGCAGCTGATAAAACAATATCACATCATCAAATGCCATATGCTAATTATGTATTCCCGGACTTCATTATAAAACTCTGCGAGGATAATCCCAAACCAAGTTCTGCCAGTGCTTCATCAGGGCAGCTTCCTGAGGGCTTCGGTGTAATTGTATCATCAACTGCAGCGAGTCGTCTTTTCCGCGGCTTCCCGGCGCCACGCGGGGCCACGAGGGCCCTCGACGGGGGGCCGGTGGTGAGCGCTGAGAAACGCTGATGTGGAACTGTTGAGAGAGTCCGCTCACTCTCGCGAAATACGCCCATCAACATTATCATCATGATCTTTCGGCTGGTAATTATTATAACAAATCATATGAATGGGAAATAACGAAGATTTGCAGTGCCATAAAGTAATAAAGTAAAATAAATGACTGCAGTATGTCTAGAGGGGTGATTTGGCTCGAGGTGAACACCGATGTCTGAACCGTTAGCCAAGATTGTTTGACTTTGAAAAGTAAAGCTTGTGATCGCCGCTGATTTAGAAGAGAAATGTGAATATTGAAAGATGTTGCAGCAAACAGGCATCATGCACTTTACTTTGTCTGAGCACTTTATTTCATACTTCATTTAACCCTTTAAGGCCACATCCTAACCCTAACCCTAATAACCCTAACCCCTAATCCTATTTATTGTTTGAGTTGTGTTTAGAGGTTCTACATCGGGATTATATATTATTGTAGCCCTGATTTTTATGTTTAATTTGATACCTAACATATTTTTTTTGGGGTGGGGGGATTTATACCATGATTTTTTCTTGATTTTCCTGATATAAAAGGGCTCAACAGGTTAATATCTATTACACTGTTGTTGTCGTTGATTATTGATTGTTGATTGTCTCGTCTAATGTCTAAAGTTATGCACATTCCGCCAAGAACAATTTCTCGTTTGTGTAAACATACCTGGCAAATAAATGGTTCTGATTCCATGGCAACTACCGCATTTTCAATGTTAAAGTAAAAATGAATGAAAAGGACGACACTCATTTACATCCACACCCTCACTTTCCAGCCTCCTGCATAGGGGCAGCTATGCCCTGCATTGACACTGAATTGCTATTATTATTATCCACCGTTGACATAGTTCCATGAGCTGCAGGATAACAGATCCATGATGGTAGTTCATATCAGGGTACCGCCGGTCCTCCAGCACAGTGGCGCTGCTTGTTTCTCTTCTCCAAGTTCATTCATTTGGAAATTGCTAACAAGCTGTTGACAGTGGCAGTCGGTTTAATTGTTTCAGGGTAATTAGATGCTATCTTCGTCACACTTTGCTCATTTATGTATTAGGCGAACCATTAGCAGCCGTGTGTTGCTGTTAGAAATGCTCCCGGCCTTGAGTATGTCTCCTTAAGTCCTCATGCAACATCGCTCACGTGAACCCAGGTGCCACTGTTTAAAAACGACTGCAATGCCATCAAACCCCACAGATAAGCAGTGGAAGCAGTGTTTATTCTCCATGCTGAGCAAACTCAGAATCCAGTTCAATTTATAAGCCTATTGACTTTATTGCCTTCTGCCACAACACCCTGGACTCGTGGCTCAAGATAAGAATTATAAATCACGGTAAACAATAAAACACACATTGCTTGGAGGTGAGGCTTCGCTGTGGTACTTTGGATTCTTTATTTACAACTATCAGTCTGGATGGCCAAATCTGTGCGGGCTGCCATTAAAAGGTGTTTTCACTACGCTGTTTACCCCATCTCCCATTTAATTAACTGTCATTGATTTGTGCTGACGAGCTGCGGTTTATGTACCTTTTCTCTTCTTGTAATTTCACCGTGTTTCCACGCTGAGTGATCGGTGCTGCGGGGACGAGCACCCAAATTAATCTTGCATTTAAGAGCCAGTCCCTCCCCAGAAGAATGCAATTGCGAAGATTAGTCTTGTTTTTCCACCAGTGTCAGTCCGGGCCAATGCAAACTCACTGCACTAGCACTTGGATTAGCAACAGGCTAGCTCATGTGCGCGCCCGCATGTCCCGTTTATTGGATATCGTATCAAAATTAAGATTATGGATCGCTTGTGATTCATCAATGCTTTCCACCACGGAGGTTCTTGCATAGAAGCAGAAGTCATGTGAACGTCTGTTGTCGGTTGTTTTGATAAATGTGGAAGGAAATGAACCGTTATCAGCATGACACCGCCGTGAGGCGACTCTAAAGGCCACGAGGAGAGTCAAACCCAAATTGGGGACATGCAACCAAATATAATAAAGGAGGCCCTTCTTCCACCACTGGTTCTCCAACGCCTCTTTATGCAATAATGAATTACATTGTCCAAAAAAACTGTGAAATATTGGTTATAACATCTGTTTCGATAGTGGTCAGTACTCAGAATCCAGAATCTCAACCAGGAACATGAATGATTAAATTTATGAGTGTATTCATAAGGGATGGAGCAGCTGTCCTTCTGATGATGAACATCTATGTTATACCTTCACAGTGCTTGTGTTGTAATCTAGTGGGTCATTAGCAGGTTTCTGTGACCTTTCAGCTAAATCTACAGAATATATACACACGTATATTATATATGGACACTGTGGAGACTTCTCATTATGCGTAATGTCCTCCCAAGCTCTCAGGTACTATTCCCATGCCTGAGGAACAAATCACCACATGTAACAGGAAGGGGAGCTCCAACGAGGTATGAAGCGCTGGAGAAAAGTCAGTCAGGGAAATTACTCATTTAATATAATAGTTGGTACTGTTCATAAAAATAGCATGAATCTGACTAACCAAATACTAATGTGTGAGCAGTAGTTTATCTCCATATTGCTCCAAATACAGAACTATCACGCCAGAGAGATGCTAATAACATCACTACCTATATTACTACTATATCACTAATATTAAATCATGTATTCATATTAGATATAGAGAATAATTTGGTTGAAAGTGATCTTCATCCACCATCATGTTCGGTTACGCCGCTGTTAGGAAGATTCGACTCGACACCGAGTGTGAAATCATTAATCAGGTAATTTATTCTCGCAAGGAGGAGTTGAATCACATACAGTTATGAGTCAAGCGACGGCTGCTCAGAGGTCTGGCTCTGAGTTTCTGACTTTCATATCTGTGATAAACAATTCATTACAGGATGGGGTGAAAGGTCAGGCTCCCTTGGAGACAGGTGCCGATGGGAGGGCTGACTTAGTGATGCCCTGGTGTGTTATACGCGAGGTCACGAATATACTGAAGCAGTTACACAGAGTCAGTTACTAAGACATAGCTTCGGCTTTACTTGTTTCCCCAACAGCTGCATAAATAATTGTCTGAGAGCACTTCCTAACGCCTGTCAGACGCTCGCTTAGTCACTCTCACGAGACCCGACAGTGGAGGCATCCAAAAGCCATGACAATGTTGGAATAAGCAGAAAACCATCCTTCCTGACCTACAGATAACAAATGGAAGCTGTCAGCTTTTTGTCTTTTCCGTTATCCTTTGCTTTTACATTTAAAAAAAAAAAAAATCCGACTTTGTTTCACGGGCAAATCTATTCACCGAGAGTTTTCAGAGGTTTCTCACAAACGCAGACAAATGAGCGCAGAGGCGTGCGTGGACCTTTGGAGGACTTCCGTTATATATTTGTGTGCTCCATAAATCACTGACGCTGTGTTGTTCCAGCACAAAGCGCTGAGTTAGAGCCTCGCATTGGACCGAAGGCAAACAAACCAAAGCTTGTGGCTCTGCAGCCGTCACTCCCACTGTCAATGGCACACATGCATGTCGAGAGAGGAATGAGCTGCACAGACAAAGTGAGGGTTGAGTGCTCGGCGGGATGATGGGCTGGCAGTCAACACCGCGTGCCATCATTCCAGCCCCGGCTGTGATTGACGTCCTTTTTATGCCTTTAACATTTGCATCCATCAGTTGGATGTAACTCAGGCGTCAGCATTGTTAACACGTCTCCTTTAACCAAATTAGTCAAAAGAAAAAGCACATGGCGTGTTCATATTTCACTTTACCGCTGTGATTCAGAGGTAGAGCCTTTCATCACTAATCCCCGATTAGATTCACATGTATTGTGTTCATCAAAATGGACACGTCGCTCCAACTTGTTTGATTGAGACGAGGCTGATATGACTGTGGGATGAGAACAGATAAAAAGACACTCCCAAACAACTCAGAGATACAATATTCAAGATTCAAGATATTTGTCTTGTCGTATCCACAGAGCACAGAGTTACTCCGTACAATGAAAAGCTTATTTTGCCTCCTTACACACAGAATTATAATACACTTGAGGCACACAAATATGACAACAGTATTGCACAATCACTTTCACTGAGCATGTCCCTGAATGCATGCAGGCCTCCTTTAGCAAATGCAGATCACCAGGCTCTCCACTAACTCCATGAGACCCAAGAGTGTTCACAACTAAAGGAACATCTTCATCAGAGCAGGTGTTGTGAATATTATCGTTAACCACGAGACTCGTTTGTCAGACGTGGGCTGTCAGTCAAATGAATGTCGACCATGCTCTTTTCTGAACTAAACTAAGTGCTTTAGTTGCCTTTGTTAGCTGTAAAAGCTGTTACAGTTCATTTAGAAGCAGATCTACCAGGTCTTGTAATTTGAATAATTGCTGTAAATAACCATATTTTTCTTAACACTGATCTAACTGATAATAATTCTGTGTTTTTAGTTTTCAGGCATACTTAATTTCCCTGCTTTTTTTTTAGATTTAAATGATGGCGGAAGTGGAAATTATTATTATTATTACTATTATTGTGTTTTGCTACTGAAGGCTAATCTAGCTGCTCAGAGTGGAGACCTATCCGGAGAAGGATCAGCCTCAAATGTGGTGAACAAAAACACACCTTGGACTAAAATGCTAATGTTTTCCCTCTGAATGTATTAATAAGCTGCTGTGCATACAGGAATGCATGGGAAGTGACCAGTGAGAGAGCAGACACATCATAGCATGAAAGAAAGCCTTATGGAGAAACAGGAAGTCATTACAAGCCCCTCCAGAGTTGCAGAGAGGCGTAGTTGTGCTGTGATCACCTCACAAATTGTCAGCGCTTCTGCAGTAAACCTATATCAGCTGCGGCTTGCTTCTCACTTCTCCTCTGAGCTAAATGGATCCATTAGTGTAACCAATTGTTCAGAGAGTGCACTCACTCATTTCTCGGGTCCGCGGCGGTTACCGTCTCATGAAGTGGAAAAAAAAAAGGCAAACGAAATAAACATCGGTCCACACTCTGAGGAGCTCGCTAACTTATTCTGGCATCTTGCATTTTCCCCCACGTAGAAATACCGAGGCCGCCATGCGCCAGATGCTGTCGGGTGTGTCTGGTCAAATTTGAAGGCACATTACCTTGAATGAGGTCCTGTGAGCCACAAAACACTTTTCTCTGGCGATGCATGATATTAGCTTAATATCCAGCATAATAAATCACAGGAGAGGAGTTGGGGAGGGAACTCAGAGCGGCATGTGACAGAGTGACTTAAATGCAGAACATGAAGGATGCATCTTTTAGTTCAGGCTCGATGATGTTGCTCATTCTGTCATCTGACATCTATTGCTTCTGCCCGTCCCGGGAGAGGATCCTCCTCCTGCTGCTCTCCCGGAGGTTTCTTCACCTTTTATCTCCCCGTTGGAGGCTTTTTGACAGAGGAGGTTGAGAAGCCTCTCAGGCTAATTTGTGGGCTGTTCGAAATAAATTGAATTGAATTGAACAACTTCACCAAAGAAAGTCATTTCATGAAGGCAAGAAAAGGCAATATTGTCAGAAGAATGGACACATGGAGGTATGATAACTACAATATGAAGAATATAAGCAGTACAAATAGAAATGAGCATGAGGTCGGTCCTTATTGTCACATTTCTTCCACCTCTAGAAAAGCTCCAAGCTGCTGTCCAGAGCTGCTCCTGCATAGCAGAGATACCTTTACACAAACACAGAACAATAAATCTGATGTTGTTCTCCCTTTGATAACAGCAGTGGAATGTGACAGATTCCGTTAGAGCGAGCCCAGTGAATATTCTGACATGGAGCAGATGTGACGGCTCGCACCAACAATGAGATCCTGTGTAAATACAGGATGGAAATAAGAGCCTCCACAGCTGCTACCTGCATGATGCTCAGAGAGATGAAGGGATAATGTGTCTGTGTAAGAAGCCAAAGAGAATTATGAAGGGAATAAGCTAAAATAAAAAAAATCGAAAAAGTAAGCATTTGTTGAGGTTGAACTTTAGCTGCCTCTTGCACATCACCATCCATCAAAGGCTTTCTGTGACGGCACCAGGAATATTACAGTCAAGAGGAATAATGATGTGAGCTACTGCGCTCGTGCTATACCTTCAAAAGAATTGCAAAAGAAAAGAATTGTTGCAGTGAATTCAAAAGACAACATATGTGGTGAAGTTGTGTTGGTGAATCTGTTGAATGTCTGGTCGGCACACACAGCGAGGCCGTTTTAGTTCAGACACAGCTTGTTCTCATGCTGGTTTTGTTCAGTCATATTCAGTCAAACCTTGTCTCCTCCAGAGTGATATTCCCAAACAACCAGACTGCACAACTAATGACATTTTGAGGGGAACATATTTTCATTAAACACGCGGTTAACGTCGTACCTGCGACCATTTCTCTGGGTGGGTCAATTATTCAGTGTAAACATTTACAAAATCAGGTTCATTATATCGGGTGAAATTCACCGTTAATGGTAGTGTGACTATTTTTTCCGGATGGGTTTTAACATTGACTTTTAACATTAATTAACCTTTCCCTCACAGAACAAGACTCACATGTCCCAAGAACATGTGGACCAAATAACAAGTGCATAGCTCCTTTATTTATGTTTTTCATATTTGGATTCTGAGCCTTTTTTTAGGGTCCCCCTATGATACCTGTTTTGGGTTTTATGAGAAGTTCTATAGGGTAAAATAAAAGAAGAGTACTTCAACTTGCCTTGTATTTTTGAATTTGAATATATTTCAATGAGAAGTATATTTTATCAGGTACATTATATCGGGTGAAATTCACCCGACGTTAGTGATATTTTGAACGTTAGTGTTCTAGGGTTAAATGATTGTGATATGTGTTAATAATACAACATGTTTTGCCTTTTAGCTTTGAAGATGTCATTGGTAGTAATAATTGACATATTATAGCATAGTTGATGTAGTTTAACTCATAAGTCTAAAACTGTCTACTTGTCTTTTGGACCCCTGAACCCAATATCTCCCAGCATCTTGTATCGACTGCAGACATTGAGGTTGTAAAGATTGCTGACACCGGCAGAAACACACACCACCACCATTCATCCTGAGCGTAGCCAAACACAACTGTGATTGGTTTTAAAGAACAAGCAAACAAGCCAGAGTGTGTTTTCTCTCTCCCCTTTACCAGATTGATAATGTGTGGAGCCAGACCTTCCTTTAGCGCTGACTCAGCTCTGAGGAGAGAGGTTTGGCTATGTGAGGCTACGCTGGCACACACAACCTAGCTCACCTGGCAGCGCTCTGCTAGGTGTTAGCTCAAGACTGATCGCCTCACATTAACCTGCACTTTTCTCTTGCCTCTGTGTGGTAGAACAACTCTAAACCCATGTCTCATAATGGAATTCCTCTTTCGAATGAACGGACTATATTTGGGGACGTATCTGAGGAATGCATGTTGTTTAGAACTAATGTACATGTTGCTGTTTCCTCCTTGGGTGTTTTATGAGCACAGATGCTGTTTGCAGACTGCCAGCTTGCCTTTAAAGACGAAGCATGATTTGATCTGGTTATCAAATGAAATTATGCCTGATCTTATTTTGGAAGATATAGTCTCGAGTGTGAATCCATTTAGTATATGGTATCACAGGTGAATAGAGAGCTGAAGGCGTGATGTGTTTCTCTGGGCCAACAGGAAGTTAGCATTGAACTGGTTCCCTACACAAAAAGCCACTGGGGGGTTTCCATTGGATGTTGGATCCCTGCAGAAAATAAACTCTGTGGTTATGATACCTCCACGTTTGCAAGATAATATTATTTCATCTTTACTGTCTTTAACCTGATCCGCCCTAGCTTTTTTTTTTTTTACCGATTTTAAAAACCCTGTAAACCCTTGTGAGAAGAGAAATGATGGACTACATTTCCAAAAAAAAGATTGCTATAATTACGTAATTTCGAAAGCTCCTCAACATGACTGAGTAATTATAACGTTTCACTACTGAACTCATGTAGTACCCCTAACAATCTTCCAGTAGTGGGACTTTACTGTGTGTAAAGTATTGACGTCGCGAGCTGCGAGAAAGCAACGGCAGTTTTTTCTTAAATTTGTCTTCCATGTTTCGAGGTCCTGCGATCTCATTGGCCCTCAGACTCATCTGAAAGCGCGTCAGATGACACACGCTGACGGAGACGGTGATTTGAAGTTCACAACGGTCATGGTGTGAGCAAGGTTTAGGTCAAAATTGCTCATTTTTCTGTTTCTCAATCGAAAAACATGATTTTTGGACAGGAAAGGCTTGAAAAAGTGTCATTGCTTGTGTTTATTGTGATTATTATTGCAGATTTGGATGATTTAGGTCTTAATCCTCCTAAAGAGGTGCGGTATTGCAGAAAATACAATTCAAAAAACGAGCGATCGAGGAGTCATTTTTTGATCAGACTCTTGACTTTTGATCAATATTGATCAAAAGTCAAGAAAATGCAGAAAAATAAATAATAAATATACTTTTTTTAAAGCCAAGGAGTTGCGGATTCTTTAGAGATCAAGGACAATAGGGTCTGGTATTCATATCAAGGTCATATGAGCTGCAGAACACCTAGGTCAACCCTAGGGTCCCCTGACACCACGGTCACATGACTTCCCGCCAGGGTTCTAGTGAGGACTTCTCATCGCTTGACATATTTTGTGTCGTAGAACAAAACATTAAAATCTCTGTTGACCACAGACCTTATGTCAGTCATCGAACCAAAAACAAGAAACCCAGTGACTTTGAGACGAGGGAGTCTATAATCTCATTTCTGGGCCTTCGGACTCATTCCTGCAGCTCCATTGCTGAAGTGAAATGTTCCCAATTTACTGAAAATGTAGAGTAATGTCAAATGTTGATGAAACATATTAATCACATGATTTTCTCCATCCCTCTCCTCATTGACACCAACTCTAATGCACCATCTAAAACGCCATGATACTTCATACAGGTTGCAGCTCTCTCACCCACTGCTGTTTAAATGTGTCTGGAAAACGTCTCTACATCCTTTATCCCGCAGATACCATTTAATCTCTAAATGAGTGTTTTGCACAATCGAGTGCCCTCCTTGTCATTAGAAAGCGTTCTAGCTAACAGGTGAATGGACTCAATAGTGGAAGGAATCTGTGTCATTTCAAGGTTGGCTAACATGGGCTCAGGAGGAACGGCACAGACTGGACTGTTCACTCTGCACTCACGTGAGAGGCAAGGTTATATTCACACTTAATATCCCTGACTTTAGGTAAAAAAAAAAATATGAATAATATAATAATAATATGAATAATTAAACTTATTTAGGCTTTTCTGCCTCAAACTGCCTGAACTCCTTTTTCAGAGATCTTATTCCTTTATTGATGTCCTTAATTTGACATACAAACGTAACAGTTTGCTAATTTGGAGTTTAAAAGAGTTTGTCAGGTTGAAAACCTCTAACAATGCCATACAAACATACTCATTTAACCTGTTGAGCCCCTTATATCAGGAAAATCAAGAAAAAATCATGGTATAAATCCCTCCCCCCCAAAAAACAAACATGTTAGGTATCAAATTAAACATAAAAATCAGGGCTACAATGACATATATTCCCAATGAACAACCTTTTAAACACAACTCAAACAATAAATAGGATTAGGGGTTAGGGTTATTAGGGTTATTAGGGTTAGGGCTTAAAGGGCTACACACTAGAATGATGCAACTGACAGTATGAAACCCTCCTGATGCCTTTCATATACCAACACAACACACGTTGACCCATCAAACACTGAATACGCGTTCTTAGGTTATTTATGCAAAGAAGCAAGGCGCACCTCCATGTTCTAGAAGTAGTGTTTCTATCGCAGGTTGTTTACAAATCATCAGGTAAACTGGAACTTGTGTAAATTATAATGCCATCTCTGAGGTCGTCTACATGTTAATGCAAAAATAACATTACAAATCCGTCTACTTCAGCACCACGGACAGCGCCGTGCACTTAGCAATACTTGGCGGGTGGAGGCTCGTAACCTCAGTCAGATAAAGGATCAACGTATTCAATTAAAAAACCCTCGGCCCCGACACTCTCTGCTACTCGGGGATGGAGAGGGGATGACCGATGAACAAAGGAATACATTATAATATGATAATAAATAATCTACTTTGTCACACAAGGAAACATGTTTGCTGGCTTGAATATAACTCCACCAAAGCGGGAATGTTTTTTTACCACAGAGATGAACCAAAGCGTGAGTCAATGCTCCAGTGAAATCCATGTAACATTTCGTAATTAAACCTTTGACTGCATTCATTTAGAAAAAAAGCAATTTAGGTTTGAAAAGGAAAATGAAATAAAGCCATTGAGAATACTGACTTTTGTCTGAACACTGAATAAACCCAGAATCTGTGACATAGGCCACCTTTAATCTATTTGAATTATTTACCCTTGCACATTTCAAAGTATCCTGTACAGCTTGTGTATTTCTGTAGTGGCAAAATATTTCACTTTGATGTATATGATGCATTTGTAATGATCATGTATTTGAAGAAAGCTAAGACCAGCAGAGAGCAGAGCACTGGGGTTGCACACATTTAAAATTGTGTCTACACAGTGAGTTAATGTTAAATGTTAATGTTAAATGTTACCTTTGAGTATCTTTTTAATTGGGTAAGTTCTGTTTACTGTCACAAATCCTGGTTTTCTTGCAGTGTAAGAACCTTCTGACAGGACTGGGAATGTTTCCCACTATACTGCAATTAGGAAGAGCCTTAACTTTACCAGGTTGTTCCCAATACAACCGTAACATCCATGAAAATCATCAGCTGGCTCTCCCGGTGAGCATCTGTGATCTGTCTGACAGACACCAGCTCTATTAGCCTTACAATTTGTGATTTTTACATATCTCACTTATATTTGATATTCTTATAATTGTGTATATAGTCATCCATCTATCTGTCTTATCATATAACTCGTGCCACAACCTATTTACCCAAGCTGTGCCGTCTAATAGAGATTCACCACTTCACCTCTTGCCATGACAACAAGCCCCATTAGAAACCGGCTGGTCTGTGGAGCGGGAGCAGCGGGTCAGGCAGAAAGCACAAAGCCAGCAGAAGGTGTGGACGTCTTCTCCTGTTAAACCCAGATGACCCCCAGCTCCTCAACACACAGAACATCTCACCTGCAATGACCATTTGCCCCAGACGTGACATCACCAACGAAGAGTCCCCTCCACACTTCATCAGAAAGCAGAAAGAGGACTATGGACGAATGACCTTGACCTTGTCTTGTGATGTTTAGCAGCTGTTATCGTACATGTAGTTTACCGAATGTATTTGAACTGCTCATAGTTTTTGTCTTGAGCAGTTTAAGAAACTTTATTCGTCATATTACATACTTTTTACATACACTGAAAACAAATTTGAGTGCCATTTACTTAAAAAAAGCTCGGTAACAATTTCCACACAGAAATTCAAAGTCATTTTTACTCAGACAATTTTTAAGTTTACTTACTAATAACAATGTTTTTTCATTCCCATTTTTTTTTTTTGAAAAGAACCTTTTTTAACCAAGCTTTTTTTTTAAGTAAATGGCACTAAAAAAAATGTCAGTGTACATGACATTTGGTCTCTGCATTTAAAGTTTCCATAGAAATGTAAAACTCACATGAGGAGGACAGGTATTGAACCTCCTACCTTGTGGTTACAGGACGAACCCTCTACTACATGAGCCACATATGTATATAGGTTGGACTAATGGTCTGCATAGTTATGTTTTTAATGGACCTTAATGTAGCCGACACATGACTATTTTGATAGTTATAAACAGGTAAAATAGCAATACAATGTCAAACAAATTCTTTATTCTTGCTCTATAATTTCATAAATACAACAAACTATAGTTTTTGTACATATAATATGACTATATATAAAACTTTATAAGCTGTGATATCAAATAGCTTTTGCGGCTCCAGACACATTTTTTTGGTGGAAAAAAGAGCAAAATGGCTCTTTGGATGCGAAAGGCTGCTGACCCCTGAACTAGGGGTTCAGCGTCTCGCTCAAGAACACTTTGACATGCAAACTATGGGTTACTAAGGTCTCATCGACGCCACGTGCTAAACCTTGATTGGGATGGAGAACCGGTTTTGAATCACACGTTCCACACCTTTTGTGAGAGTTCAAACGCATAATAACAATATTCTGGTGCGCTAAGCCTCTCTGCCTCACTCCATTCAGTTCCTGACGAAATAAATGACAACCCCCGAGACTAGAAATTGAGTCAGGAAGCTATCACGTTGAAGACATTTCACAACCTGAACGAAGCTCCAGTCAGGTCTGTGCTTGACCCAGACGGCACGAGGGCCGTGTCGGCGTGTCGGCCTGGTGGCCGTGTCGACCTGCGACGCTATTTCAGAGCAGTGTTCATGGCTGCAGTCCTCCAGCTGTCACACTTTGATATTGCTGCATTCACACTTCAACACTTTGTGGGATTTCAGGGGAAAATGTGAAGCTCCGCCCCGCATTGTGTTTTCACTTGAGCTGAAATATACCTGTTATATTGTGGCTGACTGGATCAACGGTTCGATCCCCGCAACCTCGTCGATGTGTCCTTGGGCGAGACACTTAACCCTTAGGATGGGTGTGAATGTTTGATAGTTCTGATGGGCAGGTGGCACCTTGCATGTTAGCCCCTGTCATCAGTGTGTGAGTGGTTACATGTAGTGTTGAAGCTCTTTAAAGTGGTCAGAATGTGGTCCATTTTCCTGTAGCCTGTTAAGCCCTAGCGTCCCCCAATTGGGGGACCCTTTTATATCAGGAAAATCAAGAAAAAATCATGGTATAAATCCCTCCCCCCCAAAAAAACAAACATGTTTGGTATCAAATTAATCATAAAAATCAGGGCTACAATAATATATAATCCCGATGTACAACCTCTGAACACGACTCAAACAATAAATAGGATTAGGGGTTAGGGTTAGGGCTTAAAGGGCTACAGCTAATGTATCCGCTCCCTCGGCTCGGTCTCACGGAGCTGATGTGTCAGCTGCTGTGGTGAAACACACGGCTGACTCTTGATGACATTAGAGACGTATTTGTGGAGTCAGTCCAGGCCTGACTCTACAGGTATGTGACAGCGCCGTGATAGAAGTATGCTAATGTGACATTATCCAGGGTGAACGCTCTCTCAACACACCCACTGGCTCACACTCGTGCACATCCGGATTAGGAGGGAGGCAACTGTTACTGGTTAATCAACCCGGCTCCTTTAAGACTCATTAAGACTCCTGTGTAAACGAGCAAGTTATTTCTGTAACGTCTGAGGCATTTGCTCGACGCGCTGCAAAGCCTCTCCAAGCTAAAATAATCTGTATCATCTGCCGTCGAGCCAGCTTTATGAATGCCACTGGCTTAGATAGTAATGCTTAAGGATGGCTCTGTAATCGGCATTCAGAGTATTAATATTGCTGCAAAAAAAAAAAGTATTTACCCCACTATTTAAAGATATAGAGGAGTAATGTCCACCTGAGCAGAGATGTAAGTCTCTCTCCCTCTGTGTGTGTGTTATCTGATCATCTCTGTGCATCAGTTGACACAGCCGGGCGCTCTGCACAGCTCTCATACGGCGGCTAGAGCTGATAACGCCATCCAAACCGATGGCGTCCTGCTAGGCCCAACCTCCGGTTCCCCCTTAGGTAAACATTGTTAGCGCTGTCGACATTGTTAGCTTTTGTTTGCGCTGTTAGCCACGGCCCAATGCTCTGAATTCCTCGCTCCAGCCGTTGCCATGTTGAGAGAATATATGCTGTCGATTTGGGGTTTAGCACCTTTAAGGATCCACTTGTCTGCATGTGAGTGAATCAACTGGGAGGCACACCAGGTTTTGACTGCTGAGCTGCATTGCCGCTAAGAGAGCTGCTCAGTATTCATGTCTTTTTTTTCTGTCATCTCGCAGTCAATTCCACTCAAAGATCTTATCTGTCTCAGAGCAGTGAGCACTGTGTCGCTGCTCTAAATGGAGTGCCTGTCATAGGTGAAGTGCAGTCACCCTTCTTGTAGACACCTTTGCAGGCATTTGTGCAAGCGGCTGTCTGTGTGTGTGTGTGTGTGTGTGTGTGTGTGTGTGTGTGTGTGTGTGTGTGTGTGTGTGTGTGTGTGTGTGTGTGTGTGTGTGTGTGTGTGTGTTTGTGAGTACATTTGTACCCGCGCTTGTATGTTCACATTTGACTGAGGCTTATGGCAGATGATCAACCACGTCTGGTAATTTGGCAAGACTTCACTCAATTAGCTTCCTCCCATTATGCTAACGAATCACTTCAACGGCATTGCCTTGCGCATTAGCATAATGGCGTTGCCAATGGAGCATACTGTATTAGAATAGAAAGATTGTCTCTGTGTACTGGAATACCTGCCTCAGTGTTGTTTCTTATGATTCCTCCTCATTTTAATCATCCACATTGAATCACCATGAAGGGTTTCAGTGAGAGACCCCAGGACACAATATGCATCGCTGTATTGAGAACCATAGAGCAGGGGTTACAATGCTCCCTTTGAGCTGTGCGGCAGAGGCGTCTGACGCATTGTCAATCATAGTCTGATGCTGATATAAAGCAAAACAAAGTGCCCTTATTATGTAGCCAGAAGTGGAGCCAACATTGCTTCTTTGACGGAGGAGGTCATAATGCCTGAGAGAGGAGAAAAAAACAGGAGCTGATAAAAGACAGAAGGCGTAGAAAAGAATGATGACATGAGCTCCCATGCAGACATATCTTGATCCCCCCCCTAGCTGTGATGTATTAATGTGCAATAGTTTGCATTAACGTGATATATTGTGTGAGATATATCTTCCATTTTCCACCTGACAACACTGTATATTGATGGTACAGTTGCATTGGTCCTGTGCAGAAGCGTATGCATTCTGAGCCAGATGTAAAACTAATCACTGCCTGAGGTGGGCTAAGCGTCAGTGTGTCAAACTTTAAGCTGTAATAATGGCAGCGGAATACACAGAACTAAAGTGATCAGGGAACTTACCATTTCTGCCTCCTAAAATATTCTCAAGCCTCCCAGTATCACTACAAAGTGTTGCCGTTTCTTTAATGTAACAATGTAACACGTTCTCGTACTTCCAAAAAGTTCTTGAGCAAAAGTTAAATTAGATGCAAAAACGTAATAGTGAACCAAGAAGGGATCTAGAAATTTAAAATGATGGTAAGTACCGTAAAAGTCGGGTTACAAGCCGCTCCTACCTCCGGTCAGTGTACCGCTGTAGCAAGCTAGTAGCAGCGTTAGCTAGCGCTGCTACTAGTGCTGCTACTAGCTCCCCGCTCCTGCTGCTAGCTCCCCGCTCCTGCTGCTAGCTCCCCGCTGCTGCTACTAGCTCCCCGCTGCTGCTACTAGCTCCCCGCTGCTGCCGCTAGCTCCCCGCTCCTGCTGCTAGCTCCCCGCTGCTGCTGCTAGCTCCCCGCTCCTGCTGCTAGCTCCCCGCTGCTGCTGCTACTGTCCGAGTCCCCTCTGCCCAAGTCAGGTGTAGAGTCGGGGATGCTCCCTACCTTTGGTGGTTGTCAGGGAGCTAGCGGAGCGCTAGCGGAAGTTAGCGGAGAGCTAGCAGAAGTTAGCACAGAACTAGCATGAGCGCCAGCTGGCTACAGCGGGGTGCAAATGTGGACAATGACCGAAGGTAGTAGCGGCGTATAACCCGACCTTTACGGTAGATGTCTAACAACCTCAAAACAGGTGTTATTCAGTAAAGTAATGCCATCAGAATTGAGTGTGATTGGGAGAATGCAATTTCAACATTTTAACGGCAACAACAAACATGCGTTTCTTTTCTGATCTCTGGAGGGTTTTCTTCACTCTACGTATCGTATTTGAAGGTGTTCACACATCTGGTCTGGGAACAAGTGGAGACACATGCTGGGACAACAAGATGTAGTTATAATCAATTGAACTCATAAAGTGCCCGACGGTGCCCTGAGTTTATACGGTTTTAGCATGAAATCCATATCTACAGTGTTGGTGCCATATTCTATGTGTGCTTTCTGAACGGAGCCTCGGAATATGTCATGGCATATTTGTAAAAACATGAAAGCCAGCAGCTTTTAGAGAACAAAAATGAGAGGAAATCACCATAAATGAGTCAGTGTGTCACATAAGAATATGTTACAGAGCTTAGGAGAAATTAATAGCAACATTAAATGTGTGTGTCTCTCTTAAAAAAAAAAATATCAGTAGGATATCTACATTACATCTTGCTGAACCGAGATGTGTAATTAAAAATCCTAGGATAACAGAAAGCGGGCCGTGCCAGGTGGCAGCACAGCCAGTGGTGGAAGGATTAATAGAGGAATGCTGTCTGGGCTGACTGCTCATTAGTTACGTAATACAATATTTTGGGATTATTGTGCAAAAAGAATTTAAAATGATGAATTACCCCGGACCTGTGCTTGTTTTAAAATGTTTACAAGATAAACACTGATGCCAATAAAGACCCAGACACACATGTAGGGTACACATTGACAACATCCTGAAGGTGCAAGTCCTTCCCTAATGACTTTTACATATTTCTTATTTCAGCAATAGGGCTCTTTATCAGTCCAGATTGTTATGGAGTGTTGGTAATGTCGACAATAGAGATGTCTTCCTTCTCTCAACACAATGGGACACATTGCCGGTTTGCTTGTGCTGCTCAAAGCACCAACAATAATGCAAACCCTATCAATGGTAAATGGAGTGTACTTGTATAGATCTGTTCTAGTCTTCTGAGCACTCAAAGTGCTTTAACAATACTTGTGATATCAAAGATTAAAACGTTCTACCAGTAACGTTGGGGCTTATCAATAGTCCCGTAATTTAGCGGTTAATACGCATCACTGCCTTCAGATAATGTCAAACGGGAAAGGCCGTTCTGGGCCGCTGTAGAAACACGGAGGTGCAAGATGGCGGACTCGTGGAGGCGCCCTATGTTTTTATAAGCTCTGGAAACACTATGATTCTTGGTTTCAGGTGATTATACACTGATTACAACATAGTAATGAATGTTATATTCCACTGCTGCGAATTAATCCACATAAATGTTACACACTGTCAGTATAAAGTACCCATAATTAATCCAGTAAAAGTAAAAGTCACCTATTAAAATACTACTTGAGATAAAATGTACTTAAGTATTGAAAGTAAAAGTACAAGTACATGCTCTTAATAAAAAAGCAAAGGGTCAGAATTTTGAGAATTATGAAGTTTATTCTTTTAAGTGCTTTTAAGGTTTAAGGGGAACTGTATAAAAGTCAACAGAAATATAAATAGTAAAGTAGAGGACAGATATCCAAAAAAACTACTTGAGTACAGTAACGAAGTATTTCTACTCTGTTACTATACACCACTGCACACTGTTTACTTTGAATGTAGCTACATTTGCTTCCATTATATTAAAGGCGTATTCCTCTACAATAGATAAAGGAAACAAGCACAATGTACATGCATTGACTGTAATTAGTTTGTTGTAAAATAATGAGCCAGCAACCAGCGGTCCACTCCTCTGTCATCATGAGCATGAGGAGAGTCACTGTGCACCTGCATGGCTGCTTAGGTATTAATGTCTGAGGACTGCTGAGATTTGTCCACCTCCTGCCCTCACAAGACACTATCCAGTCCTCCATTAATGCACTGATTGGTAGCTCATATTCAATTTGAACTCAATTATGGTGCCTGACACGCAGCCAGCCTGAGCCAAACTCAAATGCAGTGACTTCCCCTCTGAGCTGCTGGACGTTGACGGTGTCAAAGCGGGAAAGACTCTGAGTGGTTGCCAATTAAAGCAAAGAAGTCAGAAGGCTACAAAACAAGAGGTGCGGCATTGTTGCGGGAAGTTATAGTCATAATTTGTCCATCAGGAAATATTTTTCTGAAACAAGTAAGGCACATTAAGCTGGAACATGTCTTGGCTAAGTGCATCTCAGCAATTAGAGAATGGCACAAGTCTGCTTGCCTTTATAAAAGTCACAATTGGTTGTCAAGATTGATGAATATTATACAAGCAAACACTTCAAAACACAGTAATTATAAGAAAACAACCACAACTCATTGCATTAGCGGTTTAAACTTTCTTTCCCCTGAAGACTTTATCAGAATTATCGATTGCTAATTTGAAGCTGAGTGAAAAATGTTTTAGTTTTGGAGACATTTAAATGGAGGGGAAAGAGTATGCTGTCTTACAACAAAACAAAACCTTCACATTGCTGTCTGCTCTTCCTATGGAGGTCGACACTGTTGTTGGTTCTAACATGTGAAACGCTCTGTAGGCAGAGAGCGCACACGTACAAGCTGCTTCCATCATTGGATGTGTGACTGGATGAATGAGAGGCAACATTAACCCTCACTCTGAATGCAGTCCATACCAGAATATGTGTAGAACTGGTGCTGACATCCAATTGGTGAATCAGTGTGTGCTCTCTCTCCTGGCTGCTGGCGGTCTATGGTTTGCTCTTAGGTTGTTTCTAAAATGAATGATTGTATCATAAATCGTACTCATGATTTACAGTCTAATCTCTGTTTATTCAGATTTAGTGGTTTAGCAAAAGTGATCTGTCTTACGTTGTTAGTCTGTGACTCATTGTTATTTCTAACTTTTACACCCATGAATACCAGCATCTTGTATTGCATACTGCTACCTCCAAGTGGCACCAATAGAGAGGTAGAGTCACCCGTGGGTCCATATTTCTGTAAAGATATGTATGATAATCAGCGGTGAGAGACAAATATGTGTTGAATCCCATTTGAATGGTGCCTTAAATTCCACATGTGGTGTCTGTCGATCTAAACAAAGATTTTGCAAGGCAAGAAAGTTTGTTGTGTGTTAGTCCCATTTAGTTTAGTTTGAAACCGCTCAGTGGACTACATCTCTTGTAACAACACACACACACACATGGCCATTATCTAGGCATGCTAGCTAGCTTGCTAGCTTAGCTATATCCATGCAAATGTATTGGGTTTTTTTTTAGCTGATGTGTTTTATCCAAGGTCTCTTTGCATTAGTGAGGAAGTGAAAGAAAGAGTGAAACACGCTGTTATTGTCATCATCTTTAAGGTGTGTGGTTTTCTAATTGTGTATCTTCACAGTCAATAAGAGTTATGACAAAATGAGAATAACGTGACATGCAAGATTATTTGCACCTTGCCATTGACTACTGTACATATATTTTGCTCTGGAATAAGGTCCCATGGCAGTCCATTGAAAGGGGCAGGACTTTGCCACTGTTTACCGACATTCACGAGACTCCATCACCTAATACAATATCATCAATGCATTCTTCTCTTGCTGCAACGTAGAGTTGACTTCAGGTCCAACCACACCAACAGGTGGTCCTAACAGTGGTAACACAGCCTCATGGTCACACAGCACTGCATCTAAGATGCAATCACAGTTGTAAAAAAGTCTCCATACAAAGTCCCACTCGATTCTAGTTGTGCAGTCTCTCGGTACTTACGCTTTAGGCCGATGAATTACTTCATTTTTTTGTCTTATTTGCTAAAATATGTGTGTGCAGCAAAATAAAAAGGCTGTATCTTTTATGCATTGTACATTTAAGTTCCAGCTGCAAAGGAAATGAGCTGTGAAGTCATTTCTCTCACTCTTGTTATAACCTCATCATGATTTAAATCATCATAAAGAACTATGTGTCACATGGGATCCCGTAATTAAACCGTGTTACCAGGACAACACACTATAAACATTAACTGCCGTGGAGACGAGTTCAACATCAGGAGAATACGTCCCGTTCTCACTCAGAAGGCGGCACAGGTTCTCGTCCCGGCTCTGATCATCTCGCGTCTTGACTTCTGTAACTCCCTCCTGGCAGGTCTACCTGCTAGTGCCATCCGACCTCTGCAGCTCATCCAGAATGCAGCAGCTCGACTGGTCGTCAACCTCCCGAAATTCACCCACACGACTCCGCTCCTCCGCGACCTTCACTGGGTACCGTTGATCACCCGCATCCGCTTCAAAACATTGGTACTTGCGTACCGTGCTGCGAACAGATGGGGTCCAGTCTACATCCAGGACACGGTGACACCGCACACCCCGGCTCGTTCGCTCGGCTCGGCTTCTGCCAATCGGCTTGTAGCTCCGTCACTGCGAGCTAAACGCTCTACAAAGTCACGACTGTTTGCTGTCCTGGCTCCTCAATGGTGGAACGAGCTCACCATTGACATCAGGGCAGCAGAAAGTCTCTACATTTTCCGTCACAAACTAAAAACACATCTTTTTCGAGCGCCGTAGTAGCACTTTAGTTGCACTTAGATGGCACTTACTAATGGCACTTAGTAGTTTAACTTTATTGAAATTGTACTTTCTTGATTCTTGTTGTTCTGAGTTTGTACTCATGGTGGAATTGCACTTATTGTAAGTCGCTTTGGATAAAAGGTCAGCTAAATGTAATGTAAAAGTTCTGACACACATTTCCTTCCAGTTCCAGCGACGTGTAGAATCACAAAAAAGACGTACAATGCGGTTTCATCCTCAGTAGCTCCACAACAGGACCAAACCAAAGCACTTCATCGCACCCATCATCACCACTGGAGCTCTCCCAGAGCCGCCCCACCATGTAATCAAGAGGTGAAAAACTGTGCTGAACATTCAGCCATTTTGATTTCCAGCCAGTGCGCGTGAGGAGCAGAGCCTCTGTCGGATCGAGGGCTGGATACTGTACCGGAGCTGGGTGTGTTGTTGAATGAGAAACCCCAAGGCGGTCCACTTTCAATCAGCCTGAGCAATTTGTTTCACTTACCTAGGGAAAGCGGGAGAAAAGAGAAAAAAAGCAAACGATTACATCATGCATTCAGAGTGTCTATGCTGCATTAGCACAAGGCGTGGATTCATTCATTCGTTCATTGTCTTCTACTTTAGCACTGACTGGCCAAAGGGGACTCGCTATTTGATTAAATTGAAATATCATTCAGGATGTGATAGTGTGTGACGTGCAGCCATTTGAGGCTGAACACACTGATCTTCTGTATATGGTGGCCCAGTTACTTAACATGCAATGCAGCAAACGGAGGGCTGCCATATCCCACGTGTCCTCCAACACGTCAGTGAAGGTCATGAATTCATTTATTGGTGATAACACCAAAGGGACATTTAATAATTCAATTTCAAGCAATTGGAATCGATATCACTGTCACATTCATAGCATTATATTCGATAAGCGGGATGAAGTGTTGTGTCTCAGACATCAGACTGCAGCTCTCCTGTTTGGACTTGTATTATTCTGCCTTTATTCACCAACAATTATCCGTGAGCCTCAGATTTTCTCATTTTTAACTGTACAATGCATGATTGGCAGTTATCTTGTTCCAACTTACAAATAAAACACTTAAGTATCCTCTCGTCATTCTCTGTTTGGTACAATAGTTCAGATATCCAAACCCACAAAAGATGCCAATAAATTCTCAAAGCCTCAGAGAATCATCTAAAAGCATCCCATCAATAAAAGCCCTCTCACAAAGATCAGCCATGACCTCAATGGTCTCTTTCAGCCACCTGTTCTAGTCACAACCTTCTGGGAGCAAATGCAACACATCTCAGCAAGACAAGTGGCTACTTGTGAAATATTTTTGGACATTTCTATGTGAATTGGGTCCATACCTGTGTTACGCTCCGCTGCTGTTCCTCTGTACATGTTCTACCAGTGTGGACATTAGAGAACGGGATTATGTGCACAGATATGAACATGAGTGCTTCGTTTTACTTTAAAGCTGCGAAAGTCACCGTGTAAGGAAAGCAAGTCGAGGACCGGGAAGCACAAAACTGAATCCACGTGGGAATAATCAACTCATGTTTGGCAAAAACAGGTGGGAAAACACACAGAGACAGGAAGTAAACTAATACAATTTCACAATAGCTTTACATGTTCTTAACTTCCCGCCTTTATCTGTCCTTTATCTGTTGCTTTTGCTTTTGTGTTTGCAACATCTTTACACATTGGTGCATGTTTTATTGTCTGAGGCATAAAAACATGAAAACACACACACACACACACACACACACACACTAGCTAGAACTGTACTGGTTAACCATTCTATCTGCCGCCAAAACTACAGTTTGTTTTGTTCAATTTATTTTCTTTTTCAGGTCATTTATTATCAAATGCTAAACTGTATGCATACTACTTCTTTAAGAGCACTTTCTTCAATCTAAAAACATAAAAAAGTAGTCCATTCAGACATCTGACTTAATCTATATGTTATTTCTTAGGAAGGCTTGTTTCAAACAACAAAACAAAACTCTATCCAACAGGTCAGACCCGTCTGAGTAGCAGTGGAATAAGAACAGAAGAAACCACCAGTCATAGGTAAAAGAAACTGTGTGCAGATTTAAATATGAACTTGTTCCTCTTATAATGTCAAGTGCACAATTATGCTTAAAACAAGCAGGAATGAGCAGGCAACATGTTGTGCCCATGTTACAGCAATTACAATATGAATGGAAGGTTAGTGTCTGGGTGGCACCACTGGAATTGGATCAAAGAATATCAGCTGAACATACTATGGACTCACAAATCCCAGTTTAAACTGGACTAATAACTGAGGAGACCCCAGAGGGGCCGACGGCTTCCCAAATGAAAGCAGTTGTGGTTCAATGGGTCACTTGGGCTTTTCTGGATGAAGTTGTGAGGTCTCTGACCTCTCCTTCTCATCGCGTTGGCTATCAGGCCGATTGCAGCAGTGTGGTCAGCAGACTGCACGATGGTGTGTAGCTGTGTGTGGCCGCGCAGTCTAACTGTGAAAAGATCGTGGACGACAAACTGCTGCGTGAGGAAGGAACAATCCTGATGAACACAACACACGTCGGTCTGTGAAAATAATGACAGGAAGTGCTCTTGATTGAGCTGCACCGGAGCATAAATTATCACATCTTTAGTCAATCATTGATGTATTGATTTGCTTGCGACGAAGACGGAAAAAAAACGAAAGAACAAACACCAGTGATTTCTTTCTAGGCAGTTATTTTTAGCCCAGTTGATTCTCTTGCTCTTTGAGATGAAATCAGCCTCTCTGAGTCCACCTGCATTGTTGCACTGATGGAAATTGGACAACGCCCTGATACGAGCGCCAACAAGTCAGAACCTGCGTGGGATGGGTCCTTGAGGATTGTTAGATTACAGAAGCGCTGGTTGAATTCTTGACAACAACAAAGAGAACTCCTCCCACCTCGGGCTGCTTCACATAATCAGTGGGGATCTGGCTTTGATGAGGTGAGCTGGAGGTAAAAGCATCCTCATGCACACAGTATTACAGACTGCAGCTCTTTTCTGTAATTACAGCGTGATTAGAATCAAGTATAATCACATTTGCCATAGATGATTCAATTTTTATTGACAGGCTTGAGTGAACCTTTCACTGTTCATGTCACAATTAGGTTCAATTCAATTCAGTTTATTTTGTATAGTCCAGCTTTACAATCTGTCCCGGGACCTCACATCGGATTAGGAAAAGTCCCCCAAAAGAAGATAGTAAAAACCCTTCCACAACAGAGGAGGATCCCTCTCCCCGGATGGACAGAAGCAACAGATGTCATGTGACCAGAATGAACAACGTGACAGAGTTACAGCACAGAATAGATTCATATAATGTGTAGTAGGCATGGATCGTGATCCAGATAACCACGATCCATGTGTTACATAACAAATGACATCATCGTCATCTAATGTATTCATGCAGTTAGCAACGGTGGTGCAGTTTGCAGAAATGCTAATTAAAGATGTTCAATTGAACACATGTTGGGATGTATGAGACAAAGACAACGGCATTCCCACACGCCTACCCTATGTAGCCCGAGTGGATGTTATGTCATGTACATTGAAGCAGCATTTTAAATCATTCCATCTGTTCTTTGTTGGCAGTAACTCCTTTAGACCCGATGCCTCCATACAGGCAGACAGCTATAAGTAATTGCACAGACAACCGACTGTCGATTACGAACAGGCGTTAATAAATCTCCTCGTATGAAATTGAAGTAATTGAGGCATATAAAGATATTAGCAGGGTGAAATTGCAATGACTACACGTTGCAGCATACTGCAGCTGCATTACACTTCATGTTCTGCAGGCTCAGGTAAGATCAGGGTGTAGAGACTGTGTGACCCAAAGCAGAGGGAGCACATATTGTCTTTTCTGCTTCTCCCAAATGTTAGATTATATTTATTCAGGAACTGCAGTTAGTGACAGTGTGGACTCCCTGGTAAGTCTGACAGCTTGATGGAGAAACAAAGGCAACACAAACAGAAGGAGCAGAACACTTTGTGTCAAAGGCTTTGATTCATAACCTAAAATGAGTTTGGAGACTTAAAGGTCACATGATTTCAAAATGGTGGACATGCTATCATAACGGCTAGACTCCATTGCAGCCTGGTTTAGGCATTCTGGCAAACCTAAATAAAACCTAAGTAAAAGCAGATGCGCTCTTTGTTCCATGTGAGCACCCACGGTGAAAGGTTGCGGTGACCCCTGCACTGTGATGACTGTAGTTTTCGTCCAGGTCAGAGCGACCCTCCATTGCTGACACCCTGCTGCTTAACTCAGGACGAGAACGGGCGCATGAGCAACACATTTAGAGCTATTGAAGTGAAGAGGGCTGTTGAGAGCTGTGGTAGTTTAGGGACCCTAAAAAGGACCAAGCTTGGTACAAGAAGGACTTGCCTGCTAATTGCATATGCTATTCAGGCTCCGTCTAAATGAGCCGTGACAGCTGTTATATATTCGGCTTCTGAGACATGGAGAAGACAGGTAGATGGAGAGACAGCTTTGATGGAGGGATGGAGGAGGAGGGAGGCTAGATAAACAGAGGAGAGGGGAAGGAGATGAGTCATGCCAGCGACAGAAAGCTCTGGCAATCATGTGATCATTACCTGACATCTATGTTACCGTTCCAAATGTTCGCCGCTAATGAAACCAGTGCACGGAAATATGGCTTTGCACAGTTTATTTGGGATGCAATGACCTGAGCTCGGTCCTCTATTACATCGCTGTAATCATAGACAAACAAGTCCCCCCCCACCCCCCACACACACACACACATGGTTCCGCCCTCTATGATAACTGATCTGATAGCTTGTTTTAGCCGTCCACCGCTGGCCTCCTTGTGCTCATTTCTTCCACATCAATTGCGACACAATATATGCGCATCAACCTTTTCTCTGACAAGATGAAATTGATGTTGGAGAATGAAAAAGTGTGACTACGTCTCAGTGTCAGTGTTGTTCATAAAGATGAGACGACAATTGATGTGAAAATACAACCTGACACAATCTCGTCTCATTAACGCTGGAGGGGGAAAAATGATGAAGAAATGACGTTCTGTTGGAAGGACACACCACTGTCCACCTCTTTTATCCCTGCATCATTTACTCTCTGCACCTGTGTGTGTGTGTGCGTGTGTGTGTGTGTGTGTGTGTGTGTGTGTGTGTGTGTGTGCATATGCGTGCAAAGCTGTAGAGAGTAGCCTGAGAGTCGTGCTGGGGGTCGGGGGGTTTGGGGAGGTACACGGTGCTTCTGTACTGCCTTGGCTACTGCAGATACATCCCCTGTGCCCACTTCATGAAACTAATTGTAGCCAATTACAATTTTAGTTGGAGCGGGTGAATCAGTTTGCTGAATGTGAAATGAAAATTGGTCACAGACTTCACGACTTTTATTAAATACAAAAACATTGATGGTTAAAAAATAAAGTATGTAAAAAAAGGTATCATCTGAAAACTAGCTAACAAGACAAAGAGTCTAAATCCATGCTCTGTGAGGATGTAGCCTATTTTAGCACAATGGTGCTACGAGCTAAATGCTAATTCACCACAACAATGCCAAGAAGCTAAGAAGGTATAATGTTGACCGTGGTCGCCATCTTATATTAGCATATTAGCATGCTAATTAGGACTGCTGAGGCTAATGGGTATATGTCATCAGTTTTGCAAGTAGTTGTGCATGCGTGTGTGTGTGTGTGTGTGTTTTAGCTCTTCTCTGTAGCATATTTGAATTTTAAGCTTCAGATTTTTTGCAGCAATCCTTTTCTTGTCGTTGTCAATATTTAAAAGAGAAAGCTCACCTTTTCTGTTTAAACTGTGTGCATAATCAGAGGTCTTAAACAAGTGAAAATGAGCAATATTCATACACTTTACTGCCTTGTTTGAGTTTCCAAAGCGGTGGTAGCGTTTTGTCACTACATCGTTCTTTGAGTTTACACATTGGAATTAAGATGGCAGTGTATCATTCCACGAGTTAAAGAATCTGAGCCAAAAAAAAAGGTTGGGTCTCATGGGAATTCAAAGCAGACTCAGGTTTAGTTTCACACACCATTTGCACTCAGTCAAGCAGATCTGGAGCTGCAAAGCTAAATGATGACAGGTATCTTGGATTCCCTATCGCTGCAGGCAGCAGATGTAGGAGAATGAAAGTCTTCTGAGCCAATTCAGATTGGAAATTTGCTTTGAGCTTATCAGTCTGAAGAATGCCCAAGACCGATTTTTGGGCAAGATGGTGAACATGAATAAATAAAAGTAATTTCAATGTTCAGACCATGGCAGAATAATACGGTTTTATATTCCTTTAGGTATCTTCTTCTGAACTTTGAGTAGAATGTTTAAGCGTTGAGGTTTATGTGGCCAAGATCTTCAAATGTTCAGGATGTTGTGTTTTCAAATTGTAGAAAAAAAGATAATCTGAATGAACTATTTCATAGTATGTTCAGTTTTGTGCAATCCAAAGGAAGAAAAGCAAAATGGCAGCTTTTTGCTTTTGCTCAGTGAACTGCTCACGAGCATCTCCTCTGTTCTCCTCACAGCCAAGGTTAAACTGAACGGAACATCCAGTGCAGGTGATTAATGCATGAAATAAATGTCAAGCGAACTTATTAGCCAGTCAAGAAATAATATGAACCTTTAACGTGAAGGATGAGTCCATTCAGCTCATCCTACAAATTAATGACTGGTGCATGATCCCCGTTCCACTGACCGAGACCGATTCCAGAGGAACCTTTTCGCAAGTGATGTGTTTTTAAGCAGCACGAAACATATTCCACAGTTTATTGTGAATGCAGTGAAATGCACAAGTAAACCAGAAGCTCACGGCGTCCATACTTCACATTATAAATCCTTCTGCCTCACCAGAAGCCTCCTTCAGAGTTGTTGTTTGTTCTTCCTCAAATTTGATTTGATAAGCAGTATTTTACTTCATGAACAGAAGTGCATGATGGGGTTTTGACAATTAACTATGAAGCATCAAACGCCGTGAATAAGCCTTTTAGTTATTGTCCTCATTGAGAGGAAGACAAACACTGAGAAATGCTGATGGGAAGTCAAATCCGTCTGAAACGCTCTTGATGTGCCAGCTGCAGCATTGTCTGTTTGTTGTGGCGAACACGCCGAGCGGGACGCCGCAAAGGCCGGCGAGGAACGTCTTCCCTCGGCACAGATGCATTCCCTCCTGCTCCCCTCTGGCTAAAAGGATCTACAGTACTTTAAAGGAGCGATCACACGACTGCACTACGATTGTAATACGAGTGTTTAATTAGCTCTTTCACCGACAGTCCAAATTTGGCCGCGTACGGATCCTGTAGCCAAGCGTTTTGTGGTGTCTCAAAGTGTCGCCGCTACACATACTATTCATCCACATAAACCGGATGAGCAGAATCAAACTATTCAGAGAACCGTTGATGTTATCATTTCAATCCAGTTCCACCAAAACGCCTGATGATTGCTTAACATCGTGTCCCAATGTGAAAGAAAATGTAGTTACATTAGAGCGTATTAGTGCTTTAATATGCAATTGCTCATTATGAATTAAAAGCCAATTTCACAAAGAGGCTAGCAACATGCCTGCAAGCTGTGCCTCAATGCATCAAGAGCTCTAACGGCTCAGTGAGCTGCTCTCCCATCGCAGAGCACAGCCGCCAAATCGATCTTTTGAATTGAACCGTTCCAACAAGGTCACGCAGCACGTTGAGATCGTTGTTTATCTTTGTAAGTTAAGACCCCCACGAGCATCTCTTTGATGCAAACTATTTATTCAAAATCTCAGCGAACAAATCAGGCAGAACAAATCGTTCCATTCAAGGACAGAATTGAGTCCTCAATGTCTTTTTTCTCCCTTCACTTCGGTGGAATGAACAAGCTTTAGCTTTGCAGTAATACAACCAGATAGCAAAGCACAGGCTAAACATTTACTAATGCAGTTCAGTCGGGCAGCTTGTGAACGGTGTGGAGAGTTGATCTGTCACCTTCCTTTGTTGTGGAGTGATTTCACTTTAGAAATAGGGATCAGTAGGCTCCTTATGTAGGAGCTACACATTGCCAGGTTACTGTGTGCTAATTTCATCGCTAAGCTCGACTCCATCTGCGGCCTTTTCCCTGTTTTTCATCCGTCAGCGAGAAGCAGCGGCGGGGTCACAGGTAACACAGTAGGTGGTGTCAACGTGTGGAGCGCCTGACCGAAGAACAGGAGCTAAGGAATGCAGCGATGCAGACGTGGCAGCAGCAACACGTAGTGGCCTAGTTTAGCCACCATGAAAAATCAATAACTCATGTACACTATAATTAGACGATTTTCCTCCTTTGACCTGACTCTTAAACAGCCTGGCTCTCTTCAAAGACACAAGACTCCTCTGACAAAAGCAGTCATTCAACGCTACGTCAAAAATCTGAAGTAAGCCTTGAACGGAAGGGATGGAAAGTCTGCTAGATAACAAATAAATAACAAGAATATATTAGACCCGTCCTTTCAAAAGCATGCGCAAATGTTTTTTCTTCTGATATGTAATAATAAAAAAGTTGCTTGAGCATTGCACGTCTTTATTGAGCAATGAAATGAGGAATTGCATCTAATCAAAAATCTGATTATTTGTCCCATGACTCCACGCAGATTTAAAATAAAGACCTTTTACTACATGAATACTTCATATTTTTATTCCAAGCTGAATATAAAAGTCTTATATTCAAAGATAAATATTTATTCACACTACAAGAAGATTATAATTATAACCAGACAACTCCAGAAGTAGTTCAGCCAGTATCTGCACCCAATATGACACTTTCTCCAACACTTGGCAAGCGGCTGCTGGACTCCTGCCCTGTAATTACAGCAACCCATCATCACCTATCATCTCTCACACATTTCCTTTTTTTTCCTCCCTATTCACATTATAATATGGATGAAAAGCTCATTTTCAATCAATTAATGCATGGCCCTGGCTTCATGCATTAATAAACCCATAGCTAACCCACTGTTCTTTACTGCGTCCTATTTATCCTGCTCTCTCACACACAGCGGCTGCATGATTAATTGGAATTCAGTCAACTCTGTTCCAGTGAGAGCTGCACTCTGAAGGTCATAATGTCAGGGTTATGTCGTTCCTGTCACCTGAACAGCACCGTGGTTTGATTACGTCTGCTGTCTTAATAAGTCCACACGTCTTACTGCTGACATCCATTTGATTGAGCTGTGGAGGTGGTTCATAATAAATCAATTAAAAATTAAATTAATTGAATAACTCAATGCACTTGAGTTCCTACTTTGAACTGGCTTAGCTCAAGATGCTTGGATAAGGATGATCAGAGGCCAGCAAGGTACGGTCTCCAGGTCCATGCCGCCATCCCTACAGCAACAAGTCAGCAGAGACCAGGACACACTGCCGCTATGAACACATCACCCCGGTCCTACGCAACCTCCACTGGCTCCCGGTCAAATACAGGACAGATTTAAAATATGACTCACCACGTGCAAAGCCCTGAATCACCTGGCCCTCCCTGCCTCCCGACCCTCCACTGCATGACTCATTCCTCACAGCTTCTCCACTTTTCTTTTGTACCAAACATGTTCTGTTTGTTTGTTTTGTTTGCTCCTTTGTCTTTGTATGTTTTTGTTTTGTTCTGTTTGTCTCTGAGTACTTAGATAAGCGCTATATAAAAATGCAAGTAATATTATTATAAACATGGTCATACATCTCCTCACTTACTGGACACAGAGCATCCACATTGGGGCAACAGTTGTGGAGGTGTTACGCTGCGTTCACACCAAAAGAGTTGCGAATTATTCGCGTGAGTAGATTCCATGCAAAGTCAATGCTCAGACGCGAATGGTTGCGAAAAAGCGAATTTTTTGTCGGGCGCCGCGAATGCAGCGGAAAAGCGCAAATTAAGGAATAATAAAAATATAACGATCTTTTTTTTTATGTAGTCCATTGTTTCTCTTCTCACAAGGGTTTTCAGTACTTTAGCCGTTTAAATGTATTAAATCGGATCTGTGGTTGATGATCTAGAATCGTTTGAGTTTTTTAAAACTCCCTTCCTCAGCTAGGGTGGATAAGGTTAAGCCACAGAAAAGCCACGCCCCCTTTCCTCCGCGAAAAAGCGAATTAACCACGTGAACTCGAGCGAGTAAACTCGACAAGTGGAAAGTGTGGGATGCATATCTCATCATTTATCACACAAAGGCCTTATATATTGTTTATATCGTGTAAATAAATTGCTGAAGATCGTGAGCCGCCCACCGCACTTCCTGTGTGAGCAGCCGAAAGGGCAACGCTTCTTCTGAAACGGTGGAGCTTTGCAGCGTTCAGCTTCCAGTGTGAAGGGGACTGGGTGGAGGACAGTTTGCATCCCCTAATAGTAACCAATGTCTTCTCCTAACCGTAGAAGTACCATGGTGGTCATGTGCACACAGTGTAGAAAGCAAGAGTGTCAGTAGAGTTGTCTCATATCATCCTTCTGGCCCGGCAGTGGGGTCGAGCATCCCTACAATACGTCTGCAGAGGTCGCCGGCGTTGTTTGTCAATGACCTCACTGTTAAGTGTCCTGCTGCTGAAATTTGATATCTGAGATTTTCGACTTTCCTGCCTTCTGTTTTGACAGAGAAGCAGACTACAAAGAGTCTTCACCCAGGAGTGGAGGGTCCGTGGGCCTGACACTCCTTCAGAGTTGCTGCTGTTTGCTGACGAGTGCGAGTCGTGCATCACTTAACGCATCTTTAACGCGCACAAGAAGTGTCGCGAGTCATTTCCATACACAAAAGCCAGTCTGGTCGACCCCATCGTGTTTTCAAGGACAGCGCTTCTCTTCGTTTCACTGTGAAGAGGCAGAGAGGGGAATGGCTTTGGAGGAAGTGAGGCAATGACACCCTTGATGATTTCACAATCATCCTGCATGCCGGGGCAGAAAACAATGGAGTGGAACCACCACATTAGCACTGCTCCTCTGACCCGCCGCCACCAAGATAGACACACAGTCACATTCCGTATTCAATTTGCTCCGGAAGCTTTTTCTCACTTTCACATTATTGTACATAACAATTGACTTATTAACTTATTAATAGCTGTGTTTAGTTTTTTACACAGGATAAACTTTGTGTCTTCTTTTCCCATTGTCTCACAGACATGAGGGCTGCAAGCCTAGGTTTCCATGGTAACTTAGGTCTAACACTTCATGTTACTCAATAATAATTGTTGTTAGATATATAATATATTACTGTTCCATCAATGCAATATTAACAGCAACACTGTATTGTTGTGAGAACAGTATCAGTATTATTTTGTCACCCAAGGAAACAAGTTTCCACCCACAGGGAACACCTGCAGTACTGTATGATGCAACCCAGCAGAACAGCCCTGTGATGTGCAGTGTTTCTCTGTGAGTAATACACATGAGGCTGAGAGCTTCATGCGGTCTTGTTCTCTGGATCGGTCTCAAGGCAGCTTCTTGAAGGGCTGGGAATCCACCACATTCTTAGTGGTTGGTCCGTCGAAGAAGACTCAGGTCCAAGAACACAACTGTCACTGCACTGCCTGTGTATTGTCTGAGTAATGTGTTAACAGCATTACTGGGACTCATAGAATGAAAAGGAACATCTCTTCAATGACTTTTGATTATTTCATGAAGACATTTCTCATGGAACACTTATCCAAACACGGTGTATCACATTCATGAATTACAAGAAGCTGAAGAGGAACTTCAGTAGTTTTTATGGAATGTGGATCTTTCAAATCAGTTTGAGGAGTCATTATGGTTTGGATGTTTATCATAAGTGTGTCATGCAGTGTAAGACTTGCACTTGTCTGGTCTTGGACTTGGTCCGGACTTGCCGTAAAAGTCGGGTTGCAAGCCGCTCCTACCTCTGGTCAATGTCCCGCTGTAGCAAGCTATGAGCAGTGCTAGCTAGCGCTGCTACTAGCTCCCTGCTCCTGCTGCTAGCTCCCCGCTGCTGTTGCCTCTGCCCAAGTCGGGGCTGGTCCCGCTACCTTCGGTGGTTGTCGGGGAGCTAGCGGAGCGCTAGCTGAAGTTAGTGGAGAGATAGCGGAAGTACTAGCATGAGCGCCAGCTGGCTACAGCGGGGAGCAAAGGGGACACTGACCAAAGGTAGTAGCGGCGTGTAACCTCACTTTTACAGTAGTCACAAGGCTTCAAAGTCTTGTTCTTGTCTTGGTCTGATACACTCTAATATCTGATATTACAGGGAGGAACAGTAGACAGGGTGAGCTGGTAGATGTTGAGCTACAGTTTACATGTGCACCTCCAACACGTCACCTTTTACCTCGTGACTATCAGCATGTAGCTGAAATGGACACCGTAGAAGAAGCATAAATCATAGGCAGCTACACAAATAAGTTCAGTCTCAAAACCCTTGAAGACCTGATGTCAAACACAGGCAAACCGCCGGAAAGCGGTGCTCACAAGTAGACCCTTACCACCGCTGACTGAAGAGCACTTTACAGCTTGTTTTGATTCACAAAAGCCTCAACGATATATATAGCATATAGCATTCAAGGTTCTCACAGCGGTTGAATTTATTGCAGCCTTTCTATTATTTTGTCCAATCTTTGACACAGAAATGATGCAGCTGTAACACAAGTTCACGTTGATCTATAAGGTCAGAAACCAAAGCAGTACCTCTGACCGGCTCACTTTTCAGCCCCGCGTAAAACAAGTATCCGTTGGTTTTAATGAGCCTGGGTCCCAGGGTGGAGCTAAATTAGCGCTTTCTGGTTTCTGGGATGAATCCAGTTCACGGGCCTCTGCTCCGATGCCCGATGGCAATTGCATCCCAGCTGGCTCCTGGGGGACTGCATTCATTCATAGCACCTTAACCACTTACCCCAGAGGATCCTCGCCTCCTTGCCTCACACCAAATACGCCTTGCTGTTCAGCCACTGCAAGCTAATAGCGAAACCGAAAGGTGACATTGCCCCCAGGCAGAAAAAAATGACTGCTCTTTGTTACATCCCGCCGTGGTAATCTGTCTTCCCAGCATTGCAAATCCGAACCCCAGGGGGCAACGACATGGTGCAACTATGTCTCCACACCTGCAGCATTGATATCATTGGACAATCGACACGTACATCTCTTCTGCGCTATGGTTGTTATGGTTGTTATGGTTGCTATGTCCATGAGGCTTTGTCACATGGTGTACACACTGTACCACATGTACCACAACGTTACCTTGGATTAATGTCCTCTGTGTATTCCACTTTACAGGCTTTCTTTAGTTATCATACAGGTACATCTCTACCTTATGGAGCAACAACAGGAACTGTAAAATAGATGCGCTTCCTCTTCCATTTAAAATGCATATATACTCCTATCCAATTTCCCGAATCCTTCATGCACAGAGATATTATTGCAGGGAGAGAATTGTGACGAAGTGAAAGGTACAGAGCTGTCTGCAACAGTTAGAGTAGGAAAGTTCCAAATGTAAGATGCACTTTTTCTGCCCTGCAAGCAACCAGCTAAATGTGCTCTTAATGTTATCGAGCAAACAACAGGGGATGGGGACGTCGACCTATTATTATCGAGGATGGGTTGCAAAAACAACTTGACATTTATGTGTCCAAATTAGCTGAGTCCTCAGCTCTGTCGCATTAGTCGTTTTATTATGCAGGTGCTTTGTAAACACATAAATCTCCTCAAATTGGTCATTTCTGGGTTATTCCACTAGCAAGCCCACACTTAGTTAAACGTATCATACTAAATATATGTTGATGCCATGATGGATTAAAAAGCTTTGAGAAGTATGCAGAACACAAAAAAGAGTATATTATCTAAACTTAAACAATGTCAGATTTAGAAATAGTTCAATATTTAGCGACCTGTCCATCACAAGGCAGCCCCGCCCTAAAGCGTACCCTGCTTTATGGTCTGTTTGGCTCTAAATGGAGCATCATTTATGAACATCATGCTGTATTGAAGAAGACTTGAAACTAGAGATTGAGTCCATGAACTCAAGTTTACAATGTTTACTGAGGGAATAAATCAAGAGAGAAGTCTTTCTATAGACTTCTATACAACCAGAGAATGCAGCTTGAAGACATGAAGCGTTGGCTTCACTTTTCAGAACTAGAGTTTGCCGCCTGGTTTAGAGTCAGAACATATTTGGCATAAAGATTGGAACTGAATTAGGCGAAAACAGCTAGCCTGGGTCTTCCAAAATTCAAAGATGCTGGTATACTAATACCTCTAAAGCTGAATTATTTGCACAGCAAATCATATTTATTTCACCTGTATCTTAACTTGACTTACTTTGAGTTACTTGTTCATCAGGAGAGAAAACAATAGTGTGTCTGTCCCCCTACTACTGTGCAGTCTCCAGTTAAAGTGCAGGTTTGGTAATATGGTCAGGAAACACACGTTTGGGTTTTGGTTTCTGTAGAGACACGATGGTACCAACCCCAACAAACTCAATAAGACTCTGTAATGCTGTTGTCCACCAAAACAATAGTGGCAGCAACTCTTCCTGAAATCCAGAATGGTCCTCGTTACATTTCTGTTCATGTACAAGATAAACAAGTATGTTAAGACCCTTTAAGCACCATGGCACCTATATAGGGTGAGGCGGACCTGAAACTTCTATTTCTGCTGTGTTTCAATCTTTATTTACTCTTAACCAGTCACATATATACTAATATTTACAGATCTGAACAAAAGCTCACATGGGTTGCCTTTATTATAACACCAACATTATTCAAATAGCCCTTGTGGTTGCAGAGATACACCCTTTTTAGTTTGGGTATGTTATTTCGAGCAGAATCCTAAAAAATCCCTCGGTTTTTAAAAGGTTAATTAGCCAGCTATATTGGTTAGTGTCTGTTAGTTGTCTATACTTAGCTACGCTAATCACACCATGGTATCGTCCAGCTCATTTCCAAAATGTGGAACTATTCCTTTAACTCCAGTATTCGTAATAAAACAGCAGGGTCTGTTAAACAGACTGTTACAGGACTCTGAGGGACGCTTGTAGACCACTGTCCACGCTTTGGACCATAACAGAGTGAATGAATTGCTCTCGTGCGGGACGAGGAACATGGTGTGTAGAGGCCGAAGGCTTTGAAAACATTCTTTCGGGACTCAATTCAGACCTTCAATGGTTGCACCATATTTCCGGTCGACTGCCTCGGCAGGGCGGTCAACCTCGAGCGCCGTCCCAGCTTTGTCTTCACGTCATTAGAACAGATACTACTGAGTGTCCGTAACATGCTGGCCAAAGAAAAGCAATCAAAGTTAGTGGAGCCAGCAAAGGCTTTAAAAAAAGCTTCACACTCCATGCTTTAAAGAAATAATGTATGGAATAATGCACAGAGCCGGAGCGCGAGGCATTTCCAATCCTCTGGGTCTGTGCTCGGACGATAACAAAAGAGACTATAGAGAAATGACAAATTGTTTGCCATCCCCTGCATCCCTGCCTGTGAAGTGTCACACCTCTCCCTCCATAACAAGTGCAAAAAGCAGCAGCGAGATGAAACCCCTCTGCAAATCAGAGCGTGTGAGAGGCTTCTCTTCTCATTCGTGGTGATTGCAGCTTTGACCCTCGCTCGTCTCCCGCTGACAACCACCTTATTCTGCTTTCAGTGTTACTGATCTTTACGGCCCGCCTCGCTGGAGGCGAGTCTAACACCGATGATTCAATTAACAGCAGGCTCAGGGAGTAGCGTGAGCCGGACCGAATCAAAGCTCTGTGTGACAATGTTTGGTGAACCAAATGATTGAATGTGCCGCACAGGTCCCAGACTCCCGAGGGAAGTGATCAATAATTAAAGAGATCTCAAATCCTTTGCTAATTGCTTTTTTATTGATCATATTCCAAACCTAGTAATTATCTTGTGAGGCATTTGCCAGAAGGTTCATGATGATTGCGATGAAAAGCCCAAATGCATAATTGCACAGCCTAATTAGTAAGAGGAGCTGTTTTTATATTGATCATAACGTTGCTGATTCCGTGATTACAGGTAGACATACAAAGAGTGTATTACATGTCAGAAACAGATTGCAGGCGGTCAAAAAGGTGTTTCTCGTGTTTCAGGGATCAGACTCCATGAGGCCAGTTTCAAACGGCTGGACTCCTTTTAGTCAGAAACAAGCCCCTGACTTATTATAGACTCACAGGATATCTCAAGTGATTGTTTTCCTGCAACCGCAAAAGTGCGAATGGACTTCTGTTGAATTTGGACTCGTTCCATGATGTTTAACAGCGTCTCTGGCGCAAAGATCATGTGCGAGGCGGAACAGCTGCAGGCTTTAAATGTTTCACTTAGTTCAGATTTACACCGAGGTCTATTGAAGTTCACTGAGCACTGGTCCACCTTCAGTACTGGCCCATGTTATTGCTTGGCAAGCAATAACTGTAACTGATCTTAGCTAAGCAAAGAATGATAACTCAATTTCCCCTTTGAAGGGGCACAAACATCACGGCAGGGATGTGACCTTCAAGCCGGGGGAAGCGACGCTGAATTTTTCAAAAACCTCTTCAAATATTCATGACACCTTGTGCTCAAACATTTCCTCCACCAGCTTTTTTTCTTTTCCTTTTCCCCGTCCTCTGTTAGTGCTACGTCGCTAAGCTCATTGGAAGCCCCTTTTTTGAACGCCTTGTATTATTCATAAGAGGATGTCCCTATCCACATTCTAATGCTGCAGAATCAGCCCCAATGCAATTACATGACACATACCTGAAAATGCACTAGACATAACTTAGACTGCATGCTCAGATGTGCACACACACACACACACATATATTCATATGCATATACAAAATGGTATGCATGTATAACACGCGTGTTTTGTGCAATCCGTCGAGGAAATGAAGAGTGTTGTGCTCTGACAGCCTTTGTGGCTATACAAAGGAACACGTGCAAACACACATTTCTTCATCTTGAATACACAAGCGCTACACTTTCAGACAGATCGCAGGTGCCACCTCTTCAGTTTCCTCTGCTGCGTTTCATCTCCAGCTCACCTTGAGCTGCGGGAAATGTATTGTCATTCTTTTCTCTCGCAGGTAGAAAGCCATCACAGAGAAGCAATATCCTCTTTTCTTTTAAGCTGTCACCATTTGTGATGGTAAGCCGCATCGCTGTGGCGTTTCTGCATCGGCAGCTCCACCAGCTCACCCAGCCATCGCAAAGCATCGTGTCCAGTGATGGGATGCTACACTTCTGCAATTTACTGTTGCGCTATTTTGTTGTTTGTGACACACCTGTCTATTCGGTCTTCAGGGTTATTGATTTACTGACTACACGTTCATATCAAACATAAATGTGCACTTCTTTCTCACTTTCAGAGGCAAGAAACTAAGCATAAAAAACATTACATTTGAATTTCTTGTTTTCTTTTTGCTTGCTTGAGTTAGTGAAGGACAAGACCTCTCTCTCCCAAATCTAAAGGATAACGTTTACTTCTTTCCTTTTGATGAAATACATTTGATCTAGTATTAACACTAAAATACACAAATGAAGAGGTGGCACGAGGTTGAATTATTGAGTAATCATCTACAAATAACATCCTCCATACTTGCTCGCGGAATGCATAAAACATCTTCTTACAGTTGAGGGAACAAGACTGAATTGTTCTATCCATTCACTTCATCATTTCAGCCACTGAGCTGCGCTGGGATTGCTCCACACCAGCAGGTGCATTGTGGGTGCCTAGTTTCACTAAAACAAATGAAAGTGTTCTGAGCAGAATGCTTTATTGCTTTGATGACCTGGTTATGCCATATCATCTCTATTGTGTTACATCCATGGAATAAAGGTTAGAACAACTGCGTTCATGTTCAGAACTGTATGCCTTAATTAATGTAATGTATATTTCTCATGTCATCCATTTTGTATCGCTCTGATTTTGTATTTCCAGCTTTCTTCAAATCCTAGAAGTTTATGTATTCAATATTTAGAGGTTAATATAGTGATACAAATCCTAACTACCTGCTGTTCATGTTAATTACTTTGTTGTGTAATGAGTGAATACATGTTGGGAGTCATTAGTGCATTTGGGATGTTAGAATAACTGAAGACAGCTTTCTCCGAGGAGGAAGCCGCTCTCTCTGAGGCTGGTTAGCCTACCTTCGCCACTGATTGCCAACTGAGGAGGTTCTTGTCTCCATACTCTGATCAACTAGATCAAACAAGTAAATATTCTCATTTGGAGCCTCTCTTTTCCGCCCCGAGTACTTCCCCATCAGTCGGCCCCGAGTCCTTCGGCATCTAATGTTTGACATAATAAGCTTCATCGCTGTGCTGGTATGGTTCCTGTGATCATGACAACGGTAATACCGGTGGTAATATGGTTTTATGAGGCCTCTCATCCTCCCATCTGCTCTGCTCTCCTCCCCAGCTCTGGCTGCCCAGGGCTCCATCTGAACTCCCTCCCTTTGCCATCTGGCCTCTTCTGCTAATCCCTCCTTCATTCCTTCTCCCTGTTGCTTCATCGTAACCCTCCCCTCCGTTTCGTAAATATATATATAGGACATAAAAAGGTTTCTAAAATACACGCTCCTATAAAAAAAGGTAGATTCTACTCCTGTATTAAGTGCTCTGAGCAACCCAGTCGGAAAATTTTGTTTTGCATTGTCGGTTTTTGCAAACCACGGTATACATCGAATGTGGATGTTTCTGAAGCAAAAATATGTCTTATCAGTAAATCAGATTTGGTTCACGCATGCAGAAACGGAGAATTAGTTATCAGTGTGCAACGTTTAGTTTTAGGCAACATACTTGGTTATGGTCTGAAAAAAAAAACATGGTTTGTGTTGTTATAATAAGGTAACAACTTAACCATCACTTGGTCTGACAGGCTGCACAAATGCCAACATTCATTGTATACGTGCTTTAATATCCACGACTGCAACAATCTAAATTACTACTGCAAAATCCCACAGTGCAGGAGATCACATAGTCCTGAAGAGAATGACTAAACCATCAGCTTGTGCATAATACACTGCGTACAACTGCTGTGCATTGTCTGCAGAAGCTCTTAATGAGTTAATGCTGGCACTAGAGCACAAAGTGTTGTCATCAACTGAACCATTTACAGCCAGACACCCTTTCTATTTGTCCAGAGGTTGTGCCGCCTTCACTGTGGCTGAGGTATGGCAGAGGTTAGGTGACTAAAACATGTGGCCAAGGTCAGGGATAAGTCACGGTTAGTGAAAAGGTGATTTCTTGTAAATGCAGGTCTGTGATGCAATGTGAACGTCAGCCTCATGCATGAGAGTCAGACATGCTAAACATCCATCCAAAATGCATTTTGGATGGATGTTTTGAAAGGGAGCTGTTTTTTCCAGGGCTTCCATAGAATACAACTATAATCATGACTTCATTTTGCAGTGAGTTACTGCTATAGAAATGAGCTGAGGACATCGGCTAGTGTAAAACCCTCGTTCTGAAAAGCAAACATACTTGTTGCTTAACTTGTTGAACTTTGAAAATGTCTTGCATACTTCTCCTGTTCATCTCCTTCTATTGAATCTATTCCAATCCAAACCAGTACCATATAATCATTTTCTATTTAATAGAAGCCCTACGATTGTACATTCCCCCCTGACCCAGTTTCCTGACAATTTCTAAAGAAGTCTCCACAGCATGAGCTCTGCCTCCCATGAATTTTTCCTCAAATGCAATTTCTATCATATACAGTCAGGCTAGCATGGTTGGTTACATTTGAAAACCAGCCTGCAGCCACTCAACCCTTTTGACAGATCCCTTTATGAGCGGCTTTGGACCAAACGTGGAGGCCATTTTACCCCAGAGGAAATGGATGAGACATATGCATTGTTCATCACTGAATGCTTTTCACTCTGCTGTTAATTCTACACATGGAGCTGACGCTGGTGTACCAGGAAGCGGCACATGCACTTTGCCAGGAAACTTTGGCCCACTTGGACTTCAGCTGTTCAAAGCACAGCACTGAGTTTATGTAAATGTGAGTCCTATAAAACTTCTAACAAAAGCTTCTGAAAACTTCCTCTCAAACAGCTTACACCAAAAGATTGGCAGAAGATGAGATGAATAAACTAAGTGCTTAAATGTGGATTATTGATGCCCGAGGGGCTATTAAATCACAAATTTGAATAAACGGAATCAAAAGTGTCAAAAATCAACTAAAATATAATTTCCTCGAAATAGAAAGGAGGACATTTGTAATAAAGTCATTAAAAAGCTTCCACATCACAGATGAAGACAACCTTTTGCACCTTCCGTTTTGGGAGTTGGTGAGTGGAATAATTAGACTGACTTTGTATTGCGTGGTGTTTGTTAGTGAACAACAAAGACATTGCTATTAAGATATATTGTTAGTATTATTTATTTGTGTGTGGGAGTTAACGTTAGTAGCATTTTAACTAGCTTCTTAGCAAAGCTAGTTAGCCTGGCTAGCCTTAGTTAACTTGGTAGCTTCAAGCTAGGTGAGCGTGTTTCATTCACCTCAGCCTATTTTTTAATTAGACTGTGTCATCACTGCCAAGGTGGCAAAGGCCAAAGCTGCACCCTTTGAGCTTCACTTTGGCTGTAAAGAAACGTATGAGTGACGTCACAGAGACTATCTATACTTTATACAATCTATGGAATGAACTCCTTTTCTTGGAGCCGGCCTAAAGTGGCCGAAAGAACTGTAGTTTTTGGCTTCATTGCTCAGCACCAGAGGTCGCAGCTTGAAACAGACATCGTGGTTGTAATAGTTGCACAGGCCTTTACCATTGTGTGTTAGCCAGTATTCATCTTATTAACCACAGAAACCTCTGCTTCCTGTTGAAAATAGCCCTTCCTCTTTGTCTCTTACTTGATTATGAGAGCCAGTAAAGCTCAATCATACAACCATCACACAGCACTAGTGAGAAAATGACTGAATGCTTTTCACTCTGCTGTTAATTCTACACATGGAGCTGACGCTGGTGTACCAGGAAGCGGCACATGCACTTTAACAGGAAACTTTGGCCCACTTGGACTTCAGCTGTTCAAAGCACAGCACTGAGTTTATGTAAATGTGAGTCCTATAAAACTTCTAACAAAAGCTTCTGAAAACTTCCTCTTAAACAGCTTACACCAAAAGATTGGCAGAAGATGAGATGAATAAACTAAGTGCTTAAATGTGGATTATTGATGCCCGAGGGGCTATTAAATCACAAATTTGAATAAACTGATTCAAAGGTGTCAACAATCGATTCGAATATCATTTCCTCTAAATATAAAGCAGAAGATTTGAAATGAAGTCATTAAAAAGCTTCAACATCACAGATGAAGACAACCTTTTGCACCTTCCGTTTTGGGACTTGGCAGGTGGAATAATTAGACCGATTTTGTACTGTGTGGTGTTTGTTAGTGAACAACAAAGACTTAGTTTAAACAGGCAACGATTTAAGAATGATCACAACTCCCTTTAAACCAGCCGAGGCACGCTATCTGAGCTGCATTTTTAGTGGTGTAAAGAGCATGCATATTTCATGTTTGTTATCTACAATGTAAGGCTTGTGCATTTGATTCTACTCAGAGAGGTGGATGAATGCATTGTTACAGTGTATTTGCGCTCTGTGCCTCTGGCTTTACAGAGTGCTGCAGACGGCTTACTGTCGATAAGCACCTATGCATTTCCTTCAGTATGTCGCTTATATGTGGCCGTGCACTCACTACTGCAGGATGTCTGGCTCTTTGCAGAAACCCTGCAGAAACACAGCAATGTCGGATTTTAGATATGATAAATTAATTGATTAAATCATTAGAGACTTGTACATGTGGAGCTCTCCTGTGATGCATCAGACTGTATTTTAAAGAGAGTGGTTTATGGTGAGTAGAATGAAAGTAATTAACAAGATCTGCAATATGTGAGAAAAAAAATATGAAAGGTTTATATTAGTTTTAATTGAGGAGAAACTCTGTTATCACACACCAATGCATTACTTGTGTTCAGATGCATAAGGAATACTTTATTATCCACTAATTTGAGTGCAAAGACACACTGACTGTGGAGTTAAAGTTCATAATCATCTTCTAACCTAAATACATATACTGTACACTGCTCTTCTCATACACTGCTCTTCACATGGCTTTACTGGCTTTACACATTTCAATGGAGCTTTAATATAATGCAGCTCTGTTCACGGCTTCAGATTATTCTGCATGAACGAGATTGTTGGTCAGATGAGAATACATCAAATTGAGTTAGACTTTCAAGTCATTATTCTACCACGTAACATGTAGATGATATGATGCAAGCCAATGTGGCTCCCAAGGCCCACATTTGAACTTAGTCTGGGGTTTACCAGGAAGATAAGTTTACATCTCAGTGGTACTTGAGTCACCAATGAAACTACAGAAGATCTAAAAGGGGGGAGGGTCTGAGATCCCGTATCACGTCGAACTCACAACGACTACCTTGACAGCGGTGAGAAATGGTAGCTGGTAGCTACTGTCACTCAGAATACCAAAATAAAAACTCAAACTAAACATATCAAATCTTCCTCTCCAGAAGCTTCGATGACTGTCGTCCTCTGCGTGGAAGACAGTCCTGGATGGGTCCCAGCACTTCGACAGAGGGCCACACTTTTCTTTAGAAACTGCTTTACTTGTAAGACAAACCACCCCGCTACACCAAACTTGAAAATAATAAAGTCCGTGGCGCTCACCACTGGCTGATCTACACATAGTGACATCACTTATCAAGATATAAAAATCCATTTCGCCAGCGACTCTCACTCAGACGTCGAGGGTATTGCGAGCCCTCTTGCCTCAGCCTTTACTGGAGCACAGCCCATACAGGCCACTTGCTACCAGTGTAGCTGATTCGAAGGATTTGCTAAAACCTTGGACGCTACTTGGAAACTACTCCAACGTTTTGTTAGCGAGCATGGAAAGTGGCAGACGGAGGCTAGAAAACAGACCTCAGCGCTGCTGTGACAGTAACTGGCAACCCAGAGAGGACATTTGCATGCAAGAAATTCCTCGGACAGCACCAAATATAAATCAGGGAGCTGAAGAGCTTTTAAGTGTGGGAGTAGAGAGACACAGAGGGAGATAGTACAGCCGGGTGGATATGTGGACGGATTGACAGACTGGGTAAGGAGGGGGTGAAGGAACCTATTTCCAGAGGGCTGCCGAGCTTTTTTAATTCCAGCTTTTCTGACTTTTCTGTGAGAGCCTTCAGCTTCTTGCTCATCACTTAAAGCCATCTCTCAGTGAGGATATGACAGTGAAGCCTCTTGGCAGGCCCAGTAAACCACAGCTAAACTGTGCCTGCTGGATCGAGGAAGGCGCTTCACTTGACCCTGAACACGCAACACGTCTTATCTATGGCGGTGGCTACACCATGACGCATTAACCGTCACGTCTGTACACTCCCCCGAGGTGGCCGGACTCCCGTTGATCTCAGATCCCAGTGAGGTGAGGACAGAATGTGGATTTTATCCAACGCAGGTCCCAATCATCCCCACTCATGCGAGTCATTTATCTTTTACCGTTTTACTGTGCCATTTGGTAAAGTTCCGAGAGTCTCCATAACTCCAAAGAACAGAGATTGTGTCTTCACAGAGTGTAACCACGACATGTCGGATGTCAGGGGAGGAACTACGTGCAAACCCAACGCAATCCTTTCACCTCCACCTCCAACTAGACACAACATGCCTTTCACTTTCACATTGTGTCCAGGAGTCACATCATTATATCTACAGCATGTTGTATGATGCTGCAATTGGCATTGTGCCTGAATCTTACAGTTCAGGTACAATGCCAATCTTCCAGTGTCAAAGCAGGAAGCAGCATCACCTCTGAGTAGCAGAGCGTGGGGTACGGAGTAGGGGTGTGTGATGTGTTTTCCACTATTTTTGGAAGGCACAGCGAAGTGGTGCTGATCACAAATCTCTTCTCAGGACATGGACTCACGGCACGTTGTTTAAGTTGGAGAACGGGCTCTGTAGGAAACTAAAGACCTTGCTATTCATTGTAAAGTCTTTCCCTAACCTCACCATACAGTAGTGTTTTCATTATTTTATGAACATGTTCATTTAACGTAATCCAGGGTTTATCACAATATCAATAATATGTCTGGCAATAAGGAAGATGTCAACACACTGACCTGCAAATCACTAACACCAAGCGTTTGTACTGTTCACTAGCGATAACACATGCAAAAATGATTTGGTAAATCCTCTAGCTAATACTTTTCAATAAAAAATAATCAGCACCAGGTATCATGCACTTCAACTGAATGAGATTGTCATATAGGTGTTATACTAAAAGGTACACATGTGAGATTTTGTTCAGACGTGTAAATATCAGTCTATATGTTACTGGTTAAGAGTAAATATAGATGACACACAGAAAAAATGAAAAAGTTTCAGGTCCGCCTAGAATATAATCACTTTCAGGATGATTATTTCTTTGAAATGATGCAGCTGTAAGGTCCAACTCTAACCCAAATCATAGCTCAATATGTGAACATTCACTAACCCAAATCATAGCTCAATATGTGAACATTCTCTAACCCAAATCATAGCTCAATATGTAAACATTCTCTAACCCAAATCATAGCTCAATATGTGAACATTCTCTAACCCAAATCATAGCTCAATATGTGAACATTCTCTAACCCAAATCATAGCTCAATATGTGAACATTCTCTAACCCAAATCATAGCTCAATATGTGAACATTCTCTAACCCAAATCATAGCTCAATATGTGAACATTCTCTAACCCAAATCATAGCTCAATATGTGAACATTCTCTAACCCACATCATAACACAATATGTGAACATTCTCTATACAAATGTTGACTTTGATAAAGTGAAGCAGAACAAAGTTAAAGAGGGTTTAGTACAGAGAAAGTTTGGACGAGGTCTCCAAAATTTGCATTGGGGCACATTTGCGCACATCTGTGACATTTTAATTTTCTCATGTACCAAACCATATATTTCACTTGTATATTACTTATGGTGTTCAATGCATCCAAATACAGCAGTTTGGAGATTATTTTTCCTAAAACAAGCTAGGATTTACAGTTTTATATAACAATCGCTCAGTCTGGGGATTGGTTTTGAATTGGTTAATGTTCAAATTCATCTACATCTTTTAAATGAAAACACCAGTGGACTATTTATTCAGAAGTTCTGCTCCACACCAGGCCTCTCTTGCATCTCAGTCAATGAGCTTGTGGATAGCTTCAATTCTAAAGTTAAAAATGTTATTGATGCCATTGCACCCACTAAGGTGAAGGTTGTCTCGGGTAAGAAAAGATCCCCTTGGAGAAATGCCACACTGGTCAGAATAGAGAAAAGAGAGTGTCGGAAAGCTGAACGCAGGTGGTGAAAAACTAATCTCCAGGTTCACTGTGGCATCTATAAAGAGAGACTTCACAATTATAATTTGGAACTTAGAAATGCAAGACAGGCCATCTTCTCTGACATCATAACCAAAAACAAAAACAATACACGCGCCTTATTTGCTACCGTGGACAGGCTAACAAACCCTCCGGTGTCGGTAACGGCTACGCTCCAATCCACCTGGGCATGCAATCAATTTGTCTCCTATTTTGCTGATAAAATTCAGAGAATTAGACAAGCAGTCGGTGGCTCCACACCAACCACAGGATATGTGTTGTCCCCATCTTTAAATCGCATCCATTCAAATATCATGACACAATTTCACTCAATTAACCAAAGAAGCCTAGAAGACATTATACAACATCTGAACACATCCTCCTGCTGCTTGGATATTCTACACTTCACACTGCATGACCGCTGATCTTTTACAAATTGTAAACACATCCCTTCTCTCAAGTGTCTTCCCACAAGCCCTAAAAACTGCAGTTATTAAACCACTTCTAAAGAAGGCTAGTGTAGACTCCGAAATATTGAAAAACTATAGACCAATATCAAACCTCCCATTCTTAAGTAAAATAATGGAAAAAGCGATTTTTCAACAGCTGAACAACTTCTTGGCCGAAAATAACTGTTTCGATGTCTTCCAGTCCGGCTTTCGTCAGCACCACAGTACTGAAACTGCTTTTGTTAAGGTTTTCAACGACATCCACTTAAACACAGACAGTGGCAGAATCTCAGTCTTAGTATTACTGGATCTCAGTGCTGCATTCGACACGGTTGATCATGACATACTACTAGACAGACTGAAAGTCTGGGTAGGACTCTCTGGCGCAGCACTTAACTGGTTTGAATCCTACTTGAAGGACCGACAATACTTTGTGTCGGTAGCTAATTACACATCAAAACTGACTAGGATGACATGTGGTGTTCCCCAAGGTTCAATACTGGGGCCTCTTCTGTTCAACATCTACATGCTTCCACTGGCTCAGATTATGAAAAACAACAAAGTGTGTTATCATAATTATGCAGATGACACACAACTCTACATAACTATATCACCAGGGGACTAGAGTCCCATACAAGGGCTGGCTAAATGCATTGAATAAATCAACAACTGGATGTGCCAGAATTTTCTTCAATTAAATCAAGATAAAACAGAAGTAATTGTTTTTGGTCCCAAGGACGAACGATTGAAAGTCAGCGCTCAGCTTCGATCACTAATGTTAAAAACCTCAAACCAAGCTAGGAATCTAGGTGTAGTTATGGATTCAGCCCTCAACTGAACAGCCATATCAAGACAACTACAAAATCAACCTACTACCACCTGAAGAATATATGAAGGGTTAGAGGACTTATGTCTCAACAGGATTTGGAGAAACTTGTCCATGCATTTATCTTCAGTAGACTTGACTACTGTAACGGTGTGTTCACAGGTCATTTATCTTCAGGAGACTTGACTACTGTAACGGTGTGTTCACAGGTCATTTATCTTCAGTAGACTTGACTACTGTAACGGTGTGTTCACAGGTCATTTATCTTCAGGAGACTTGACTACTGTAACGGTGTGTTCACAGGTCATTTATCTTCAGTAGACTTGACTACTGTAACGGTGTGTTCACAGGTCATTTATCTTCAGTAGACTTGACTACTGTAACGGTGTGTTCACAGGTCATTTATCTTCAGTAGACTTGACTACTGTAACGGTGTGTTCACAGGTCATTTATCTTCAGTAGACTTGACTACTGTAACGGTGTGTTCACAGGCCTCTGTAAAAAGTCAATCAGGAAGCTGCAGCTGATTCAGAACGCTGCAGCTCGAGTCCTCACTAAGACCAGGAAAGTGGATCACATCACTCCAGTTCTGAGGTCTTTGCACTGGCTTCCTGTCAAACAAAGAATTGACTTTAAAATCCTGCTGCTGGTGTATAAAGCACTGAATGATTTAGGTCCTGAGTATGTTTGTGATCTGCTGCTACCTTATGAACCATCCCGGCCCCTCAGGTCGTCTGGGACGGGTCTACTTCCTGTTCCAAGAGTCAGAACTAAACATGGAGAAGCAGCGTTCAGCTTTTCTGCTCCACATATCTGGAACAAGGTCCCTGAAAGCTGCAGGTCTGCTGAGACCCTCATAGACCCTCAGCTCCTTTAAGTCCACATTGAAGACTTTTCTGTTTGCTGCTGCCTTTAACTGAACCAGATTCAATTACTGCATCCCACTACTGCATTTCATTTGTTAAACTGCACTGCAACTTTTATTCAACTTTTATTTTTTATGTTGCGTTTTCTACTTTTATTTTGCCTTTTGACTGTTTTAATGTTTTGTTAACTGTTTTTAAATCTGCATTATGTTTTGATGCTTTTAATGGTTTTATGTGAAGCACTTTGAATCGCCTTGTTGTTGAAATGTGCTATACAAATAAACTTGCCTTGCCTTGCCTTAAATAAGCATACATTGTCTGTCAGGCAACTACAATTACAGTAATTGATTGGCCCAGATTGTATCTGTGCACTGTGACAATAGAAGACGTTCACTTGAGTTGTATTGAGCTGACAGACACAGACAACCCAACAGGAGCAACAAGGCATGGACATGGGGGGAAATGAAGGGGATTTTACTGAAACCTAACAGCATAGCTGTTTCAGTGCCGTCGCAAAATCAGATTAAATTACATTAAATTGTATTTATTTTGTATAGCCCAAAATCACACATTACAAATTTGCCTCAGAGGGCTTTACAATGTGTACAAAAACCCTTTTTATTAACAGGGAGAAAAAAGCAAGAAACCTGAGGGAGAGCAACACAGGAGGATGAATAAAGCACCGACATTGGACCAGCATCATGCACTACAAACAATGAACAGAGTGACCGCAACTAGCCTAAACTCATCCTCACCCCCACAGGAGTAGAGTGAACAGAGGTGGCCCGCTGCAGTTTGTTTTTTATCAAACGCTTCACCTTGTGTCTCGTCCAGCTCGGAGCACACTTCTTTTTGTTTGTGAATGTAACAAACTGGCAACAGCACAGCCTGTGCTGGTAAATATTTCCATTTCAAATTGAACAAATTGCAAGATGCACGTTTGCTGAAGTTAAGCCCGGCTACACATGGGGCACAGTAATGTGCCACACCATCTGCTCTCCTCTCAGCCCAGGCAGCATAATGAGTGCCTCTTTCTTCTTCCTCTTACACCTCTATGCCTACAACCTGCAGAAAGAAGCTGGTTTTCAACTTTGGAAACCCTCCTATGGAATTCACACATTGGGGTCCTATATAATCTGTACCAGCCATAAGGTTTGGAAACAGCTGGGCCAAAGAGGAATTAATAAAGGATGTTTAGTGAGAAATAATGAAGAATGACAAAAGGGATTTTTTTCTATATCCACATTCTGATATGCATTCCCATAACAATGTGCATCAATAATATTAAGGATCAAGCGTTTCACTTCAAACTTGTATCTGTGAACTCCCTATAGGCTTAAAACACACGTGCAACTCACGGTTTGGGGTTTTCTCTGACTTTGTACTGCGAGATAACATAAATAATTTCAGAGTGCTGTAAAAGAGTTGCAAATGTTGCATAATGAGTATTGATCACAGCTTGATGTTCACTGAGCTTGTTTTCTGTTGCTTTGTTTTCTACGGATGATGCTCGGGTTCTCGAACGCTGTGTTGATTCATTATGCATGAACAAGTCAAGAGAAAGTCAAGAGAAAGTATTTCTACTACAATCAGGTTGAGGATGTTTTTGAGTTATTCAACTAAATGCTTTGCCGCATGCAAAAATAGACAAAGGCGTATATCCACAGCGATAGAGAGAGGAGGGATCAATACCGGTGCAGATGTAGTTATTTGTTGCGACTGCCTGAGAGAGAGCAATACATACATAAATACATCAATACAAAAGCATAATTACATGACAAAAAAATATCTCAGAGAAACTGCTCTATAAAGGCTGTGAACATGTAATCACCACTCAATGGAAATCAAAGAACAAGAAGGGCTCGCGGGTGTTTCCCTAAGGCAATCAGAACAATATCACAAGTAGGAAACTGCACTCTGCAACTATTGATAAGGAAACGATATAAACACATACAACCCAAAGTGCTTTGGACTTCACCGGGTTTTTGAAAATCAATAGAATAAAATGCTAAACTCAATAACTGCACGTTTTTATTGCACGGCTGAAATGTGTTTCCATCACAAACCGATGCAGCCCTTCAGCTGTAGAACAGCTTGCTAATGATTGTTATAGAATAACACAAAGTGTGGACCTCGCTAAACACGCACACGAGACAAGGCAACTTCTAAGGGGCTTTGCATTGGTCCCAGTGTGTTTCTACCACAACACAAGGAGGCCCTTCTCTAATCGAGGCCCTCAGGGGCCGGCAACCTTTTAATGGGAAGTTCCTCTTTTCCTTTGCATTGTTAAGCAGTGTGCCGTATCAACATTAGGGTAAACACTACCCTTCATTATGACACCACATCAATGTGTTAATCTCCAATGGATCTGTGATTTTATTCCATCCATAAAGTGCATGCATCATTTTTAAAAAAAAGTCTCCCATAAGCAGTCATTCTTATATCAGAGATAAAAAAATCTGATAAGATAATATGAGATAATAGAACATAATATGAGTTAAGATAAGATATGATAAGATAATATAGTATAAGATAATATAATATAAGATCAGATAAAATATGACTTTAATAATCCCAAAGGCAATTCTAGTCAGAGTTTGATCAAAGATGACATAAGAAGATTAACAAAAAACAATAGGATAAAAATAAACATATGTGAACGATGGAATAATAATTATTAAGTTTAAAAGAAGTAATACTGGCGCTATTGCAAATTAGAATAGAATAGCAATAATATACAGTAAATAAATAAAGGGAAAATTCAACTCAAATAGAAAACATTAATTACAACAACAACTATTAAACACAAGAATAAAATGAACTGTAATAGACCAGTGCCTAACAAAGACTGGAAGAGAAAAGTCATATTGAGCGTAAGCATTGTGAGCGATATTGTGGATGATATTGAAAAGTAGTCAAAGTTATCTTGCACGTACAGTAATACAAATAATATTGCGGATGGGATTGAAATTGAATATTGCAAGGTTTTCAAATAAGGTGAAAACTGCAAAAGGGGGAGGAGTCATATAGTGTGATGTCCACTGGTAGAAAAGCCTTCCTGTGGCTTTCTGTGGTGAACCTCGGCGCTCCCAGACATTTCCTCAACATCCTTCTCTGCTTTGAGATCCTAACCCTACCAACCATCCACCAATCTGCCACACACACAATAATGCAACAAGTAGGAGCCAATCAGAGGGTAGGGCGGGTCTTCACGGATGGAGAAATACAATCAATAAAAGCCGTTGAAAATGCCTGTGAAAGAGATCATTGGGCGTACAGGTGAGGGGAGCACTTCCACCTTTACTGGAACTCTTTACACACTTATTGCTAGTGTTCCATTGGTTAAGCTACCAGCATGGCGACATGCATGCCCACGGTCCCCCACCCTGTCTTTAGAGTTCAGCTCTTCATTGGAGAAAATGTGTGATCTCCATTGCCCCCATCAATGCGAGTGGTGCCGTGCAATTGAAAAAGGAAATGAATGGAAACATTTTCCACTAATGACACCAATCCATGAAGAGAGCATGAAAGAGTTGGGTAATAGAGAAGCTGTGCCATGAATGGTTGTGCATTCAACTATAAGCGTTCTCCAGCAGCAAAGGTAATGTGTGGGAATAAAGTGAGAGGCGGGCTTCGAATCAGTCGTCAGAATACAAATGGTGAAAGGTGAAGAGGCTGCGAGAGATGCTGGGAGAGCGCATTGGAAAAGGCTGCTAGTATGTAACGCACGTCTACGCTCTTGTGGCGACGCTAAACACCTATGATTTGCGTGGTGGGATCTTCAAAAACCTGAGCATTAAAAGCCTTGAGGTGAGGAAGGCACGCTCTAAATGAACAAGCACTTCACCTGTTAGCAACCCAGACCGCTCCTACTTTAGCGTTAGCGGAATGGTGGCCGTTGGGAGATGAAGGTGTGGAGCTGTAATTCTGACTGCTCGCATGGCAAAGTGAGGCTAAATACATTGAAGTCGGATGTGGCTCGGGACACAGGTGAGGTATAGACTTGGCAGCTGCACGAGGCGGTGGGCAGCTGGGCTACAAATGAATTGCATGCAGCAGTGTGAGAGGTGTGAGAGTGTTTCACCCTCTGAGCAAAATGTAAAGCTGTGCTATCTCACTTGAAACATACAAATCAGCTGAATTGAACACATTTTTACAGAGGATTGATGGAAAATGGACGTTGAATCACAGCAGATCTTCTCCTTCACGCACGTTGCAGCCTATAGCATCGTCAAGCCTGAGAAAATGTATTTTTCCGGAGATTCTGAGAACCCACACTCCCCATTCTGACTTGTCAATCAATCACGCAATTCTGGAGAACATTTCCCACCAGGTGGGTTGTGGTTTCAGGCTCCCAGCAAAGCAAACAAAAAGCAGCAGGAGAAAGAAAACATCACAAACAGTGGCTTATGAAATCCTGCCCAAATCTAATATTCAACTTCAAGATGGAGCATTATGAGGCATGTGGGCTCGTCCTGGTTCTGATGAGTTAATTTGTCATTGGGAAGATTCTGACAGCTGTGTGGTAAGAGATTTCCTCTGACAATCTCTGACTAAAAATAAATATGAGCCTGCGAGACGGAGATGGGTTCATTTGAACGAATTAAAAACAGATTCAAGACAGGTGGGAGCCTGCTCAGTCCCGTAATGTGGCACGTTGGACCAGCAGGGGTAGCAGCACACGGCCCATGTGGAAGGAACCTGCTGCTTTAGCTCATCTGGTGAAGCCAAAGTCTCCAAACATGGTTCCGTTGGAAAGCCGCAGAACTAATTGGGTTGTAAATTGAACGAGTAAACAGCCAACACGCTTGACAATGTGAGTTTTTATGCTTGCCATATGGGTGATAATCTACATGTGTTAATGCCACAGTGGGACTGTAAAGGTTTTCACGAGGTCCTTGTTGACTTGTCATCCCAGCAAACCAATTCAATTATATTTCCACAGTGAGACAATAATGTGATCACATGACCGTGTCTTTGTCACCAGCACACCTTCAGCATTTGCCCATCCTGAAGTGAGGTTTGCTGTGATGTCACGGATATAGGCCCTGGCACTGGAAACATGTGTTAGTTATTTCCACAATAAATAACACTACTGTTCAGTGTGAGAATCTCAGGGTCTCAGAGGTTCTAGACCCCCGTCATTATCCAACAGTCCCTGAAACCATTAGAAGCAAGTTGCTTCTGCTTTATCCAATAAGTAAACCACTGAATATAATTTGGAGATTTGACAACAACTTTGCATCTGATCTCACATTAAACAGCTGAACGTCTCCAGCTGTGCCAGTTGTGTGTGAGGCGTGCACAAACCAAATCCATTGATAACATGGAGGGTGCCTCTCCTGTTTCAATTCATAAATGGGTTCATCTGCAGCTTGTAGCAGATTACATGATAAGTCAGGTCAGGTTGTGAGTTTTAACAGGTCAGGAATTGGTTTAGAGATAATGACAGGTGACATATTTCTCTATTGCTAAGCTTTTCAGATGCGGACGGATGTACAGGTTTACACAACTTGACCTATGCAGTACCCTGGAGATTTAATACAAACATAAATAACTGTTAGGAGATAGAAACAGCAACTACTGCATCCAGAAACAGTAGGAATGGGGTTCATGTGAGGCTATTGTAGCCCTGCTGTGCTTTGGAAGTACTGCACATTGCATTGGTGTCACAACTCCTCCCTGATCACTATTCATCCATTCATTCATTCACTCATCACTAACTGTCCCCCAGTTCTCCCAGCTGACCGACTCCACCCACTAACTCACCTGCTTCCTGTCCCCCTGATTACCCTGCTATGTGATGTGTATATCTCAACTGAGAAGTCTGGATATTTTTCCCCCATGAATTGGAAGAATCTCACCAGCCCCGGCTTCAAACTTCAGGATGCCGACTTTCTGCATCAGCCGAAAGTGAAAGCTGTACTAGTAAAATGTTTATTAGGATCACTGTCTTATTTGTGTTTTTTGGGACTCTGCTTTCTGCCGACTCCCTTGGAGGTGAAGTTTGCCTTTTTTTCTGGTTTTTGTGATTGTAAAAAATAAATGTTATTTGAGTTGGGCTTGTGGGCTCGTTCCCCATCTGTGACCAGTCCTCGTTACACTGGGTCCATAGGCTTGTCAGAGACGGCGGTGTACACAGTGCTGCTTTTTTATTCTACACAATCTCAAAAGAATAAGCCCATCACAAAGCCACATGTGTTTATAGCAGCAATAATGTACAAACTTATTTCTGAAGACTCCATGTTGTCCATGACTGGAGCTCAGGGCTGTGATCTATACACAACAGAATGAACTGTTGTAAATGACATGGCATCATATGGACAGAGCACCACCGTAGTTATAGTTGTTGCGGTTATCCATAACGCAGTAATGTTCTACTTTTGGCCAGGAACTGCAGACAACCATGTTTCACATTTCCATGATAAGCCGTCAACAGCTGGCCTCAGCCCGCCTCCACGAACAGGCAGCAGGCACAGCGAGGAAGGTGTGAGATTCATTCTGAAACCTGTGTAGAATGTCTCAAAACGAAAGAAAGGTATAGTCTGAGTACACAATAAACTATTGAGGGGGAAGTACTAAAGAAAGTCCTTGTTTATTCTGCTTTATGTATTTTACACAACAAAATAAACAAGCTCCTTGATCATCAACACTAATTCAAGTTTGAAATCTTTACTTTTTGTATTGTAGTCGGTTTCAAAGGGGCAAAAGTTCCTGTGGAATGAACAATAAAGCCGAGCACCAGCCTCATATGTCATTTGATGTCAATATTAACGCTGGGTGCTGCAGGTGGGAAATGACCGTGGGATGTGGCTCCACCTCCGGCTGATAAATCATGACAGTGACAGTCGTGTTATTTAGTGACACCATTAACCATCATGTGGTAGCTGGTGTGTGTGTAAGGCCTGTGCTGGTAACCTTTAGAATCCAGATGATGGCCCATAACTTACTGCTCCCACAGCAGCTATCAGTGCCGTTCCACTGAGATATCGATTTCTCCACTTCACATGGACACGGTCCAAACTGCTGGGGAAATGTTTGCTTAACAGAAGGCTATCTGTTTGCCGATTAAGCATTTTTCGTCTTTATGTATGTCTTATTTATGGTCCTATGATGGTGGACTAGTTCATAGTATCTGGCATTAGTCCTTCTGAGTATGGAATTCTAAAATGAATAATACGATGATAGCAATAATAATAACAATATTTTTTACAATGTGTATCATTGGCGTTCGGGGAAATGTAGCATCGTCTTCTGTGTGCATGTGTTTATATGCTAGCCAAGTTAGCATTAGTTGGACATGTTTGATGTTGACATGTTGATGTTTGGGCTTTAAAGTAATTTAGACAGCTTGTTAAATAAAATGTTAGATTTTGTCAAAGCAAAACTAGTTTTATTCATCTAAAAAAAATCACGCCCAGGTAGAAAGATGAATGTCATTACATATAGTACGTTTCACCTCTGAGAGACAGTGTTCTCAAAATCAACAAACGGTTTCTAAATGCATCACAGGCAACTACAGACAGTCAAACTTGATGGAATATTCTCCAGAGCTCCCTTCAGGGTCAAGCCCACGGTTGGGAACAACCACGACTGCAATGAGAGATCACCTCTCAACCGCCTCCTGGATGACGTGTTTAAATCGAATCAACACTGGCAGTGCATTCCACTGTTAATTTGGGAGCCAACCACTACATTTCATCAAGGAAAAACCATCTCTGTGCAAGTGTTATTGACCGGGAGCAGAGCTGTGTCATACAAGGTCGTGTTACTAGACAGCCGACAAGTCATTTGTAATATATGGCTGCAATTTAATCCGCTTCCAGGTGAAGACCATGCATTGACCTCATTTACTGGGAGGGTCCTCGGGATGGCAAACACCCGTCCCACTTCAAACAGGGAATGCAAGATGACCAGCATATTAATAAGGCCTGGGGCACACTGACAAAAAGGGATAAGGTCCTTGCTATCAGATAGAATGACTAACGATTAGCTTATAATTGCCTTGTACCTGAAAAAAAGTTTCATAAGGGCAGAGCAGAAACTTACTTCAGCTGAGATCTGTGAAATTATATTCAACTTCTCAACATCCGCCACGTACAGACAGAGCAGTATGAGAGCAGTTTGGCTTACTGAGCCTGAAATCTCGCCAGTGTGAATTTCCCTATGGCAACACAGGGAGGATTTATTAAATATGATAATCCTTGGCATTACCCAAGTGACCTGCTCATCTTGATAACACACAAACCAGAATGTGTGATATGCTGTATAGGCTGCGGTAAAGATTTTCATTTGACCCTATTTCTGTGTGATACAGAAATCTTAATCTTGTATTTCAATGGTGAATAAATTAACTATTTGTAAAGCTAGATATCATTCAGGGTACATTTATTACAACAAGTAAGCTAAACGCTAAAGTTAGCTTAGTGTTAACATGCTGACAATTTTCTGTTGGGTCCAGTTTATAAAGTTAACATGTGTGTTTGCGTGTGCTGTGGCTGAAGCTAGCTAATGATACAACAACGTCACGCCACAGATTCAAAATGGAGTTTGGTTAGGTTAAAGAGAAGTTATTTATTGCATTTATAGCAGCAACTTAGCAAACTTCTCAAGGCAATTAGTCATTAGTTGGTTATTAGCAGAGGCTGGTGTCACAGCATTGCGTGTCCTCTGTTTCCCTGCACTTCCTGCCCTTGTGATTGTCTGCCCTGTCCCTGATTGTTTCCTTCTGTGTCTAATCACCTGCACCTGTGTATTTAAACTGTTTGTCTCCTGCTCCAGTGTCCGTTTGTGTGTTTAGATCCCTGTTTATGTTCCTGTTGATACCTGTTCGAGAAATAAGTTGTTTTTCACCGTTGCCGGCGTTTAGGGCCTCTCTCCAGCTTCCTGTGACAGCTGGTTCATTTTTTGTAACTCCAGGAGTGGGTCGGTGAAGGTTTTGACGTGGCGCTCAAAAGACTTCATGACCACAGAGGGCCTGTAGTCATTAAATCCTGTGATGCTTGTTTTCTCGGGGACGGGGATTATGGTGGAGGCCTTGAAGCAGGCTAGAACATGGCATGTCTCCAGGGAGGTGTTGAAGATGTCCGTGAACACCAGAGACAGCTGATCAGCACAATGCTCCAGGGTGGAGGGTGAGACAGAGTCCGGGCCGGCTGCTTTGCGGGGGGTCTGACTTTGAAACAGCCTGTTGACGTCTCCCTCCAGAATAGAGTCCTCATTGTGGTGCGGGATGAGGGGGCGCTGGGATGGGTGGGTGTGAGGCATGGGCCCCTGCTGAGCTGGGGGATGGGGTCAGGACTGCTCCATTGTCTTTCAAAGCCACAGTAGAACTCGTTCAGCTGGTTTGCCAGGCAGAGGTCATTCATGGGGTAGGGGGCTTTTGCTTTGTAGTTGGTGATCTGTCTGAGGCCTCTCCAGACAGAAGCAGAGTCACTTGCTGAGAGATGGTGTTGCAGTTTCCCAGAGTACAGTTGTTGAGCATCTCTCACTGCCTTGCTAAACCTGTATTTAATTTAGTCCTTGTCCCCGCTCCTAGAACTCTTGCTCCTTTATCAACCTTAGCTGACGGAGTTTAGATGTGACCCAGGGTTTGTTGTTGTTGTAACTCACGCTGGTGCTGGTTGGAACACAGCTGTCCTCACAGAAGCTGATGTATGATGTCACAGCCTCTCTATACTCATCCACACGGTTGGCAGCAGTCCTGAACACATCCCAGTCTATACGGTCCATGCACGTCTGAAGATCCTCCAGAGCTTCACTAGTCCACTGCTTTGATTTCCTAATAATAACAGGCTTACAGAGCTTTCATTTCTGCAGCTTTCATTTGTGCTTGTATGCAGGAATCAGATGGACCACCACGTGGCCAGAGTGTCCCAGTGCAGCACGAGGGACGGCGTGATAGGCCTCGCTTATTGTGGTGTAACAGTGATCCAAAGTCTTCTCCTCTCTGGTTGTGCATTTTATAAACTGTCTGTATTTGGGAAATTCATGACTGAGTTTTCCTTTGTTAGAGTCCCCAAGTACAATAACTAAGCCAGTTGGCCCGCCCAACAAAGTGTCTGGTCTGCTAGCTCGTGGGTATTATTGGAACATAATCGCTCACCGGTGACGTTATCCTTCTCAGCCCTGTGGTACTATCTAGCTGCATAGCCATGATGACATGGCACCATCACACTGATCTACACTGAGACAGGCAGCATCAGTTGTTCACTACAACGTGTGCCTCTGTATCGTTTTTCACCACTTTGACCCTAATTGTCATGATGTGGGTTTGTCTCGTTTACTGTTTTATTGTGTAGTCCTTGTCTCGTCTGTTCTCTGTGTTCCCTACACTTCCTGCCCCTGTGATTGTCTGCCTTGTCTCTGATTGTTCCCTGCTGTGTCCAATCCCCTGCCCATACCCTGTGTATTTAAACCCCGTTTGTCTCCTGCCCGTGTTGGTTCGTACTGCGTGTTATCCGTGTGTTCCTCTGCCCCCTTGCGTCAGCCTGACAACCTCTCTGTTTAAATATAGTGTTTTTTGAAGCCTTTTCTTGTTTTTTGTTAAAATAAATGTACTTTTGAACTGTTGCATCTGCATTTGGGTCCACTCCTTAAACCACCCTGTGACACGTATAGCCCCTCCAAACCTTAACAAGTAAAACAAAAACAAAAAAGCGTGGTGGCTAACATGGTTTTATCGCTCTTTGTCACCAATGAAACTAAGGAAACGTTTAACAGGTACATGTTATTATATATTTTGTTAGAAGTGACTTATGTCACATGAGGAGCATGAATGTTCCACCACTTGTGTTCTACAGTGCAAGATGGTGCAGGACTGCATGTGTTCAGTCCATTTGGTATGGTAAACCCAGTTTATCGGTTCTTTTCCAGTTAGGTTTACATTGTAGATACTGTCTGTATGTGACCAGTCATTCAAGGCCCAGATACTGTGCAATGCTGTGTGTTCATATTCCTTCAGACAAGTTGTCATTTTTACCAAACAGTTTTAATGCGTCTTAATGTCAAGGTTTTCTTTTATCGCTGCAGTAAAACATTTGAATCATTACGATGCATTGTTTTTGAAACAATGAAATACATTGGAACATTAAAATGTCTTGTTGAAAAACGCTTTGAAACAATGCATTAAATCTCAAAATCAAATAGTATAATTCACTCATTAAAAGTAAAGACACTACTTAAATGAACTAATGATCTTAAGTAGCAATAAATAATGTCATATTTGTCATTTGATATGTAGTTAAAATAATTGCATAATATTGCATTCAACTTATACAAAAGAAAATAAATAATTTAAACAATTGATTTAGATGAAAGATTACTAATGTGGATTTAAGTATGCATCAGGTACTTTTACAAATCCAAATAAATAAAAAAAATTCTTCACATAAACTAGACACTCAGCACTTACAGTATCTGAAAAGAAAACATGTCTCTTTTAAAACCAGTTCTCCTTTTATTTCATTCTTCCAAAACAGCGATGAAGAGCAAATTTTTCCATTCAAACTAAATGTTGGCTGCAAATTAATCAGAGCACACAAGGCCAAATATGAGCGTTAGCCAGTAAACAATATAGCACTTAATAGGATACTTATGAACTCCTCACAGCTCACACATCAAACTGAGCGGAGCTACTTCAGATCACTTCCAACTAACTTCACTGAGAACAACGAGGATCAGTTAGAAGTGAATGTTCTCTGGTCTCAGCTAAAACCACGGCAGAGAATACGTTAGCATGTTAGCGTGTCGTTCACTAGCGAGCCCATTTGTAACAGCTAACCAGTGATTCTATCTGGGGGTGTTCATCTAAAACCCTGGCTCCTGCCCCAGTGTTGACTCTGACTGACACTTTACTTTAACTGTGTATTGGTTTTGGGGAGATTGTTACAGGAGCAGCGCTAACACACTGTAGCATAGAACTGCAACTGATAGAATGAGCACTGTAAATGGTAAATGGACTTTACTTGTATATCTCTTTTCTAGTCTTCCGACCACTCAAAGTATGTTAACACTACTTGTCATCACTCACCCATTCACACCCACTCATACACTGATACGGCTACGGTTCCACCTGCCCATCGGGAGAAGCTAACATTCACACACATTCACACAGCTACAGGATACACTTGGGGTTAAGGACACATCGACATGGACTAGCGGAGCCAGGGATCAAACCGCCGTTCCTGTGATTGAAGGTAGACCCTGCTCAGCACTGCCACAGTCGCTATAGCGCGATACTAACAATCTCTATGCAAAGGAAGATCGTGGAGACATTTTAATCATTCACAAATTAATACATCGCCATATCACACACCCCAACATATACTTTTAATCTTTTTTTCAACCCAAATGTCTGTTCTAACTGCAGCTATGGATTATCATGGCCATAAAGGATCTCAAACACAGTTAGCATCAGGTATAAAGTTATCATAAAGGACGCTCCTCTAGCTTTTTTTGCACAATCAGCAGAAGTTTGCTCTTTGAAACAGTTTTCTGCAGGGTCACTGTAGTTCATTGATGTGCTCACCTAATTCATTCTAGCAGGTCAATTCTCAGTTAGATCATTAAGATGCAAAGGCAAATGAATCTGCACAACACTAATGGCAATTCAATCATGAAGATGGAGACAGAGTGATCTATATGCAACAATATGTTCCTCGCTGCTTTGGGAGGTCGCTTTAATGACGCAGAGGAAATTTTATTGAGAAATGAGGCCAGCCTTGATGCTAAATGTACTACATCCTGATGAAAAGATGAGAGATCGGGCCTGCACACAATGCGTTGAGGATACGTGGGAGTGAGTCTCCCTGTTCGGTTTTCTAAAGCTGCTCATCAGGAAGGTTTGTGTGTGCTGTGTGCATGTTCGCATGAAGGCGAGCATTGTCCTTACCCGTGAAAAGGTCAGGCTAATTTTACAAACAATGTTCCGATAGATCCACCGCTGGTCATGCTTCAGCTGTTCCTCTCCTACACGGCTACACACAATAGGAAATGAGAGGGATTGTGATTATCATGGCATTCTTGGTCAGTGTGCTTTTCTGTCCTTTCCTTTCAGCGCTGCCTCACAGGCACAACCACACAAAGCAGCCTGTGTTCCCCGACGACTTTAATATGTTTACAGAATTGGTTCAGTGGGGTTTATTTAGATTCCCTGAAATCCACCGCCCAAGGCAGTAGGTGTGTTTTATACATGGCATTATTTCATTGTGTATGTTAGCTCACTGAAACCTAAAGAGCAATGGTGAAAGAGCATGCCTTTACTTCAGTAACATAAACAATACCACATTGAAAATATTGTCTGTTACAAGTAAATCCTGCATTCAGGATTTAATATAAATCGTCCTCAGTATTACTCAACATGCACATGGCCGTCACTGTGCTATATTATCAAATTAAATGTGTTCACATGTGTACTAGTATCTTGATTATACGATGTTTGGAGTATCCAGGAAATGTGTATCTTGTTTTCAGAAATCTGGAAAATCATTTTAACGCGTCAAAGTCTGCGCTCCAGTACTTAAGTATATAAATCAGGGTGTGCATGTAAACAACGTATCCAGGTTTCAGTTCACTGTCTGTCTGTGCCTCCTCAAACCTAATGAGTAAGTGAGTACCGTAAAAGTCGGGTTACACGCCGCTACTACCTTCGGTCAGTGTCCCCGTTTGCTCCCCGCTGTAGCCAGCTGGCGCTCATGCTAGTTGCCTGCTAACTTCCGCTAGCTCCCCGACAACCACCGAAGGTAACGGGACCAGCCCCGGCTTGACACCCGACTTGGGCAGAGGGGACGCAGGCAGTAGTAGCAGCAGAGGGGAGCTAGCAGTAACGCTAGCTAGCGCTGCTACTAGCTAGCGCTGCTACTAGCTAGCACTGCTACTAGCTAGCGCTGCTACTAGCTTGCTACAGCGGGACACTGACCGGAGGTAGGAGCGGCTTGTAACCCGACTTTTACGGTAAAACCTCAACAACAAAAGAAGAAAGATGCAACGATGATCTAAATGTTGAAATGGAAGTAAAACAATAATGTGGAGGACATATTGTTTTCACTTGCCACACTTGCTCTACTGGTGTAAAAGTAGAGTTAAATGCATCAGTGTCCAAGCAGCCAGAAAGCAAAGCTCTTCATTAGAGGCTGAATGTAGAGGAGTCAAAGACACGCAGATGTTTAGAAATCTGGAAGCTCTCCTGAGAAGGCAGTGTGAAAAAGTTAGGTATGATCAAGACCAGGATACATAACATATTCATTGTTACTAATGTATTTTAGCCACAGCTGCATGATCTTTTCATTTCTATTTTGTATGCAGCCTACATTTGACCTAACACTTATAGGTGCTCATTACAAAATTCAGAGCATATCTATTGCCTCCACATGGTTCTCAACATGGAGATGGCTGAGCCGGCGGCTAGCAGCTAACGGTGCTAACAACGGCAACAGTGCACAACACAGGAGAGGGGCTTCTTTCCCTTTTCAGTTCCACGTTACTCCACTAAATCTTCACACAGACAATAGTTGTGGCTGCTTTAATAATGGTCAGAATTTAAAATTAAGCACATATAATCATGAACTGGAAAAATGCTTTTACCGTAGTTACATTGTGATATTAGTTTTTTTTAAATATCACAATTAAATAATTACTCAATAGTCACTTAAATCAGTCGATTGAACGCCTGGATGAGAGTCACTTATGTTGCAACATGGCAAGGTTAAGACTAGGACTGTAATATTTCACTTGATATTGATTGTAACTTGTGTAAACATCAGTTTGCCAAAATAAAGTAATATAACTGGCATTCGTGTTTAGCTGAAAAGGGAGAGCATGATGGGTAGCGAAAGATTACTTTAATGATAGGTGCCATGGTTAAAAATACATTTGTAACCACTAATTAAAGCTATAGCACTCATACGGTGAAACTAGACCACATGTTTTGCAAAAACTGTGACATAACTAATTACTATAACAGTAAAAAAAAAACGGAAATTCAATAAATGTGTGTGTGATACACACTTCAAAGTGCCCTGTGCTTCGGTAGCAGGCGCTGAGGGACAGTGACAGACTGGTATAATGAGCATTCCATTAATGCAGCAATAGGTTCATCTTTTACATAAGCAAGTACATATCGGCCCAAATTTGCACAAAAAAAGCAGTGGGTGTATCATCCGCTTAGAGACTCCAAACTCAACCTGACATCTATTAAGGGGTGAGATCACACACCCCAGGAATCCCCTCTGTCAATATGTGAGCATGTACCACATGCAGGGAGCGCTATCTTGCATGCAGATTAGGACAAATTAGCCAGCGCTCTGCTATTTCTCAAATTCTTATGCCTGGAAACGACATAATCCTCTGAAAAGTGCCTCGTCCCCTGCCGTTCACAAAACATTGGCTGCATATTTTCCAGCTGTAGAAAATCCCCATATGCAAGACAGGGTTTCAAGTGAAACTTTCACGTCTGTGCTTTCTTATCGCATGCAAATGATTTCAGGCAGCAGGGATGCTTTCATCCAGACACTGTTTACTGGTAGAATAAGCATGTCACCGCGCGTGCCCGATTGTTTTCTTGTTGCATCCTCTTGCCGCTAAAGCTCAGCGATAGAGACCCAGGCCTTGGAAATTCTCCGAGAGGGGACGGGGCACTCGGGAGACCGCAGAGGGGTAACAATGAATAACGAGCAGGTGGCACACGGAGCAGCTTGCTCAATGCCTCATATAATTGGTGATGCTTGAGAGGAAGAGGGGTGGAGAGTGAAGACAGAAAAATGCTGTAATAGGAACAGCGGTATTACAGCGGTTATTTGAAATCCCCACATGAGTTGGAGAACCTCTGAGGAGGAGTCACGTTGTTTGTTATGCCCTCCAACAGCCCATTAGGCACCACACAATGCATATTACTGCAATATCACTTTCAAACAGAATGGCAGACGAGGAAATATGTGGAGTCTTTTATCTGTTGGCAGCTCAGCCGTGAGCCGCACGGCCTCTGCCACGCCCTGCGGAGGGAGGCTGAACGAGGCTCCTGTTTCCTTTTTGATTTCCTTTGAGCTCACAACGCTAACCCTTTATAATAACCATCATTAATAAATGATGAAATAAACCTGATTTGTTTTACTGTTAAACAATTACAATGTTTTATTGTATTCATTGATTGTGCAATGAGAATGTTTCTTTAACAGCGCATTGTTGCACATTGTTCTATTTACTGTATTAAGTATTTGTGAACGATGAAAAATTCATGCGTAAACCTTGAAAAAATATATAAACTTTATACACCAGATATTTGTAACACTTGGATAATGAGTATTAATTGGTTTGTAAACTGTGTATTATTGGTATTATATTAATAGCTTTTATAAAGTTGCAATTGATGATTATAACATCTTGTTCAAATATTAATAAATACTTTGTAAAGTATTAATAAACATTAATTCGATAAAAGTTAATACTTTGTCACAAATGTATTTCTGTTCCATCTATCCATGTAATGTTTTTTTACACTATTTCTTAAAGGTTTGCAATATATACTCAATATAGTATATGCATGTTATTAAGTGTGCACAAATGAACTGTTAATAAGTAAAGTACTAAGTAGTTAATAATAATAAGTAGTCCCTTATCAGCTAATACATTATTTATAATCTAATTATGCAATATGACACAAACTTATTGTAAAATAACATACATTGCAGCATTACTAACAAATATAATCAATTTTGGTTAGCTAAAGAATAACTATGAATTTATTAATGATGCTTAATATCATTTAATAATGCTTAACTTCTATTAGCAAAATAGTCCCGGTGACCTCCACCTCACATCACCAGACACGCTGGTCAGCGCTCGTTCTGTCCCCGCCTCAGAGGAGTGGAGGTAGGCTGCGTGTGGGCCGTGTGTTCGATCCCTGGGTGTTACATTCAAAGGTTGGGATGCAAATGAGTGAAGAATATCTTCTGGAAATGTACGGTAAAAATACAAACTGTAGGATATGCGTTTCAAAAGACTGTTCTAGAAAATAATAATGAATATGGAATATCCTTTGAAAATATTAGCGTTCTAAACAGGACCGGATTAACCCGCTAGTGGGCCCTGGGGCCACAATGAGCCTGGAGCCCCAGTCGAGTACCCCGCAGCATCTTGCCTCAGAAAACCACCAGAATCCTTTCCTGCCCCGGGTTTCCTCAGCCAGTTAGTGAGCTGAAAGTATCATCTTTACATAAGCATAATATCATATCATCTTCAAGACCAGACAGTGACTCAAGATGAGATAAACATGGCCTTGCCTTAGGTTTAGCATGTTAGCTTAAAAAACTACCCAGCTCTTAATCCATCCCAGAACTATGTGATGTACAAGAGCACACCAGGCTGTGATTGACAGCTTCACTACGGCAAGTATAAACTAGCTGAAGACTGGACAGGCGTATGTATACATGTGCTGTACTGTAATGATGTCATACATCTCAACAATAGCATTGTTTTCGTATTGCTTTGAGAAGCAGTAGAAATAATGTATGTAGCTTTTAATTTGAATGTGTTTTTGATGTAGCTTAAAAAACAACCTATGTTTAGGTTCTCCTCGAAAATGTCATACCCAAACTATAAAGTGTGTATCTCTCCAACCACTAGGGCTATTTGAATAATGTTGGTGCTATAATAAAAGGTACACATGTGAGATTTTGTTCAGATAAAAAAATCACTTTCAGGATGATTATTTCTTTGGAATGATGCAGCTGTAAGGTCCAACTCTAACCCAGATCATAGCTCAATATGTGAACATTCTCTAACTCAAATCATAGCCCAATATGTGAACATTCACTAACACAAATCATAACACAATATGTGAACATTCTCTAACCCAAATCAAAACACAATATGTGAACATTCACTAACACAAATCACAACACAATATGTGAACATTCTCTAACTCAAATCATAGCACAATATGTGAACATTCTCTAACCCAAATCATAACACAATATGTGAACATTCTCTAACTCAAATCATTGCACAATATGTGAACATTCTCTAACCCAAATCATAACACAATATGTGAACATTCACTAACCCAAATCATAACACAATATGTGAACATTCACTAACACAAATCATAGCTCAATATGTGAAGATTCACTAACCCAAATCATAACACAATATGTGAACATTCTCTAACCCAAATCATAGCACAATATGTGAACATTCACTCTGCAAAGGTTGACTTTGATAAAGCAGAACAAAGTTAGAGAGGGTTTAGTACAAAGAAAATTCAGACGAGGAAAATTTGCATTGGGGCACATTTGCACGCATCTGAGACATTTGACATTTTCTCATGTACCAAACCATATGTTTCACTTGTATATTACTGATGGTGTTCGATACATCCAATACAGCAGTTTGGGACTTTTTTTTCATTAAGCAAGCTATGATTTACAGTTTTATATAACAATCGCTCAGTCTTCCCCCCTCATTGGTTTCTAAAAGGGTAACCCTTTAAATTGGACTTTCACACAACTGCGATCACTTCCTATAGCAGCGATGTATTATGCAGAGCAACATTGCCTTCCTGTATTATCAAGCAGCTGTTAAAAACATAATTTTGAGTAAATCATGTAAATCATCCACGTTTGTTTGTTTATCATCCTCATCCTGAGTTGGTCTCTTCCAGATGTTCTGGCTGTTTATGACAATGAGTTTATTGGAAGTTTTGATTTGGTCTGGGTCTCCAACATTAATGCTATTGAGAAAAAATTATAATAAGTGGGGATTAAATCCTTTGTAATAAATTACACATGCTCTCTATAATTTTCTGTGTCGTCATCTCTGTGCCGTTCTTCACATTGAGCTGTTGTGTACAAGAGGTGCACATCTGTTGCGTGTTGAACATCTGGGCTCATTTGCATATTAATGAATAATTATGTTAATTTGATTGTCATTGGCCCCTGCAATGTGAAAGATTAAAGATCTACCCACGTGAAAAAAATATGTTTCTCCTATCACTACAAATGTGTTTGGCTCTCTCTTATTTTAGATAATAAGTGAAAGGCAGAAAACAGTTGGACCTCCCGTGACGAGAGTCAATTTACAAGCTTCAGCTGAATAAGGAGATATGAAAAATCAAACTGCACTGTCTATCCCGTGAGGAAACGGGTCTGTATGATATCGGGCCACACATCATTTCCTTCTTGTCTTCCTCACTCTACCCACAGTGTCAACTGGTTGAGTGTAGATACTCTCCCTGACTATAATGAGAACCAACAGGGAAAAGGCAAAAACATCACATGCGTCATCCGGAAGTAGAACAAAATAATTAGGACAATACAAAGGGCATGTGGCAATAGAACATTATAAACCTATCATCCTCAATAAAATGATTTCTTTGCAATGTACTAATAAAATAATTTGTTTTAGGCTTACAGAAGCCAGACAGCCTATGTGTTTGAAATAGCGCTTGCTAGGAGACAGGAGAGAGAGAAGAAAGGGGGACAGTATGTCACCCAGTTTTTGACAAATAAGGGTGGGTGGGTGTAGTCTGTGATGGGTGGAAATAAACCTATTAGCTTAGTCCAGAATAAAGATGGTTTTGTTATGCCAACATTGAATCAGTGCAGGCCAACTTATAGCAAACTCTTCAGACCAAACCAGCTGTCGGTGCCGGGTCCGAGTTCAGATACTCAGCAGCCTGTCTGCACTGTAATTATTAACTGCAACTATAATTTCACAACTAACTGTCAGTAAATGCTGTACAATAAGTATTGGCATACAAGAGAGTCGCATGAAATCGGTTATTAGACTTTGAATTGGTTGATAGTGCAGGGTTGTTGTGGCCTGTGGGGATGGGGCCCAGTATGATGTCTCTCCAGGGGGCCCACAATCCCTGGAGGTGCCCCTGGGTAGCTGCTGGTGTGTTTCTCAAGTGTCTAAAAATATTGATATATATGTTATAATTTAATAGGAGTTAGACAACGGCAGCCGTGTTTTGGTCAAGCCCTTCTCAGTCCCAACACATCACATAGTGCAGCTATGGTGACGTGGCCATAAAAGGCAGATGTGCCAACGTTCAGGGCCGGTGGGGGAAGTAGCACGTTCATTATGTAGCAAGACGGAAAGAGAGACCTCATGTTTGTCTTTACATGAACCATCACAACGAACGTACCCTTAAAGCGTTAGATCATTGGCCAGACATACCAAACCTATAGCTGCTGTGCGCCCATTCATTTAGAAAGAGAGCAGTTTTAGAAATGCTGGCGTTAGACTTTATCATATCATATTTATCATTTAACATTTTGCTGTAGCATGCTATGTAGTTCAGCATGCTATGTAGTTTAAGCTAACCTTTTCCTCCCTCTCTCCGTATGTTTGCATCCGATGTCCCCCATGATGCAACATGTCACTGCTAAAGCACAAATCAAAAGAAAAGAATGCAAAGATGTAGAAGAGAAAAAAAAGGTTTACCTGAAGGATTTCTGCATGTTCATCAAACGTTGACTTGGCCGACATGAACACATGGGAATGCTCATGGGAAGCCCCAACACTCATTGCAGGGAAAATACATGACAGCCAAACTGGGTTCCAGTCCACAGCACAGAGCCATCCAGAACAGATGGGAATGTAAGCAGCTGTGATTCATAATTGATCACATGCTACTGAAAGCACACAGCTCATCTTAAAACAGCAATCTTGGAATTCATATTTGGCCTGTAATGCGCTGGCTCTGCCAATTGATATTTAACTCAACCAATAAGATTATTCGTGCCACGAGGGAATCTCTGCACAAGAGAAAACTGTTTTTGGAGTAAAACACAGTTCTCCAATCAAATCTTTGCATAACGTTGGACTCCCTTGATTGGATTTGCATTACATTTGGTTTTATAATGTTCAGCAAATGTGCCCAAAGTTATAAGAAATTATGTGATAGACCACATCAGTCATGAACCAGAGGTTATGGTTACACACGCATGGCCTAGGACCAGTTTGGCTATTTCACTGATCCATCTCCTGGACTGTAAGTAAGATGAATGAGAAGTGAAACAATAATCAGGTAAATGCAGGGCATTCCAACCACTAATCATGACGAATTCTACCAGCTGTTAAGGATTGGAAATTCATTTCACTTGTTCACAGTGAAAAGCTCTGCAGAGAATAAATACATATTTCTCCCAGTAAATGAGCGAAAAGGCAATATATTGGGAGAGCAATAACTGGAAACTAACATCTAAACTGCTTCCAGTGGAAACCAAACTTTGGGAATTCATCAGGAATATTTTAGAAGTAATCTAATGCTTTCACTTTGAATATGTCTTGATTCAAGAATGGAAAGCAGGCGCTAACCTCCAGATCAAACAAGTGAAACCAGTGCTGAAGTCCCTTAAACCTGCATTCTCTCTAATGTCCATCAGGGGGTGACTCCTCTGGTTGTATAGAAGTCTATGCTTCATATCTTAAACCTGCATTCTCTCTAATATCCATCAGGGGGTGACTCCTCTGGTTGTATAGAAGTCTATGCTTCATGTCTTAAACCTGCATTCTCTCTACTGAACACCATGGGGGCTCTGGTTGTATAGAAGTATATGTGTCTGGTCTGATTGTATAGAAGTATATGCTTCATGTCTGGTTGTATAGAAGGCTATGCTTCATGCCTGGTTGTATAGAAGTATATACTTCATGTCTTATACCACTGTACAACCATAGTTCTGATCAGCCATATAAATTGAAAACAGTGTGGGGGTTTAGAGCATTTACTCTGTAACTAGTAACTAAAGCTGTCAAATAAATGTATAACAAAGCCCTTTAAAATGAAGTTGAATTGAAATATACAGTTGCATAACTTAAAAATAAAGTACAAGTTCAGCACATCTAGGCCATGGCAAGTCCAAACTGTGCAGATATGAAACCTAAACCTGAATGTTGACCTCGGATACAGTGACCTGACTCGTGGCATCGCTCATGGCCCCTGGGAGCTCACTCCTCCTTTCCTCTTGAGGGTTAAGCGCTTAAAGGCACTTCACACCCACGTTGTCCTGACTGTTGCGGTGACAAAGGTTGCATCATAATGTGAAGCTCCATGTATTCAGGTAGGATGGGTATTGTGAATCCTCTGCCTCTGCTGAGCTGCTCAGTGTTCACAGAAGAAACATGTCTTCTACCGGACAAATCCCAGCAGTGTGAGTTTAATTAGGAGGCGCTGCATGGTAATGACTGGCCACCCCTCTGGACCATTGTCCTCCACTGTGTTTATTAAAATCACTTCATTATTACACATTGCTGTGTAGAGGAGCGTGTGCAGGAGTTTTATTCTACCTGTCAACCTGGAGGACAAACATCTATCTGAATCATTTTTCTCAAAACTTTAAACAAAGCATTCTGGCAGAATGATCGATAAGTATCAGTTATATAGTAGTAGAATAAAGAGGTATGGAGTATATGGGTACCACTTTATAATAACTACACACTACTTAGCATTAGTAAAGCATGAATACACACTTAATTCATCATTTAAAAAGCATTGTTCCAACATGAACACTCATTAATAACTCATTAGTATGCAATGCATAAACACAGTTATAAATGTTGCATTCTTGATTAATAAGCTTGACTATTGTGTGTTTCATGATTGGGTGTTCATACTTTTTAAATGATGGATTCCCCATTTGTAAATGAAGTATAAGTATAAGATGATTTATAAAGTGTTATTATATATATATAAATGTCATTTATTCATGCATTTAGTTATACATATAATGATTTAGATATGCACTTTATAAACGTGTTTTAATACTGCAATTCATGATTAATTCAGGTTACTACTGGTTAGCTAAGTGTTAGTTAAGTATGTTCTGTGGCCTCATCTAAAGTGAGGACTATCTCTGCCTGACAACACATTTATAAGCCTCAAAGCTAACACAGCCTCAGTTATCTTGTCAACAGAAAAGGGAAATAGACATCGGCACCTGGTAAGAGTGCCGGACTGAAAAGTGCTCTATAACTACTCAATATTAATAATAAAGTCCTGTTGCTCCTCCCAGCACACCCATATTCTGCAGCGCTCTGAAGGCGTTGTTGACAGTGCTGTGCTTCATAGCTGTCTGATGCTACAGAGGAGAGCTAATAGTGGCTCCTTGGTACGGCCCTGTTTAGAAGTGTCCCAGTCCAGTCTGAGATCTCACAGCTCCCATGATAAATAAAGGCTGAAAATGAAATTGGCGTATGCATGTATTGGGGGCTCTCTCGGGGTCGGATGTAATGGGAAGCAATAAAGATCTCATTCATTCATGTATCACTGGGGAGAGGACTGACCTCGTTGCTCGGGGGCCGAAGAGAAGCGTTCATGCAGATTACACTCACTGCTGGGAGGCTCCTGGTTTGGCCTTCCAGCCAAAACTCACACAAATTGAATGTACATCTGTTTGATGTCTGCAGTTCAATGGAGGCACCTGGGAGTCTCGACCAAACGAGAATGTTTGTTTGGAAAGAGAAGTTTTGTTCCAAGATAGTTTTCAGCGTGATGCAACTCTGAGCGCTCACTGGAGTCAGCTGCTCCGATGCCTCAAACCCTCTCAGACACTTCTGTAAAGCACTGCATGTTGTGGCGAAGCATGAGAATATGGCAAGGATGGAAATATAACTGACATCTTTTTTCCCCGCGCCGGGATCTGGACAGTGGATTAAGATAATGTCACATCTATAAGACAAATCCCTTCCCCCTCAGTGCGGTGGCGTGGCAATGCAATTTGAACTTTCTTTCATGGTGAAAGAATTGAAAGAACATTTCGCTCTCCCTCCAGCGCTGTTCTGGGAAGGGAACAGCTGTCGATGCAGAGATGAAAGTTGAAGGTTTTCATTTCCAAATGCTACAAATCCTACTTTTTAAAAAAAAAGGCTACACCTTATATTTACTGCTCCCTCGCTAGCACATCTTTTTTTAATATAACTTCTTATATTAGTGTTTCAAAAGCAACGGTGTTAGTTCAGTGGAACGCAAATAAATTGATTGACAAAGAGTTTGTTTGCGTGTGCGTTTACATGTCTGTGTGTGTGTGTGTGTGTGTCTCAGTACATATTTGTGTGCTGTCATCATTGCAAGCAGATTCCCTTTGATCATGCATACTAAGGACTTACATTTCCATTGTTTGCAGGCGGGATATCAAAGCTTTCTTAGTGTGATGCAAAGCTTTTTTCAGCCACAGTGGAATACAGAAATAACTGAGACACAGAGACTCACTGTAAACCATGAAAATAACCTGACAGGAGGAGAAATCTAATTTCCTTTTAATAAGAAATAATGTACAAATGTATATTTTCTTCTCGTTCTTTGTTCTCGACGTCGAGATGTGAGGCGTAGATGAGCTCGGTTTATTTCCAGCACAGACTGATACCACACATCCAGCTGCATTGGATTTCCGATGTGTCCCGCAGATCTCGCACTGCCTTTTGCCAACGGCACACAGGAGGGGGGTGGAAGGTTTCCAATGTTTATGATTCACTCTGTGAGAGACCTCGGGGTCATTCCGAGAAAACGAGCAAAAGAAATAACGCTGAAGGCGGCGCGGTACCGTAAACCTCTGAGGTGGACCTTCATTTGTCAGAACAGAAGCCTTTCGCCAGCGACGCCGGCTTCTTTTCAAACTCCGGTGTCAGAGAGACAGAAAACATGGCCGTCCAGCATGTGCTCCCTGCTCTCTCCCCTCCGGGGCTCCCTATCGCTCGGCGCCGCCAATGCGACCGGATGTGCGCTCAATGGAAACGGCTCCGTGCCTCCGCATGACATTGTAGCATGTGCACCGGCCGCTCGCCCCCGTTCTCATTTAGCGCGGTGTGCGGCGGCCTAATCTCCTTCTTAACACCCTTGCAGTGCGATGGCAACCTCTGCCGCCGCTCTAAACCGAGATAAGTGTATCAGCGCAGCCAGGAGGATGGATCCCCAGCCTGCCAAGAACACGCGCTTGCCTTTCTCATCAATCAATTTGACAAGGCCAGCCACAGAGCAGAGCCTTCCGGCACCCGGCCCCTCCCTTCAGCCTCCACCCCGCCAGCCCGCCCACAGCCACGTCCTCCCTCCGCTGAGCCGCCTCTGAAAACACTGCACCGACCGTACTGTGGCAGCGCCGGAGAGAGAGGGAACAGAGGTAGCATGAGTAGAGAGAGAGAGAGAGTCCACAGCGTTCATCGAGCGGATGCCGGGGAAGGTTAAAGACTTGAGCTGTGAAAAATGGGCCGTGAACAGAACCACAGTTGACACTGTTGCATGCTGGGCCGGATGAGCACCGAGCGTGCAGCTTGGCTCCGTCGCTGAATAATGTTTCCTGTGTGGTGACAGAGAGGCAGACAACCCAAACGCAGAGCGATAACAAGGCACGCTGACAGGACACACACATGGGCCGACTGCATCTGATCCTTCTTGTGGAGGAGCGGGGATATATATACTTTTCTGGACGGGCGCTGGGATTCAATCTGCGATCCTGTTGTTGATAGAGACATCACAGATACGAGCAGCTGGATATGAATCCAGTATGAAACTGGTATCCGATGGTATTAGATCTGGTGTATTCATTCTGAGTCGAGCTGCTGAAACACTCGGGCTGTTGAGATGAGAGCACACCTCCGTAGTAGAACTGTACACGCAGAGAAGGCTGCCCTGATGTCCCATGTATCTCCTAGAACTCACGGCAAATAGCAGCAATAAAGTAAAGAGAACAAGCATCATTTTTAGAAGATATTTGCGGAAAGACCAGCAAGCAACGTGTGGCATCTAGATAAGAGCAAACGTGGTCAGAATCTCCCTCATTACAACCTGAGCTGAGAGTTCGTGTGCAGAAACCGAGTGTAAACACGCCACACGTCTGCAGAGCGCATTGCCTGGCAGCCCAGCCAATACCATAATCCCTACACAGACAAATGGGCACTAATCTGCCAATCACAGCTGCAGCCGGCTGACAGCACAATGCACAGCCGATAATCCTCCGCTAATGTGTTTGTGTATTAATAATTCACGTTTGTTCCTGTGGGCAGCAGAGGAATCGTAGCTGCAAGCCACTGTTTTAACTCCTAATGCTGCAGGTGCAAGAGAGCAAGGTTGGAAAGAGGCAAGCAATGTGGGATGAAGACGGGTCATAAAATACAAAAACTGCTTCATGGAGATTAGTGTTTACTTTTATAATGTGCATGTTAAAATGAACCGCAAGTAGTCATGTGTATGTGGATCTTCAAAGGCTTAACCGTGGCTCAGTGAGGACTCACAGACTCGGGCCCTGGCTCCACTCGTCTTGTTAATGAGGCTTGTGTGATGGATGCTCCAGATCACAGCTCAGCAGTGTCCACCACTGACACTTCAACGAGACCTCCCAGATCAGATAGGGATCGGAAGAGGGAAGACAATGGAGACCTACGTTTGATAAATGGTCTGCATTGAGTCCACACGCTGTCCACACCTCACAGAGATCTGATCTCAACGGGAGCAGGCAACCTCAGCAGGTGGTCTGGCTGATGGGATCCCAAAGCGAGCAGCATCAACCTCAGAGTGCACACACTTGATAGATAGTTAGTGTGTACCGGCATGATCGCATGACTAAAGTCATATTAAAGCGAACAGTGTAGCAGGAAGAATGTAGCCGTGTCCCTCACAAACAAAGTGGTATTTGTTAGTGTGACTGTGGTAAAGCAATGCACCGATGCACTGGTCATGGTCAACCCTGAAGGTGGAAGCCAGTGGACTGCTGTACGAGTGCTTGAATAAGTTATTGATAAAAAAATAGCCATATCTGCTCTCGTTGGCGAAAAGAAAGAACAGATGTGGTTTGAAACCACAAAGGAAGGAGAGGCAGTAAACTACGCAACGTGATTAAAGCTGTGTGATAATCAAGTCGGGACTCAATACTAAAATCTTCCTAAAATCATCCTAAAAAACTGTCTGCCACAAAGAGCAGCTGAACCCACAATAATCACTCAAGCCTCAATCCTCTGAGCTTGTGTGAAGGCAACAAAATGCAGGAAGCAGCAGCAGCCTCTGCAGGCTACAACAACACCACCGAGTGCAACATCCTGGGTATCGGCAGCTCAGCAGCCGCTGGAGAAGATATCATCGGACTGTCTGTCATCTTCTCATCCTACCTGCCTGCTCTTAGTAGCAGGTACACACAATGGGGAATGATAAATGGGCAGCACTTACATGTATAATGTGCTTTTCTACCGTAGCCGACAAAGCACTTTATTTGTTTCTCATTCATCCATTCACACACACACACACACACACACACACACACACACACACACACACACACACACACACACACACACACCAATAGTGATGGAGCTGCATTCTGCTCATCCAGGAGAAATCAGTATTACTATTCTTGCATATTTTTTTTGTAGGAATTATTATTGGAGCAATTATTATTATCATTATTTTTGTGATTGGATGTGCTTCAAGTGTTTCTGTTCATATGCAAATATCTTGCAACTTTAGTGTGTTCAGAATGGCATGATTTAATTGTGGGACACACACACACACACACGCACATACACACACACACACACAGACACACACCAGCACACACACACTCTCTCGCTGTGACTTCCCAGTCCGTTCCAGTGACTTGCTGCTCGGGGTAAACCAGTAAGCTCCAGCGCGCAGTGGCTCCTCCCACAAGGTGCACACAGCCAGGACTGAGTTACTATGGTAACGGGCATTGGTCAGCTTGTCAGGCTTAATCCTGGACACTTCGGCTGTTACAGAAGAAGAGGATTTAGAACTGAAGCTGACATGAACGCACCTTCGTCTTTATTGTATCTTAGTTTTATACCATGGCAGATTGGTTTCAGTTTAGTTTTCTTAAGAAGGCAGTTTGGGGATTTTAGGGTAATGTCTTCTCTCAGACAAGTGGAAAGAAAACAGGTAAACTGGTATAGACCACACACTGGTATAGACTACACACTGGTATAGACCTCACACTGACTTCACACTGGTATAGACTACACACTGGTATAGACCTCACACTAGTATAGACCACACACTAGTATAGACCACACACTGGTATAGACTACACACTGGTATAGACCTCACACTGACTTCACACTGGTATAGACTACACACTGGTATAGACCTCACACTAGTATAGACCACACACTAGTATAGACCACACACTGGTATAGACTACACACTGGTATAGACCTCACACTAGTATAGACCTCACACTGGTATAGACCTCACACTGGTATAGACCTCACACTGGTATAGACTACACACTGGTATAGACCTCACACTGGTATAGACCTCACACTGGTATAGACTACACACTGGTATAGACTACACACTGGTATAGACCTCACACTGGTATAGACCTCACACTGGTATAGACTACACACTGGTATAGACTACACACTGGTATAGACCTCACACTGGTATAGACCTCACACGAGTATAGACCTCACACTGGTATAGACCTCACACTGGTATAGACTACACACTGGTATAGACTACACACTGGTATAGACCTCACACTGGTATAGACCTCACACTAGTATAGACCTCACACTGGTATAGACTACACACTGGTATAGACCACACACTGGTATAGACCTCACACTGACTTCACACTGGTATAGACCACACACTGGTATAGACTACACACTGGTATAGACCTCACACTAGTATAGACCTCACACTGGTATAGACTACACACTGGTATAGACCTCACACTGGTATAGACTACACACTGGTATAGACCACACACTAGTATAGACCTCACACTGGTATAGACCTCACACTGGTATAGACCTCACACTGGTATAGACTACACACTGGTATAGACCTCACACTGGTATAGACCTCACACTGGTATAGACTACACACTGGTATAGACCTCACACTGGTATAGACCTCACACTGGTATAGACTACACACTGGTATAGACTACACACTGGTATAGACCTCACACTAGTATAGACCTCACACTGGTATAGACCTCACACTGGTATAGACTACACACTGGTATAGACTACACACTGGTATAGACCTCACACTGGTATAGACCTCACACTAGTATAGACCTCACACTGGTATAGACTACACACTGGTATAGACCACACACTGGTATAGACCTCACACTGACTTCACACTGGTATAGACCACACACTGGTATAGACTACACACTGGTATAGACCTCACACTAGTATAGACCTCACACTGGTATAGACCTCACACTGGTATAGACTACACACTGGTATAGACCACACACTGGTATAGACTACACACTGGTACAGACCTCACACTGGTATAGACTACACACTGGTATAGACTACACACTGGTATAGACCACACACTTGTATAGACTACACACTGGTATAGACCTCACACTGGTATAGACCTCACACTGGTATAGACTACATACTGGTATAGAACTCACACTGGTATAGACCTCACACTGGTATAGACTACATACTGGTATAGAACTCACACTGACCTCACACTGGTATAGACGACACACTGGTATAGACTACACACTGGTATAGACCACACACTGGTACAGACTACACACTGGTATAGACCTCACACTGGTATAGAGCACACAATGGTATAGACTACACACTGGTATAGACCTCACACTGGTATATATTACACACTGGTATATAACACACACTGGTATAGACCTCACGCTGGTATAGACTACACACTGGTATATACCTCACACTGGTATATATTACACACTGGTATATAACACACACTGGTATAGACCTCACACTGGTATAGACCTCACACTGGTATAGACTACATACTGGTATAGAACTCACACTGACCTCACACTGGTATAGACGACACACTGGTATAGACTACACACTGGTATAGACCACACACTGGTACAGACTACACACTGGTATAGACTACATACTGGTATAGAGCACACAATGGTATAGACTACACACTGGTATAGACCTCACACTGGTATATATTACACACTGGTATATAACACACACTGGTATAGACCTCACGCTGGTATAGACTACACACTGGTATATACCTCACACTGGTATATATTACACACTGGTATATAACACACACTGGTATAGACCTCACGCTGGTATAGACTACACACTGGTATAGACCTCACACTGGTATAGACCTCACACTGGTATAGACCTCACGCTGGTATAGACCTCACACTGGCATAGACCTCACACTGACCTCACACTGGTATAGACTACACACTGGTATAGACTACACACTGGTATAGACCTCACACTGGTATAGACTACACACTGGTATAGACCTCACACTGGTATAGACCTCACACTGGTATAGACTACACACTGGTATAGACCTCACACTGGTATAGACTACACACTGGTATAAACTACACACTGGTATAGACCTCACACTGGTATAGACTACACACTGGTATAAACTACACACTGGTATAGACCACACACTGGTACAGACTACACACTGGTATAGACTACATACTGGTATAGAGCACACAATGGTATAGACTACACACTGGTATAGACCTCACACTGGTATATATTACACACTGGTATATAACACACACTGGTATAGACCTCACGCTGGTATAGACTACACACTGGTATATACCTCACACTGGTATATATTACACACTGGTATATAACACACACTGGTATAGACCTCACGCTGGTATAGACTACACACTGGTATAGACCTCACACTGGTATAGACCTCACACTGGTATAGACCTCACGCTGGTATAGACCTCACACTGGTATAGACCTCACACTGACCTCACACTGGTATAGACTACACACTGGTATAGACTACACACTGGTATAGACCTCACACTGGTATAGACTACACACTGGTATAGACCTCACACTGGTATAGACCTCACACTGGTATAGACTACACACTGGTATAGACCTCACACTGGTATAGACTACACACTGGTATAAACTACACACTGGTATAGACCTCACACTGGTATAGACCTCACAGTTATAGTATTTGATGGAGAGTGAGCAGAGCACTAATCTGAGTTCAAACAGCCTGCCACCACTGAGTATGTTGTACTGTTTTAGGTGTTAACAGGAATGCTCTTTTTTACAGTGAAATTGAACATTAGTGCACTGATTAGTCTAATAGCGTGGTCATTACTGTTAGCACAGAGAAACGATAGGAATGAAATACTTGTGCAGACAAGCAGTCCTTGGTGTATTCTATGATTTATCGGAGTGTAATGCCGAGTATGGTTCTCTTTTTGAAGGCAATTTCTGAACGTTTCACAAAAAGACGGAATTCTCTGAAGGCGAGGCTGCAGCCTGAGAGAAGTTGTTAAATATGGAAAAACATTGTTTTATTTTTCTTTTGGAGGTTTTAAACTTTGAAAGTGCTACTTTGCCTGGAATGCTGCGATATGGATTCAGCCGTCATCTTCAACATTTCCTCATCCGTCTCTCGTGAGTTAATGAGTTTGGGTGCATGAGTTTAGGTTTCACAGCAGAAACGTTCAGCACCTTCTTTTCTACAAGTGTAGAGACACCTTGTGAGCTCGGCTCACATAAATCCCTAAGCAGTTTGCATTTGGGTAGAATATTTACATAATTACTATGAGAGACACTAAGCTAGAAGCTATTAAAAGGTCCATGAATTATTGATAATGTGAATTGTGTGTCATGAACACTTCTTTTCCAAGATACTTTACATTCAGAAAACTGCATTAACTGTACATGTTTAGAATTTACCTTCAAAGTAAAAATAATTAGTCTTGTTTTAAGGAATAATTTTAAAAAAAAACACAAAATTACCATTTGTTTATTAGTTAGTAGTCATGCCGTTAACAACACTTTTTCTTCTTTCATGCCTCCACAATGAAGTTTATTAAAGTATCAAAACAGGTGTCCAAAACCCTTCACACAACCGGTATAATCCAGGTCTCATACGAAGTCATTTCAAACTCTTGGGCCATCACCTTTTTATTCTTGTCTAATATATATTTTTCCATTGTTAAACACGGTCTCCATTTACCTTCATTTCTTCAAGACCTTTCTCCGTTTCTGAAACCCGTTCACTGTGGAGGCATGCGAGAAAAACAGCGTTTTCTCCTAGAATTCAGGGCGAGTAATTCATATACATATGCTCATTTTGTGGGTGAAGAATCTGTCTATGTGTGCTACCCAGCAGTGGTGCTAATGCAAGAGCAACATCACCAGGACCCCAGTAGAGGTATGTCCAACATCCCTGCCGACACTCAAACACGTTCCTCCGATGGCACGCTGGGAAAATGCAATGATCATCCATTGTGGCCTGAGCAAGGAAATAACCACAGCGGTCTCGCCATGCATCAGGCAGCGGTATTTGTGAAAAGCAGCAGGAACAGGTAATGTGTGTTTGGGAGAGTCCCAGCTGGGCAAATAACAGTGCATTGTGTTGAACGAGTACCCAGTTGGATGTGTTGACATTGATTTGGTGCGCTGCCTTCAGGGAGCGCACTTACCGGGCATTTATGACGATTCAGCACACCAGTCACACAGCAGCACAACCCTCAACAAGGTGAGGACAATACACAATTATGCTTTTACATTACATTGTTTTCATATCAAGGACAAATGAACAGGTTTACTGACCCTAACTGAAAAAAAGCAATAATAATAATAAAATGGAAGACAGCCAAAAAGGTCCAAAATAGATTTTTACAAGGACACACTTTGTTGCCTTTGTAATGATTGTTTCTTTATGAGATGGATGCACCTTTTTGGTTAAGTGTCTCTGCAATCCAACTTTTTACTAAAATTGAATTGTCTAGTTTCTATGGGAAGATTTGGCAAGAGAGAAAAGGACAAAAGGCTGCCAGAAGGTCGCAGTTCTTTAGAGCTAAAGTACAATTGCTGGGTAATCCTTTCATATGTCCCCTGCCTTAAAATGATGACACAAGTGTAAAACCTCTGTGCTGTGAAACCAGACTTTTTTTAAGCATCATGAGAAAACGAGTCTTAAAACAGGGAGGAGAAAAGAGTAGCACATAAATATCCATTTATGGACAAAGGTAAAAACCCTCATTGTTGCTGCACTTGAATGGGAAAACTGTCACTGGGAATGAAGCATTCCATTTCAACAGATTTACTGTAAATATCAGATGCCTCCATGTATTTATGTCGGAAGAGAACAACAACAAAAAATGCAGGCCTGCAGATTTCGGAGTCCGTTCTAACAGGCGAGGTTATGCAGCCACTTAGACCATTTTAGAGCCCAGCTACAGCAAGTGAATGTGGACAGATGCAACCGTTGGGCTTTTGGTTAGAAGGAGCGGTGGCTGAGGACAAAAAAGGCGATGGAAACAAAGTGAGGAGACGAGATATTAAAGAAAGAGAAAAAAGGGCTAAATTGTCTGCTTGATGGCGGCCTATGAGCGATGTTAGAATCCACATCTAGCGATGCTTCTTCTGTCTGCAGGTTAATTAGAAGGACATGGTAAACCAGCGAGATAATGATCCCGTCTTTGTAATATGGGGACAGATGACAATACATGATGAGTCAGCACTACTATGAAGAGTGCAATGGTATAGGTGGTCTCATATCTAAAAATAACCCGGCTGAGAACCATTGTCACACTTATGGCTGAAACATTTCCTAAAGAGATAGGAACCGTGTAGCTCTTCATTTATCTCTCCACAATCTATTATGACAAGAAACCCAATTCACCTCGGAGCATTTTGAGGCACACACACACACACACACACACACACACACACACACACACACACACACACACATACAAACACACACACTCTTATTCAAGGTAAAAAGTTCACATTTTGATATTAACTATGAAGTACAGTCTAAGCATCCAGGCAGTGCAGAAACAATATCACTTTGTTGGCAGACGGCCGAACAGGCAGCCAATCAAGAGCCTCTTTTGAAACAGAGCCATAGTTTTGCTTTGCTTCGATTGGCTCACAATCAGAGGCTGTAGCATTGGTCAGGAGGGAAAAAGTTTAAGAACAGGACCTGGACCCCCAAGGCAAAAGAAAACTCAAAATCACTGAGGCATTATAATGGGGGGGAAGAAAAAGTTTGAACAAACTGTGGAAAAAGTTACCAGCAAGTGTGGCAGGTGACACTATTGATTTATCTGCCAAAGACAAAGACAAATGGCGTCAGCATTTGGCGAGTGCTGATTTCAGTCCCTGGTGGCAGGAGTTATGGCTGCACTGTAGAAGGCCTGAACAGACCATGAGGGGGAAGCAAGGAAGGCAGGCTACACCCGCTGCCCTCTCTCTGTCTGTGGGTTCCCCTCCCCCATCACCTCCCATCTCCCAGCCCTGCACAACCCTTCCACCTCTACTGTTATTTTGCCCAGCAGGACTATCAATACTTAATGTTGATGCACCGGCCAGACTCCTGAGAACATTGCAGGCCTGAGAGAGGGTGCACACACACACACACACACACACACACACGCACACACACGCACACACACGCACACACACACACCTTTTACTGAGCAAATAAAGGTGTGCGGGAGCTTTTTCCTCAAATGACAGGTGACAGTGCGATCCAGGGGGACGCAGCATGTGACTTGTCTCTTTTGTCCCCGGGCCAAGTGGATGGGATGAGAGGGAGGGCGAGGGAGAGGCGGGAGGCGGGGTTGGGGGGCTGGGGGGCTGCTCTGATGCGATGCTGCTTTAACCAACAGGCCACTATATGTGGACAGAGGACAGGCTGACATGAGGAGGACATGCACAGGGTTTGCATTGTAATATTGCCAAATATTAGAAGTAGATGTCCTTAATGTTTAGAGTTTACTCGCTTAACTTTATGTGGTAAATTGGCGTCATTCGCAATGCTTTTGGTGTGAACGCAGCATTAGAATGCTCTTTATATTCTTTTGGTCGAAGGGCTCTGATAGCACATGTTCAGATCCTGCAGCAAGAGGCCAATCAGAGGCCTCCATGCAAGGTGCAGTGCTTTGTGTTCAATCAGGTTCATGCATCTTTACATGGAGAGGAAGAAAACCCAGAGAGAGAAAAATAAGATATATCATGCTTTCATAATGACATGCATTATGTGTTCAGTCAGTTAAAGTATTGTATTTAATCATAATTGTAATGCAATCATGGAACATGTCAGCTGTCATCTCATACATGACATATGACAGGTATAATCAGGCACTATTTATGAACTTCTGTGTGTCACTGGAAAAAGGTTTGCAGTGGGAAAAAATATATGGGAAAAAATACTTAAATTGAAAGGCTGCATACAATCCAACATAATACAAAGATAATACAGCTACATTATAGACAATGTTAAACTGATGAGTACATATTATGTGGTTTCTTTTTTTTTTGTCTTTTCATTAAATTAGGTAAGAATAAAAAATCTCAACATTTGCAAAGGAAGAGCTCACCTCGGTCCTGAGATTCTATCTGATGCCAGGAAAGAAGAGAGACCACCAGGAGCAACTACAAAGTGCTGCAGAGCCTCACCTCCTGGTGAGACCCAGCCATGTGTGCTTCAGGATACGAGCATGCTACTTGTATTTCTGTCCGGCTTCTGCTTGATCTACCAGTCAGACTGCCTGCTTTGATCTAGAGACGCCTGCAGCGGCTGACCAGCCTCCAGAAAACACCTGAGTCCTTCCCCCCGCTGGGTGGACCGGCTTAAACTGGTCCAGACCATATTTTGATCTGGTAATGCCCGTAGAAAAAGATGAATGTGTTCACCAAATGATATAACATCATAATAATAATAATAATAGTGAGTTAATAGAGGTGGATGTTTTCTAATGCTGAGCCAGAAGCAGACATGCTTCCTTTACAATGACATCAAAGTCCAAGTGGCATATAAGCAGCACATATTAAACATCACAACCTAGCATATGAATGCTCAGTGATGCTGAGTGTTGTATTAGTAATTACTACAACATTTCACAGTAAGTGCAGGGTTCATACACATGCTAACCAATGGATTTCCATGACCAAACATTTTGTGAAATCTGGGTGTAAACATGAAAACGTGAGTAAATGTAGTATTTAAACTAACAATGAGAATACAAAGCATACAGTAAACCTTTAATGACACAAATGAGACAATAGTTTGATTAAAATAATAAACATTTATGCAGATGCCTGCTTATATTTTGAGTGTTCTTTCTTTTAAAAGCATATTAGTTATTTCAAAGTCAGTGTAAATGAACACCATGAATATCACAAATTTACATGACTTTTACAAAACTTTGGGGATTTTATTTTTTTCAAGGATTTTTCAAGGCCTGGAAATGACCACTTTAAAATTCCATGACTTTTCCAGGTTTTCCATGAGCACAATGTGGTTTTACAGCAGCGTTCCTGAATGTATTATACTGTGTGACATGCATTATAGAGAATGCATTATACATTATAGTTTGCGGTTCTCATAAATTCTCATTCAAATATGATTTTGAGCAAAATCCTGGAAAATTGATGATACACACTTTTCTTGGTTTGCGTCCTCCTATCAGGTGACGCACACATGGTGTGAATTTATTACAGCACTTTTACATTTGTGAACTTTAACTAATTTACTTTTCTTATAAAAAAATATACTGTAATGTAAGAAAACGTTAAACTATTCAATCTAAATATTACATTTGAATCTAAATGGTAAATAATACATTATAAATAATAATCTAAATGTTAAATATAGATAGAAATATGATTATGAAATATAAATATGAAATATAAATGTACATTTTAAATATAAATGTTAAATCTAAATATTTAATCTAAATAGAAATACAACATGCTGAATCTAGATGTGTTTGGTGAAATTAAATATTTAGCTTCTGACCGTCAGCAGAAGTATCAAAATAAAAACATAATGAAAAGAATGAGCGCTGGCAAACCACCAGGAAAAACCAACGAAGAAGAAATCACACCGCTTTTGTAAATGCTGTTTGGAGCAAAATGTGGCAAAAAATATGTCAGATCATTTATGCGCCCCATGTTTCCCTACGTCTATCAAGGCTCAGAGGAGGTGCAGAGGTAAAAACACCTCATTCAGAAAAGGTCACCAGAAGACGACAGCCGATACTTTGAAAGATGAAGATCAGCTGATGAGGAAGATGTAAACAGATAAAACTGAATGGCATTTAGTATGCAGAGCCGAGTCTCCTCTTTTAACCCAAAGCATCTCTGTCTATAAAACTTAGCTAATGGTGACATCTTACATCAGGACATTTCTGTCCCTCTGCCAGCTCACTTTCATGTTGTGCCAAGATGTACGTTATTAAAGCATCAATACTGGACAGCTTCATATCCACTATCTAACATAAGAATGTAGGAGCTGGAGGGCCAATCCTGCTGCATAGACTGCACAGATACACTTAGTGCACCTCTCTGTGGCCTCAGATAGTCAAAGCTGAACTGCTCCCTGTGGTTTTCTGTCTGGGAAGATGCATGACCACACCACATCAGGCTCTTTGGAGCTGCTGCGTCGCTATGGAGAAGTCCGAATCTGGCGCTAAGAGTTCAAGCTGTCGTAATGACGCTCGTGAGATTATATAACATGTTTCATTATTGGCTCCCTGGAAGGTCTGGGGCCCCAGATACACACCAGTGGATTATTTGGGTAATGAACAGCCTTGCACATGTCTCAGTGGAAGAAGGATCTTCAAAGAGATAATAGCTTTGTACATGAGGCTGTCTGAGTGGACTGCCCAGAAAAAGATTGCAGATTAGTGTATCTTATTAAGAAAATGATTCGAAAAAATTAATACCGACGCTTTGTTTTGTCATTTTATTTATTTCTATGTTTTGTTTGTGTGCATGCAGCAGCGCCCCTGAGATTTAGTTCCAAACCCCATCATCATATACAGCATGTCTCTGGCAAAAGTTATACAAGTTTGAATGCATGGGGGGAAAACATATCCATCGTTGACACATACACACACACCAACACCCACACCCACCCACCCACACACCCACACACACCCCCACACAGACCACAAGCAGAATCTCCTGTGGTTAACTCGGTAGGATCCCTTTCATCTTTTATTTATTATTCGCGACTTAGTCAAAGTCCTTTCATTTCACACTGAGGATGTTTGAATAATTTTATCAATAAAAAACTGACATTTAGACACCAAAGAGGGTTGAAATGTTGATATATTTTAGGAGAAGCATAAATACATTCACACATGCATTGCTTCCTGACATTGCAGCTGCATTTGTGCACCGACTATAGAACCTGCTCACCCTCAAACTGGTGTGGCTATTTGGCTGTTTGTGTGTGTGTGTGTGTATGTGTGTGTGTGTGTGTGTGTGTGTGTGTGTGTGTGTGTGTGTGTGTGTGTGTGTGTGTGTGTGTGTGTGCATGTGTTTCAGCTGTGCATGGCCAGGCATGGTTGATGATGCCGCAGAAGCAATTTGGTCCCAAATAACAATCAAAAATACAAAAAAATCATCAAAGTGAAGAGCAATTATTCAAAGAAACCGGTGATCCCTGAATGCATAAAGAGGGCCAATTTGGTAAATGTGGCATTTTACTGGTAAAAAGGCAACATAGAGAGAGTGATACACTGCATAGTGAGAAATAATCTGGAGAGAAATGTTCCAGGAGGGACACAGTGAGGGGCGATACACTGCAGTGCACTCGCTGCATGCTTTGAGGTGTGCAGATCAGAATAATGGTTTGAGAAAGGAAAGGGTCTGCATAGTCTTCAAAGCAGATGCACAAACTGACTTGCAAATAGATTTCCTTTCAGGATCGCGGAGGAGTGCACCACTACCCTGACAAGTGAGTGGGATTTACAGCCCATGCATTGTCTGTAACTGTCAATGCAGTTCATTTCACACTTAAAGTACAGAAAAAGGTTGATACTGATATGCAAAACCAAAACAGAGTGTGCTTCTTGAAATCGTATTTTTTTGCGGCTCACAAATGGTAAGTGCACTCGTCATTCACACCCATTCATACACTGATGATAGGGGCTGCCATGCAAGGTGCCACCTGCCCATCAGGAGTAAGATTCAGGCGCAGCTACGGGAGCAATTTGGGGTTAAGTGACTTGCCCAAGGACACATGGACAGGGACTAGCACAGCCGGAGATCGAACCACCAATCCTCTGATTGAAGGACAACCCTGCTCTACCACTGAGCCACAATCGCCCCGATTTCCAATGTCAGTCTAAGAAAACAACACAAAAAAGACAGCAAATACTCAGACGAGAGCGAGAGAGAGAGAAACTGAATCGGATCAAATCAGAGCTTGATTGGATCGCATCAGTGAAGCGCTCTATCAAACTGTACCAACTAGTGAGTCTTCTTGGTATCGTGTCGCAGACCATGAGTTGTCACACAGGAGGTAAAGACACTGGACTGGCCATTTGGCATAGTGGGCATTTTCCCAGTGGGCGGCCGTGCCTTTTGGTCCGACATGACTGTCCTTTTTTTTTGTCTGACCTACCCATAAAACAGGTACCGTAAAAGTCGGGTTAAGAGCCGCTACTACCTTTGGTCAGTGTCCCCGTTAGCTCCCCGCTGTAGCCAGCTAGCGCTCCGCTAGTTCTGCGCTAAGTTCCGCTAGTGCGTAGCTAGCTCCCGACAACCACCGAAGGTAGCGGGACCAGCACCGGCTCGATACCCAACTTGGGCAGAGGGGACGCGGGCAGCAGCGCTAGCAGCAGCACTAGCTTGCGCTGCTCCTAGCTTGCGCTGCTCCTAGCTTGCGCTGCTCCTAGCTTGCTACAGCGGGGACACTGACCGGAGGTAGGAGCGGCTTGTAACCTTTTTTTTTTTTAAGAAACAGTATGTTGGATTAATAATATTCACAACTGTGAAAGTAAGAGACATTGTGTTTCATTTCCTTAGAAAGAGACGTTTATATCCACATAGTGAGTACACCTTGTTGCATTGCCGTGTTTCTACAGTAGCCCGGAGCGGACAAACCAAACACAGCCTTTCATCCTTTCATCTGAAGGTCCCTGTAATTCTCCGACATGCTTGGAAAGTCAGGGAAAAGCAGAGGGGTATTCAGTTGGATGCAATCTGCAACTTCACCATTAGATGCTATTAAATCCTGCTGGGATGGCCCAATCACAAGTGCCCTGCGCATCTGCAAATACAATTCCGGAGGGCGAAACAAAGACAGGACAGTATATATGTGTTTGAATATATGCTAGCTCCATTTTGTGTCCCAGTCCACTCCTGCCTAACAATGACAGATGGACCAGAGCAAACCCAACAGGAACTGCAGCAGAAAACATGCTCAAAAAAGTCACCTTTAGAATGAAAAGGGGCATTTATTCATTCACTTTATGAGAACACAGTAGGGATGCTATGATGGATTGTTCAATCTCTGTAATATACTTTGTTAAAGAAGACTGATGGTATTGGCTGGAGAAGGTAAGTGTTTTTTTTTCCTTTTCCCCTTTCCCTACTCCAATACATGTTGCAAATACCTGGAGGGCTGTTCCTCATAATGACACATCACCTGGTCCAATGTTGACACCACATGGACGCCATTTCAATGTCTCTGTATATGACAAGGGGTTTGGGGGGCAATCATGGTTTTCTCATTTTCTTTTTGGTCAGACTATTTCAAATGTGATCCTAGTGGAGCTACACATGCGAAGGTATTTAAGGCTGGTTCAACACCATTTGAACCTCTCAACCCATCAGCTGTTGGCCAGTGTGCCAACGGGCATGAAGCTCCGCTTAGCTTCAAGCTAAGACGCTCTAGGTTCCCCTCTATAGTCAGTTTTGGACGTGGCAGGAACGGCTTGTCAGTTTCAGTCTGTTCAAAATAGACCTACGTCTTTACAGGAACGTTGGTTTTGGAAAAGACTCACTTCACTACAGAGTGACTGACAAGTCAGTGGCTCAGAGGTAGAGCGGGTCATCTGACAAAATGTCTAAGTTTCCTTTTTCCTACTCAGTGGTGCTGATAGAGCGGAACCAAACCATGGATGTGTAAATGTTGAGGGAAACTCTGAGAGTCTATTAGCTTTCTGTTGTCAGATATTAGACTTGTATTCTACTTTTAGGACACCAGGTCTGGGGTTCAGGAACTCTGCTTGAGTGGAAATGACAGCTTTACCTTATCAAAGTGAACAAGAGGTGGAAACATGGGAAAGTTGAGGGAGAAACGATGGGATAGGTAACATACAATCGGGCCGACAAAGTGCCAAGCGTTGCTCGTGGTGCAGCAGAGAACGTGGAATCCGGCTTAGCTTGCTGAGCCGCCATGACACCCCTTGAACAGTGAGGATCAGTGAAGAGACAAAGTAGAAGTCCGGTCAAAAACAGCATTGCATTTTAAACTATTGAGTACTGCAAATATATTCCTAAAATAATTTATTAAAGGTTGTGAAACAACTTTAAGTTTGTATTCATATGCTATTATTTCCCAAGAACATGGATGAAAACACGTATTAATCACGATTGCCTTGAGCCATTTAAAGAAGGCTTAAGGTTCATGTTAACAAATATGCAAAACCACTACATTCTTGCATCTCCAGTGTATTACCACCATTATTAATGCTACGAATGTCATTTCCAAGGGCATACTGCAGGCTGGATCACGCCTGCTTGAACCCGGTGGGCTCATGAAAACATGTGGGTGGAGCGTACAGGAATCCGTATGAGGTTCAGGGACAGTCTCCAGTGGAGGATATAGAATTGCTTTAATAATGCTGTGTTCCAAGTTGTGTTTTCAGTGAGGATCTGACCAATTGACAAGGCCAGAGGGGCATTGGCAAACTATGTAGTGCACATCATCTGGTTGTGTTGTATTCCACATGCCCCAATGGGACTGACCGGAGAGGTCCTGCGGTTGGAGAACAGGGGCGAGTCGGGTTCATGGTGTCATGACACTGGCACCACGTTGAAATCAGCTTCTGCTGTGCTGCTCATACAGCATCCAAACCAGATGAACATATTTCAAACTTTACATGAGCTAGAAACAGCCTCGATTTAGACGATGGGTGTGATAGCTTAGCTTTTGAAAAGTAAGTATCTGCGTATATGCCACTGTCGACGTTCTGGACGCAGGGCTAAGGAAAACGTATGTTTTGGTTTCGCCCCGGTACATGCACATTATTTTCTCTATGACACCATCGTAAGGCTAAGCAGCTTTTTATCATATCAAGATCTGAGTCCAAACCCGGATGGAGAGCTGGCAATTAAAGCAAGAACAAAATATGCATATTTCTCCTTGAATCTCTACTGCCTACTCCGTTCTTTCATCTGCTTTTCTTTTCATCACTAAGTATTGACGTAGCCAAAGGAGTCTGGTGTTGGGAGGCCATTCCCTTCACTGGTTCCACTTGTTAAAAGTTAGAGCATCCTCCTTTCTTTTAACTGTCTCACACAAATCATTGGTTCTGCATTGATTTAATAGTGAAACACTGGAAGTTAAGACTAATATAACATATCATCTTAATTATTTACTGTAGTTTATATGAGGCTCCAAGTGAGACATTGTATTTATTTCAAATATCGACATGCTCAGTCATTTGTCCTCCTGTGTTTTTAATTACAAACTATTCATGTGTATAATTCAATCTGTGTGAGTCAGAGGAGAATACATAGAAACTGTAAAGTTGAGCAGATCATACCGGACAACATCCTGAAGCAGTGTCACGTACATAAAGGTCTGCTTTCTTCTGAATCCATTCAAACTGTGTTTCCGAAGGGTTTCTGCACCGTGCCAGTGTTTTCTCGGAAGTAGATAATGGGTGTTTTGACACACCTCTTCCTCTGGCAGAGCCGGAGTTGGTCTCCATTAGCAGAGGAGCAGAGCCCCTGGGAGAGCTGACAGCTGGGGGTGCTGGATTGTTTGACAGGGTTATCAGTAGGCGGCCTGCAGCGGGTCCGACACGCTCGCACAGATACGTTGGCTATTATAACTGTAAAGCATACAGTTTCCTCATACAGCTCATGCACTGCTTAATACTCATACACATGCATACACCCAGGTATCACACGTGTGCAACACATTATTCCTGTCCTCAAAAAAGACCTCCTGCCCCCGACAGAGCCGGCTCATGCCTGAGCTCGGGGCTGGAGGTTTCTGCAACGGTCCAGCACCCTCATAAGGGAGTGGGCTCGGCCGAAGAGGTTTCGCCCAAAATAATTAAGTGACTGTCAGATATAAGTGTGTGTGTGTGTGTGTGTGTGTGTGTGTGTGTGTGTGTGTGTGTGTGTGTGTGTGTGTGTGTGTGTGTGTGTGTGTGGGAGGACATCATGTGCACGAGGAAAGGACTAATTATACTATGCTTTAGCTACAATTCTTTCCATGCCGCCACTCACAGTATTATTCCATTTTTATGTTTTATTTAGCTTTTAGACTGTTTTAACGTTTTCTTAACTGTTTTTAACTCTGCATTACGTTTTGATGCTTTTAATGGTTTTATGTGTAGCACTTTGAATCGCCTTGTTGTTGAAATGTGCTCTACAAATAAACTTGCCTTGCCTTGCCACAGTAAACGTAAGGCATAGCTGCTGCAAGTGACTCTTTAGTAAGAACTAAAAAGCAATCTACAATGTGTGTTGGAAGGATGTATGCAGGATGTCAAACTGGTTCAGCAGTTAAAACAGATTAAAAGACATAAAGATAGAAGCTAAAGCTACAGATCACAGTTTTAAAGTGAACCTGGAGGTCCAGACTGAACACATTGGCATTAAGTAACAAAACTGGTCCTTTGACCTTCAGTTAGCGTAAAAGTGCTATCGCTAGTTTAATGCGCTAATGTTAGCTCCAAGGGAAGTGTGCCCTCCCTGTGGTCCTTTCAGCATACCTGCATGTCGGTGTCTTTACGAGATAACAGACTACCTTCAGCCCCGAGGTGACACGCGAGCACCGGCTGCTGCCATGTCCACTCATCTCTCGTCCCATTCAGCCCTCCACCTTTGTTTTATATTCCGCGGGCATCACACTGGGAACTAGGAGCAGCACAAAGGTGTCTGTGCGATCAGCGCTGACTTCTGTTTGAGGATCAAACCTGCAGATTATATCCCCGCAGGACAAAAGAGTGAGTGGAAGAGAAGGGAAGGCAGATATGTCCGTCCTGTCTTTGGGATTATTTCTCAAAAAGGCATTTGAAATGTTATCAGCAAATAAAGGTATGGTAAAGCAGAGTAAGTGTGTGTTATCTTACGTGTGTGTGCTCAGGAGAGCTATTTCATTATCGCCATTGTAATGTTTGGCCTATCTGCTCTGCTCAAGGTCATCTTTCATCTCGCACATTCGATTATGATGCAGTCAATCTTGAGAGTGACAGACAGGACGGTTCTATACGGATCACTGTGGGGCAGTACCACACACACACACACACACACACACACACACACACACACACACACACACACACACACACACACACAGGCTCACACACACAGGCTCACACACACACACACACACACACACAGGCTCACACACACACAGGCACACACACACACAGGCACACACACAGGCACACACACACACACACACACACACACACACACACAGAGGCTCACACACACAGGCACACACACACACATACAAACACACAGGCACACACACACAGGCACACACACACACACACACATACAAACACACAGGCACACACACACACACAGGCACACACACACGCAGGAACACACACACGCAGGAACACACACACAGAGGCTCACACACACAGGCACACACACACACACACACAGGCACACACACACACAGGCACACACACACACAGGCACACACACACACAGGCACATCCACACATACACACAAACACACACAGACACACGCAGGCACACACACAGGCACAGGCACACACACACACACACACACACACACATCCACCCCCCTCTTCACACACACACACACACACACACACACACATCCAGACAGAGACACACGCAGGCACACACAGGCACACACACACAGGCACACACACACAGGCACACACACACAGGCACACACACACACACAGGCACACACACACACACAGGCACACACAGGCACACAGGCACACACACACACACACACACAGGCACACACACACACACAGGCACACACACACACACACACAGGCACACACAGGCACACAGGCACACACACACACACAGGCACACACAGGCACACAGGCACACACACACAGGCACACAGGCACACACACAGGCACACACACACACACAGGCACACACACACACACAGGCACACAGGCACACACACACACACACACACACACAGGCACACACACAGGCACACACACAGGCACACACACACACACACACACACACACACACACACACACACACACACAGCTGTCAGTTCATATCCAGACTCCTATGCCTTCCCCGTTGACACAGCATTGATTGACAGGTAGCCCTCTGTTTGTGTTGTTGTTGTGTCTTTGTCGCTCAGCAGTTTCCCATCTCCCCATCGCTGCTATCTCCTCCCCCCCCCCCCCCTGACGGCACGCTGCTAACCAGTGCCAGGCTAATCGCCGGACGCGCTGCCAGCCTTCACGACTTATCATCCCAACACTTGACTTAACTGTCGCAAGTCAGCAGCCAAAACGTGTGTGTGTGTGTGTGTGTGTGTGTGTGTGTGTGTGTGTGTGTGTGTGTGTGGTGCATCAACTGTGTGGCATCCATTGTGATAAGAATACGAACGCGCCCGGTATAAGGTTCTGTGCATTAACTGTGTCCGGTGTCTTGTCTTTGCTGTAGCTCCACCAGAGATAGAGAGTGCTGGTGGGCTAATGCTTGCTTGCTGGGTAGTCCCACTTGTTTTGTCTGCTCTGATTCATGATCCTGTCTCTGAGCTTGGGGAAACATCTGTAAACATTCGGGAGAAGATGTGTGTGCCAGTCTTCCAGACCACAGAACAATACAAATCAAAGACAATGTGTACGTTTGGGATCTCCAGAAAAGTTTTCACCAACGTGAAAACACCTGCCGTTCCAATGAATATATTCACAATCAATTCAATATGGCTTGATGGACTGGTACGCACAGAATGAAAAGGATAAGGACGAAGGGAGGTGAAACTCCTAGGTGGTAAAGTGTGCTGCAGCTCAAGCATATTGACTTAGTGATCCAGGCTGTGTGTGATGTGGTTACCAGTCCAATCAACCTCCACGGCCGGGCCACAGCGAGGCACCTAGAGCAGCGGTCCGCGGCCCGGGGTTTGGAGAAAGAATTTAAGTCGGAAAAATGTTTTATTTTGAAAAATGACCGGATACACCCGTCTGTGCGTAGCCTCAAACGTAGCATCTTGACACATGTCAAGAGGTTCCGTGATCCGTTACCCCAAAAATGAAACTTAAAAGTCTGTTTCATAGGATTAAGAAGATGTTCTCCAGTCTTCCAGAGCTGGGTATCAAGCCCTTTGAAGGCTTTCCAGTACCGGAAGTGAAGCTTTTTGGGGGTTTTAACAGACTCATTTCTCCAATTGTATTGTATTACTACGTTTACATATGTCAGGAAAGTTTCTGGGATGTTTTGGGGATTCCATGAACAACAAACTTGAAACAATAAATAATCTAAGGCACTCGTACTGCTGCGTATAATTAAAAAGGGTTTGACATGACAGGGTGTTGGCTCAACAGTGAAGGCTTTTATACACAACATGATGGAATATTAAAGGTGTGCATCATACTCAGAACTCAGGGAGCCTTGAATTCCTTTTCTTGTTTGTGTTTCTCAAACGTACTAAGAAAAAGACAATAGTTTGGTATCAGTACTGACACGCAGGTATCATAAGAAAAATATGAAACGGTTTCCAGCCCTAGTCTTTGAACGTGAGGAAGCCACTGGATGTCGGCATCAATTCAATTCAATTCAGTTTATTTTGTATAGCCCAGAATCACAAATTACAAATTTGCCTCGGAGGGCTTTACAATCTGTACACATACGGCATCCCTGTCTCAGGACCTCACATGGGAACAATCAGGTGATCAGTGGAGCCAATGCTACAATGGGGGCAACTTCTTTGGTTGTATAGAAGTATATGCTTCATATGTTAAAGCTGCATTATTCTACTGACCACCAGGGGGCGACTCCTCTGGTTGTATAGAAGTATATGCTTCATGTGTTAAAGCTGCATTCTCTCTCCTGACCACAAGGGGGTGACTCCTCTGGTTGTATAGAAGTCTATATAAATGACTCTACTTCTCTCTTGATGTATTCCCTCAGTAAATATTGTAAACATGAGTTTATGTCTCAATCTCTAGTTTCAAGTCTTCTTCAATACAGCATGATGTTCATTTAGTAAATTATAGTCATTTAGAGTCAAATACCATAAATACCATAAAGCAGGGTATGCTTTAGGGTGGGGCTACACAGTGATTGACAGGTCGCTACCACAGCGTTGTCTGGTCTGGGAGTTGTCCGTTTTTTGTTTTGTTTGTTGTCTTATATTTTTAACCCTTTTACAGTTCATGAAAGGTAATTTTAATAATTTGATCGTCTACAAATCTTATTTTTGTGGTCTACAGTCTTATTTAGCATTCGATTGTACTTAGCTCCGCCCTCTCGTGTCTCTTTCATGTCCCTCTCGTTAAAAAAATAGCCTTATATTATATATATATATATATATATATATATATATATATATATATATATATATATATATATATATATTATAAGGCTTGATATATATATATTATTTTCCGACTTAAAGCTGCAGCATTAATAAACAGCCAGCACAAAACTCACTGCACCAAATCTACCATATCAAAGGTGATATAATGGCTGGGTGATATTTGATTATAATATGGAGGCCATCAAGCAATGTCAATAACATCAAACTAAACCTACTGACTTCTGCTAGAGTGCAGACATTATATCTGCAGGGCTTCAAACCACATGATGGTCCCTCACCACTGGGCTGGATACTTGAAGAACACTAAGAGCCTAATTTACAATCATAGTGCAGCTACTGTGAAAAACGTGGCAACCTCCCCCGATCCCCGTCCAGTATGAGAAAGCACAGACAGGGGAAACATCATCTACTGATGCGGAGAAATAGATGAGACAACTTGAATTCCAATGTCCAAAAGCCAATGCCTCTTGAGGACCCAGATTGTTTTCAGTGAACCCGGGGCGACGCACAGCGAAGCAAGACCGACACAACCCTTTGCTAATGAGCCTTACAATCAAAACAGTAAATCAGAGCATAACACTCTCTGGCTTGATTATAGCTAATGTCTTACATACAACAAGGTTGAAATAACAAATGGTATTTACATTTTAAAAAGGCCTTAACTTTAACCAGCTTTGCATAATAGCAGAGCTTTACATGTATGCCACACATTGCCCTTTAATCTACTGTATTTACAGTCAGTCAAGCTGAAAACATCCAGTATAAAGCTGCATTCTCTCTCCTGACCACCAGGGGGCGACTCCTCTGGTTGTATAGAAGTCTATGCTTCATGTCTTAAAGCTGCATTCTCTCTCCTGACCACCAGGGGGCGACTCCTCTGGTTGTATAGAAGTCTATGCTTCATGTGTTAAAGCTGCATTCTCTCTCCTGACCACCAGGGGGCGACTCCTCTGGTTGTATAGAAGTCTATGCTTCAAGTGTTAAAGCTACATTCTCTCTCATGTCCACCAGGGGGCGACTCCTCTGGTTGTATAGAAGTCTATGCTTCAAGTGTTAAAGCTACATTCTCTCTCATGTCCACCAGGGGGCGACTCCTCTGGTTGTATAGAAGTCTATGCTTCATGTGTTAAAGCTGCATTCTCTCTCCTGACCACCAGGGGGCGACTCCTCTGGTTGTATAGAAGTCTATGCTTCATGTGTTAAAGCTGCATTCTCTCTCCTGACCACCAGGGGGCGACTTCTCTGGTTGTATAGAAGTATATGCTTCATGTGTTAAAGCTGCATTCTCTCTCCTGACCACCAGGGGTGACTCCTCTGGTTGTATAGAAGTATATGCTTCATGTGTTAAAGCTACATTCTCTCTCCTGTCCACCAGGGGGCGACTCCTCTGGCTGTATAGAAGTATATGCTTCAAGTGTTAAAGCTACATTATCTCTCCTGACCACAAGGTGGCGACTCCTCTGGTTGTATAGAAGTCTATATAAATGACTCTACTTCTCTCTTGATTCATTCCCTCAGTAAACAATCTACACAAGCTGAAAACATCCAGTCTCATTTTCAGAAGAAACCATTTTCCACAGTGGATTCATATTGAAAAAACAAAAAACAGTAGATAAGAGAACACAGATCACAGCAAACATGAAGCTATAGAGTTTGGGATTCTCAAAGTTGTATTGTAATGTCTTTAAGCTCATGCCAGGTGATTACAAATCTGGAAATATATTATGTTACGCACTGCTTACGGTCAATGACCCGACACCCACAGGAAGAAATGAAAGTCGTCTTTCAGCGAATAATCCCTCACAAGCCTGTCGCCTTACAGTCTTTATTGTCTCATTCGTGTCTTGATAGTTTGCATTGCATTACATTACATCTTCCTCAAGGTGTTTTTAAAGTGAGTGTTGTTGCTGTGAGACAGCTGCACCTGAGTTTTCACTAAATACATTATAAATCATGTTAACTAAGGACATATGAGAGATGTAATAGGGAATCTTAATATCATCATCCTCATCCCATGGCCTCAGCAAACCTGCCTCACTCCAGCCCACCTCAAAGACAGATGCTCATGGATGCACAATCTGAATGTATATTGAATATTGGCAAAATCATTGTCTTTCAAAGCTTGATTTTCCTTTATGTATTTGTTCCTGTTACATAGTTTTTTACCCACATAATCCTTCTGCTGTGATCTTGGAGAGTGAAGCCAAGACTAACAGGTGAGTCAAGACATCGCTGATGTCATCAAAACACAAATTAGAGAGAGCTCCATTGTGACAGTAATGCTTAAGAGATTTAAATGAGTCCATAATGTAACGCTTATGGAGCACCAGGAGATACGTGGTGATTCAGACGGCGTGCATTGCACTCATATTTGCCCCCGATACCGTGTACTGTGAAACATCTTCTTAGGAGAGAGTGCCGGAAGGTTGATGGTGAAAGATTTACAGCCCGGGGTCCATCAAATAGTGGCTTTTTCATGACTGCACGCCACATGAACAGATTCATGACTTTCCGTGGCAGGAGGAAAGGCAGCGTGGCCTGGTTTCAAGTTGTTTAAATGAAGTCCTGCTTTGTATTGCCAGATATTGAACCAGTGGCAGTCTATAAATCCCAAGAGGCCAAGGAAACCTCGTGGCTCAACCGCTTAGTGCAAATTACAGTGTACACACCACCACATGTCTTCTAATCCCACAGTGTCACAAAGCCACATAAAGAGGCTTTGACAGCCCAATACGAAATCGTGATTTACCCTCTGTACCCAACCCACATATTGGCTTTTTCTTTCCCTCTGCTATTATTAATAAGGAATACCATGCTGATACGTTAACCTCAGCCAAGTGTTTCCACTGATGCATGTAATGTACACAATTAAGCATGAAGTGTTAGGTATGAACTGACAACACACTTTACGCAACGTATGCTCATACAACAGTTTGTATAATATCCTATCAAAGTCTTTCTTCATATTTCATGTTCTCCTACGAATGTGTGTTTGTTCTGTAACAGAGCGTGTTTTTTAGGTAACATAGTCTGTTTTTTAGGTAACATAAGTGTGTTTGTTATGTTACACATAGGTGTGTTTGTTATGTTACACATAAGTGTGTTTGTTAGGTAACATAAGTGTGTTTGTTAGGTAACATAAGTGTGTTTGTTAGGTAACATAAGTGTGTTTGTTGTGGTACACATAAGTGTGTTTGTTGTGTTACACATAAGTGTGTTTGTTAGGGTAACATAAGTGTGTTTGTTGTGTTACACATAAGTGTGTTTGTTAGGGTACACATAAGTGTGTTTGTTGTGTTACACATAAGTGTGTTTGTTGTGTTACACATAAGTGTGTTTGTTAGGGTACACATAAGTGTGTTTGTTGTGTTACACATAAGTGTGTTTGTTGTGTTACACATAAGTGTGTTTGTTGTGTTACACATAAGTGTGTTTGTTAGGGTACACATAAGTGTGTTTGTTGTGTTACACATAAGTGTGTTTGTTAGGTAACATAAGTGTGTTTGTTAGGGTACACATAAGTGTGTTTGTTGTGTTACACATAAGTGTGTTTGTTAAGTAACATAAGTGTGTTTATTCGGTAACATAAGTGTGTTTGTTAGGGTACACATAAGTGTGTTTGTTAGGGTACACATAAGTGTGTTTGTTAGGGTACACATAAGTGTGTTTGTTGTGTTACACATAAGTGTGTTTGTTATGTTACACATAGGTGTGTTTGTTATGTTACACATAAGTGTGTTTGTTCGGTAACATAAGTGTGTTTGTTAGGGTACACATAAGTGTGTTTGTTATGTTACACATAGGTGTGTTTGTTAGGGTACACATAAGTGTGTTTGTTAGGGTACACATAGGTGTGTTTGTTATGTTACACATAGGTGTGTTTGTTAGGGTACACATAAGTGTGTTTGTTAGGGTACACATAAGTGTGTTTGTTAGGGTACACATAAGTGTGTTTGTTAGGGTACACATAGGTGTGTTTGTTATGTTACACATAAGTGTGTTTATTCGGTAACATAAGTGTGTTTGTTAAGTAACATAAGTGTGTTTGTTAAGTAACATAAGTGTGTTTGTTATGTTACACATAGGTGTGTTTGTTAGGTAACATAAGTGTGTTTGTTATGTTACACATAGGTGTGTTTGTTAGGGTACACATAAGTGTGTTTGTTAGGGTACACATAAGTGTGTTTGTTATGTTACACATAGGTGTGTTTGTTAGGGTACACATAAGTGTGTTTGTTAGGGTACACATAAGTGTGTTTGTTAGGGTACACATAAGTGTGTTTGTTAGGGTACACATAAGTGTGTTTGTTAGGGTACACATAGGTGTGTTTGTTATGTTACACATAAGTGTGTTTATTCGGTAACATAAGTGTGTTTGTTAAGTAACATAAGTGTGTTTGTTAGGTAACATAAGTGTGTTTGTTAGGTAACATAAGTGTGTTTGTTAGGGTACACATAAGTGTGTTTGTTAGGGTACACGTAAGTGTGTTTGTTAAGTAACATAAGTGTGTTTGTTTTATTCAGGAAAGAACTATCATGTAATGGAAGCAGACACTTCTTCCTGAAGTTGCCTGTAATAATGTGAAGAAGAAAATAAAAGCCATGAATGCCATGTCTGTTCCTTCAAATGTATTCATTGTGGCCACATGATTGAAATGCCCTCATGTAACATGCGGTCTGTACCAGATATAGCTTTCATTGTTGTTTAATGTCAAGCAGTGAAATTGGGATGATGGTGGGGATCAAACAATTCATGAAACTTAGTTCAGTTAAAAATAAGGAGGAGAGGTGAAGAGTACAAGATGTGGCAAAAAATCAAACATAATTGAATGGATTTGATGCAGGCACGACAAGTCCACTGCCAGTGAATTAGCAGCATTTGGCCGATTTCCCAATATTTCCATTTCATACATATGTTTGGATGAAAAAGATACCCACCGCTTAATGTTGCAGCAGTTATTGTAGCTTTTGGAGTTTCCACAGGCGGTTTGAAGTAACTCAGCCACTTCACCCAGCAGATAGTTCAGGTGGCATACAGTAGCACTGGTAGACGTCTATGTGTTTCCTCTTTAGTGAAAGATCTGGTGCAGCTCCGCTCCTCCTCTTTTTGCTTCCTTGAGGTTTAAAATACGTTTGAGGATATTTCTACGGTAATAATCCCATTAGAATGAGGTGAGCGCTTAATTACTGCATATTTTTAGAGGCCTCCTGGGATATGGCACTGCGGTGGCATGGCCATTTGAGACATTACTGTTGCTGATAACTCTGTTCAAACACTGCTCAGTCTTTAATCTGCTCATTAAGCATAAAACTAACTACTCTCACTCCAGCCGGACAGTTTGAATTGAACCATTGACACGGGATGGAATATCAAACACAGAAGCAACTTGTGAAATAATGAATATAACAGCTGGAACTCTGCTTTTCTGATACTATATATCGACTATTTCTTGTGACAAGCAGTAGCTTTAAAACGTTTACGGTGAACTCTGTTTCCCTGCCTCTCTAGTCAAGGCTCAGTGAACTTGATTCTGTTCTCAGTTTGACAGTATAGGGAGGGACGGACACACACACACACACACACACACAAACAAAGCAGAGGCTCACAAGGGTTTCATTTTGTTGCACGGCAGACAAACATACCGACGGCTTGAAGCGTGATTAAACTCACTCATCACTAAAAACAACTGTAAGCACTGAGTCAGAAAACAATGCCATGGAGGATTTGGGTCGGAGGTGGTGGGGGCAAGGGGGCGTGTCCAGTCACACCACAGGGGTTTTGAGCTAGAGGTCAATTAGCTATGCTAAGCAGTCTGGGCATCAGCTCTCCCTGCTGCTGATCTGTATTCTGCACCTGACTCTACGGCTGATCTGGAAGTCTCCCTGCATTCCCCGCTCTGAGGATAACATGGAGTGAGGGGAGGTGGGGTGAAAAGGAGGAGAGTGTTCTTTTATCCTCTGTGGCGTAATGGGGGGGGGGGGAGAAGAGACAAGTTCCCCCTCCCATGTTAGCTCTTCTCAATGAAGCGCACATTTAGTCGGTGTTGGAGGAGCACAGGAAATAAACGCCTGGCAGCAGGAAGGGGATGGAGGACGATGCACACAGTCCATGCATCAGGAGAAGCTAAACCACTTCAGTCCCCCGCTGTGACAACCGCTGAATTTGTACACAGACAAGAAAGAATGTCTCTAAAAACCGTCGGCCATGATTCCTCGTTACTTTGATGGGGTGCCCGTTTCCACAGCCTGAAAATGCTTTCGCTGTTGTTATCCACTCACGGAGGATCCTGTGTGCTGGCCAACAGGAACTGGACATTGCTGCTCACAACCACCTGAGAGACATTTCAAATATTTGTATGTATGATGTGGAATCATACATCAAAATCAGTGCCTTCCATTTATTTCCCCAGCTTATGGTACCTGGAGGAGTGAAATTAGCTATTACCTTGTATTTCATATTCTATTTTTTTCATAAACCACTGGTGCAATATGCTCAGGTTTAGGGACTCTTCTTCAATTTGGAGCAATTTAGCAAAGTGATGGGTGTAATTTGTTTCCCCCGTCAAGTTGCCATTTGCATTTAAATTCATCATTACCAAGCATGTTTTGTGGAGATTTCCCCAGATCGTAGGTGTCAGGACTCTCAAGTGACTGGATGCAAACGCCCCATTATGAGTACCGCACAACAATTCTCATTCTTCTGCACGAACTGGGAGACAGCAATTCCCCTGAGGAAAAGGTATGTGACGTCAGTGCAGTGGTTCGCAAACTGTGGGGCGCGACCCTCTAGTGGAGCGTGGAGGTATTACAGGTGGGGCGCGAGAGGGATGTAGATTGTTTTGTTATATGTTTAAAATATATATATATATATATAATAATCCTTTATTAATCCCACAGTGGGGAAATTATTCTCTGCATTTTAACCATCCTTAATTAAGTAATCAAGGACACCTCGACATGCAAACAATGGGGAGAGCGGGGATGGAACCGGCTACCTTGTGGTTTCAGGACGACCACTCACCCCATGAGCAACATACTACAGAACTACAGACATAAAACATCATTAATAAATACATGGCAAAATGCCTGTACTTTCATGGAAATGTTTGCGTTACGCGACGACCAAGATTCTTGGCAACTCACCGGTTCTTGGCGTTTTGCCAAAACAAAAACAGGACAAAAGCCTATCTCCCGGAGATTTTTGTTGGGGCGGTGAGTTATGAACATGTTTCTTCTTCCAAAGTGGGGCGTGACAAAACAAGTTTGAGAACCACTGCGTTAGTGAAACATGGCTGCCCACAATCTACACAGGTCCGTCTCAGCCTGCTTAGGAGGGCAAAGCATCACTAGCCACCGTCGTATCATTTATTTCAGGCTAAGAAGTCGGCCTCCAACGGATTTGTGTGTGTGTGCAATACACACAAATGAAGACTGGAAGTACTCCAAGATGGATCCAACTAAAGGGGGAACTTACCGTAAAAGTCGGGTTACACGGCGCTACTACCTTCGGTCAGTGTCCCCTTTTGTTCCCCGCTGTAGCCAGCTGGCGCTCATGCTAGTTGCCTGCTAACTTCCTCTCGTGCTCCGCTAACATCTGCTAGCTTCTCGCTAGCTCCCCGACAACCACCGAAGGTAGCGGGACCAGCCCCGGCTTGACACCCGACTTGGGCAGAGGGGACGCGGGCAGTAGCAGCAGCAGCGGGGAGCTAGCAGCAGCGCTAGCTAGCGCTTGCTACAGCGGGACACTGACCGGAGGTAGCAGCGGCTTGTAACCCGACTTTCACGGTAGTCTGAATGGGAACTTCGCTCGGTTAAGAAGGGCTTCTTCATGGCCCTAGATTCCAATCTGACCCCCATTGCTTCACTATAACACCACAGCTAACGTCTAAACTCTATAATCACATGCAACAACAGGCTTGATTATCCAGCAGAGCATCAAAACAATCTGAGTCAACCAAGTTAGTAAAGCCATAAGATTGAACAACGTTGGTCAAACCTTTGCTTGCAGCAGGTATGAATCACCAATCATGTACTACTGCCAGCCATACCAGGGAAGAGCTGCCTCACCTCTAGGAGACGACGAGGGCCCTCAGAGATGAGCCAGACTGGACTCTGGTTGGAGTTTACAAAATACAAACCAGTTGTATTTGGTTTTGCAATTAAAAGAAGATTAAAGGTTAATCGATATCTAAAGATTGTCAAATCAATCGAAAAAGCTGTTGATTTTTGATATGCTTCTTTAAGTTAACAATTGTTCCTGTTCCTTCCTGAGTGAAACATCACGTCAGTTACTTCCTTGCATTTGCATTTTCTCATTCACTTATCTTAACCAATTGAGCCGAAGGAGTATATAGGATTACCCATTATTACATTTTAAACATTACAATAATAATGTAATTAATAGAATAATGTATTAATATAAATAACGTAATTAATGAATTAAACAACAATTAATAAACATTATCATCATTCAATGAAATAATCTGTAACAATTACAAAAATATATTTTAATAAAAATTAAAGAACGACATAAAAATAAAATCATGACATTCAAAATTACTATTCACTCACTAATAGGTACGACATTATTAGTATTATTGAGAGTGTCAGTACTGAATGAATCAAAGAAAAGAAAAGAATACTTTGAAATAGCGCTTCCTATGCTCTACGGCTGGCGGTTATAAGAGCCGAGCAGTGTGAAGGTCAATCAGGCACAAAAGCCACAATAATACATTTAGAGATGTCCATGCAGGGACCCGAACACAGAGCGCTTTACACCGCGCTCTCAGGGTCTAGCTTTTTTCTCTCGCTCTGCAGAAAGCACAAGTGTGAGAGAAAGGAATCAGAGGTTCATCGGCAGTGCTAGATAGAGAACTTGAAGCTCATCTGCAGTTTCATCATGTTGCTCAATGTTGCTCAATGTTCCTGGTGTTTGGCTCTTCGTCAATTTGAGAACTCAATCGATTCAAATTGGAGACATTATTGCTGAGGGTGTGTCTCTTCGTTCCGCTCGGCTTCTGCCAATCGGCTTGTAGCTCCGTCACTGCGAGCGAAACGCTCAACAAAGTCACGACTGTACGCCATAGTAGCACTTTAGTAGCACTTACTGATAGCACTTTGTGGTCTAACGTTATTGAAATTGTAAATTCTTGATTCTTGTTGTTCTGAGTTTGTACTCATGGTGGAATTGCATTTATTGTAAGTTGCTTTGGATAAAAGCGTCAGCTAAATGAAATGTAATGTCTCTGACATTTTAGGTGAATACCTACAGTTTATGTTTGTGAAATCATAAATTTAGCACCTAACATCACTCCTGTTAGGGGACTGGTGTGGCTTTTATTCTTATAGAGCATTAAAACATGCTGCCATGTTATATATATATATATATATATATATATATATATATATATATATATATATATATATATATATATATATATATATATATGTATGCAAATACTTTAACACATTCCATTGTATGAAAGAAATAACCATCCCGTTATGGAGACTTATGGGCCACTACACCGTGTTACATTAATGCAGGACCTGTACAGCACAGTGATGCAGAGGTGCATGCTGGTCCCATAACCCTTGGGTCGGCGGATCGAAACATCCTGCGTAGTGCTTATCCAGTTTCCTCGTGAAGTCATTAAGATTGCATGTCTTCTTGCTTCGCTTGCCCTTAATGTTAATATAAAACCATAAAAAGAAAAACTTGCAAATGCATTCTAACTGTTTACTTTTACTACAGAACTGCTTAGTATTTCCTTGCCCTTCCCCTGAGTGTAATAGTGCGGGTACAACAGGGAACAGCAGCCTCTATGCTGCAAAAGCACTCCTGCGTACACTAACTGTGAAACACAGAGAGCTTCTCAGGCAGAGAACCTGCACCTCAACATACCCTGAATTAGGAAACGCTTGCTTATGAAAAACACACATCTGAATTTCGCATCCTGTAAGCCGGCTGTTGCTTAAATCAATGCTCATAATCGCAGCTCCGTCATCTGCATTCATCTCTATGTTGATTTAGGGTAGGTTTTAATCAATGCCATGGAACAAATCTGTGGGAGGGGAGATAAACAAGCTTGCAGTTGAGGATGTGGTGCGTAGGCCACCACTATCTGGCAGTTAGGAAGGAAGCAGAGATTAGAGTTTGACACATTTCCTTTGGGAGCTGTTGGCACTTTTCCACAGGTGAGTCAAACCTGAGCTCGGTCTTCCTGCCATGTTTTCACGGTGTAACGTTTGCTGCAAAAGCATCAACCTGTGCATAGACTGTAAAGGCCCTCAGCGGGTTCAGTGCAGAGCTCCTTCACAAAGATCTACATCTTAGTTCACTTAACTCCCAGACTTCATTTTTGCATTTGGAAAGAAATGCATAATTCTTGTTTTGGTATTGGAGTGGTCTTTCTGGCCTCAGTCTCGGCTCCATTGGTGGATTATCAGCATGATTCCAGTGAACAAACTAGACTAGAATAGATCTGTAAATGTCAGAAGGGGAAATAACTACATACTCTTAAAAAGGCTGTGTTCTTCTAAAAGGGGGGGTCCTCCAAACTGAAGCCGCATACAGTGCAGAAAATCATACCGACAAAAAAGAGAGAAAATTAAACTTGTCCATGAACGCCTAAAAAGGCCAATTTTTCGAGGCATGTCTTCAAGAATATTGCCTCAAAATGTGCAAAACAATAGCAGTGATTCCTATAATTACATGTATTCTGCCTGTGTTTAGCCTGATTTCTGAAATGATTGGATGCTCACACACATTGTGAAATAAAACATCATAATTGGACGATGGTGTTCCATTAAAGATCTGTTCTCATCTGACATCCAGCCATTATCTGTAACCGTTTATTCAATATATTATCCCTACTCTGGGGGAGCGATCTCAGCTGTTATCGGGCGAAGGCGGAGCAGACCACAGTCCAGACTACCACAGTCCAGACTACTACAGACCAGACTACCACAGACCAGACTACCACAGTCCAGACTACCACAGTCCAGACTACCACAGTCCAGACTACTACAGACCAGACTACCACAGACCAGACTACCACAGTCCAGACTACCACAGTCCAGACTACTACAGACCAGACTACCACAGACCAGACTACCACAGTCCAGACTACCACAGTCCAGACTACTACAGACCAGACTACTACAGACCAGACTACCACAGTCCAGACTACTACAGTCCAGACTACTAAAGACCAGACTACTACAGACCAGACTACCACAGTCCAGACTACTACAGTCCAGACTACTAAAGACCAGACTACTACAGACCAGACTACCACAGTCCAGACTACCACAGTCCAGACTACTACATACCAGATACTACAGACCAGACTACCACAGTCCAGACTACCACAGACCAGATACTACAGACCAGACTACCACAGCCCAGACTACTACAGACCAGACTACCACAGTCCAGACTACCACAGTCCAGACTACTACAGACCAGACTACCACAGTCCAGACTACCACAGTCCAGACTACTACAGACCAGACTACTACAGACCAGACTACCACAGTCCAGACTACTACAGACCAGACTACCACAGTCCAAACTACCACAGTCCAGACTACCACAGTCCAGACTACTACAGACCAGACTACCACAGTCCAGACTACTACAGACCAGACTACTACAGTCCAGACTAACACAGTCCAGACTACTACAGACCAGACTACTACAGACCAGACTACCACAGTCCAAACTACCACAGTCCAGACTACCACAGTCCAGACTACTACAGACCAGACTACCACAGTCCAGACTACTGCAGACCAGACTACTACAGTCCAGACTACCACAGTCCAGACTACCACAGACCAGACTACCACAGTCCAGACTACTACAGACCAGACTACCACAGACCAGACTACCACAGTCCAGACTACTACAGTCCAGACTACCACAGTCCAGACTACCACAGTCCAGACTACTAAAGACCAGACTACCACAGTCCAGACTACCACAGTCCAGACTACCACAGACCAGACTACTACAGTCCAGACTACTACAGTCCAGACTACCACAGTCCAGACTACCACAGTCCAGACTACTACAGACCAGACTACCACAGTCCAGACTACTACAGACCAGACTACTACAGTCCAGACTACCACAGTCCAGACTACCACAGACCAGACTACCACAGTCCAGACTACTACAGACCAGACTACCACAGTCCAGACTACTACAGACCAGACTACTACAGACCAGACTACCACAGTCCAGACTACCACAGTCCAGACTACTACAGACCAGACTACCACAGTCCAGACTACCACAGTCCAGACTACTACAGACCAGACTACTACAGACCAGACTACCACAGTCCAGACTACTACAGACCAGACTACTACAGACCAGACTACCACAGTCCAAACTACCACAGTCCAGACTACCACAGTCCAGACTACTACAGACCAGACTACCACAGTCCAGACTACTACAGACCAGACTACTACAGTCCAGACTACCACAGTCCAGACTACTACAGACCAGACTACTACAGACCAGACTACCACAGTCCAAACTACCACAGTCCAGACTACCACAGTCCAGACTACTACAGACCAGACTACCACAGTCCAGACTACTACAGACCAGACTACTACAGTCCAGACTACCACAGTCCAGACTACCACAGACCAGACTACCACAGTCCAGACTACTACAGACCAGACTACCACAGACCAGACTACCACAGTCCAGACTACTACAGTCCAGACTACTACAGACCAGACTACTACAGTCCAGACTACCACAGTCCAGACTACCACAGACAAACTACACTATGGACAATTGGGAGGCAACAATTGATTGAACTGCATGCTCTTGGACTGCGGGAGGAAGCCGGAGAACCCGAAAAAAAACCCACGCTGACACAGTGAGAACATGCAAAATCCAAAGAGAGCGTCCCAGGCCAGCCAGCAGGTCTGAACCCAGGATGTCACGTTACTGCAGTGGTTCTCAAACGTTTTCTGTCACGCCATGAAACATGTTCGGGCCCCAACAAAATTGTAACAAAATGGTCCAACTTTTTGTGACTCCTTCATCCGTGCTTTGTCAAATAATAGAAAAATGGAAATCCCTTTCAAGTAAACCAGATCACTCCATCAGACAAAAACTAACAACATGTGCAATCACTTTGTTAGAACAATGCAAATACAGTTCTATCTGTGCAAAAAAAGAAAAAAAATTTGGCACAAAAAAAAATATTGTGGCCGCAAATAACCTGTTTTGCACTAAATATCTTTTCAAGATAATAACAAAAACGCCATGTATTTATTAATGACGTTTTATGTCTGTGTACTTCGTACTTTTGTACGATGTAAAGTTATCATGTTCATGGGGAGAGCGTTCGTCCTGAAACCACAAGTTAGCGGTTCATCGCTGTTCTCCATAGTTTCATGTTGAAGTGTCCTTCTTTCACAGCAGCACACTGCTCCTTAATTACTAAGGATGGGTCAAATGCAGACAACAACTTCCCCACTGTGGGATTAATAAAGGATTATAAAAATTACAAATAAAGAATCTGCATCCTCACCTGTAATACCTCCGCGCCCCACTACAGGGTTGCGCCCCACAGTTTGAGAACCACTGCATTACTGTGAGGCGGCAGTGCTAACCTCTGCCCTTCATCAGACATGTGTGAATAAAACCATATTTACATACAAACACTAGAAATGACTTTGGTATAAAAACATGAAAGCGAAAGTGGATCTTCTATACTACCGTATAAAGTGCCTTTGAAAAATAAAACAGAGTTATGTTTATTGACAGCTAATTTTAAAAAGCTCAATCCTGCAACCATTTACGCTCCAGAGGGTCGGAATTAAAAATGTTAAAGTATTACAAATGTTTGATGTGTCTCTCATCTTAAAATCCCAGAAGTCTTTTCAATCTGCTGAAGTAATTAAATGGAAAGACTAATCCTTTCTTTAGAGTTTAGATTTCATGATAAAAGGCTTGAATGGATTCTGGAATAATAGTGTGTCTTTGATATATCGGTAATAAAAATGGAACGCAAGTCATAGGATAGTGCCAGATATGCTAGAGAATGCAGAATCAATGAAGGCCGGAGAAAGGGGATCCATTCTTTGAGAGGAAACTGTGCTTTCACCATCTCACTGACTCTTAAATCCACCAGCATTTTTATAAATCCAAATGTATTATGCCATTGTCTTTTGGGAAATTAAATTGTAATATTTTTTAAATTAGTCGACACTCAAACAGACAACTGAATGAGAGAATTGTGTGATATGTGATGTCATCAATTAAAAGTTGACTCTTATTTCTAAAACAGAAATTGTCGAAAGCTAAATCTTCCTTGACATCGCCATGAGACATTTCTGTCTTCTGTTTCCTATATATTCACGTGGATTTGATGTCTGAATAGCTAAATTGAAACAGTGATAGGCTACAGACGTTTCACTTTAATAAAAGCCGGATTTGCAGTACCTTACATTTCCAATCAGTTTCCCTGCAAGGACCCAACTAAAGCAAATGCATTGTCACATAACAACCAACAATGGCCCTTTTCTTTTGTACCAGCAGATGACCACGAGAAACCATTCTATGTCCATTCACATCCTATCACGTCTATGATTGGACTGCCTCACAAAATGGATGCATAAAAAAGACACTGCAGTATGGCATATGGATACAAGGCTTCCATGCCATATGCATACGATTACATTCAAAGTTCACACTATCTGTATTGTCCTTTACAGGGAAACTGACTTGCATTGCTTATTCATCTTCTTTGGAGTTCTCTCAGACTCATTTTTCATTCTTCTTCTGACGTTTTTCCCCCCATCCCTCCCCTGACAAGTTGCCGGAAAGTCATCAAAAGTCCGGACTCCTATCGAGACACATCCATCACAGATCCCTGTTGGTCTGGTTTCGCGCCTCTGCAAAGCTCCAAGGTAAGAATGCTCGATGTGGAGGCGGCGAGGTGGGTCAAAGGTCACCAGATTTTACAAGAAGTATCTAAAAGCTGAGAGGTAAGAGAAGGTATAGGGGCAAAGAAAGACCACGAGTGATTTTAGTCTTTTTATTTGTGCCTGTGCAGTCATTGGGTGTGCGGTGTCAGGAGTCACTGAGCGCATGTTATGGCAGCACTGAGGACTGTGTGAAAGGCAGGTCAGGTGCTGCGTGACACTCAGGCTATACAGACTGTGTGGTTGTTGATTCTGCATTGCTATCCTGCGTTACTCATCCCAGTCAACAACTTCTCCATTTCAAACGGTCTGAATACAAAAAAAGTCATTTCAGATTAAACATGTCAACACTTTTCAATTTGCTTCCGTGTGCGATCTTGATAAATGAATAAAATGCAGATTCACAACGTGGGAGCAGCAGAAAAGAATGTGAATATTAATTAAAGGCAACAGCTGCTCTGAGGTGCTCTCTTTTTTTGGGAATCCCATCACATAGGTCAGCCTAGTCATGAAGTAAACAAGTAGAACAAATAATGCTATTAACAGAGAGCATTGATTATAATTTTAGTCTTATCTAATTAGTGCTGCTGCAGCGTGCCCCTAGATGTAGCTTACACATTAGTGTGTGTGTGTGTGTGTGTGTGTGTCTGTAACAGAAGATGCAGTCATTGCAGAAATAATGCTTCGCGATTACACCAAAGCCCTATTTTCTGCGGTGCATTGATCTATACTTAACGTTGCTACTGAATCACTGAGCCCTTGTGGCAGGGTCGGAAGCACAATATTTGTATCTGAAATTTCCTCTAATCATTGCTTTTTGAAAAGTAAAGCTACAGATCTGCCACTCAAGCTGCCAACCCCCTCCATAGAGCCTCCCGTCTCTTCTCCTGAGACTTGGCAATCCCCTGAAAGATCCCCTGGGTGTTGCAAATGAACCCTGCTGTTACCCCGAATGAAAAAAAAAAGCCTGCGGCAATAGAAGTGAATCACTCTTTGAATTCGGCATCTCATCTCTTTTTCCTTCTTCTGTGTTTTGCCCTCCTCTATTTTGGGGTCCTAATTAGGCTCAAGAGGTACCAAGAGGTATATGAGTTATTATATACAGGATTATTTTTTGTACATGGCAGCTTCTCCAAATGGTAACCAGGACGGGAAAGAGGAGTGGGGGCGGGGGGGAGAAATCATGCATCAAAATTCTATTTGAAAATATTTTGACATTTCAGAATTCCCAAGAAAATCAAGTGCCGTTACTTTAGTGAGAAGTTCCCGAAAAAAAAACTGCGAGCGACTTTTTCAACATTAAACGCGAAATGTACAACTTTAAAGTCGGCTGTCACAAACTTTAGTTCAAAAATTCAAAAGGAAATCTGAGAAAGTTCAACTGTGACAGCCCACATTTAAGGGGAGACGAGTCAGAAACCACAAGCTGGAAGAGTGTTTGTTCAAATTACGGCAGGGATATGTCAACTAATAGCAGACTACACGTGTCATCACACAGCCATCTATACCATATTTAAAAAGGAATCCATATCATCTAATGGCACTTTGTTGCGTTTAAATCAAACTACATGTGCAGCTTGATGTTTCTGCAACACTTCAAACCTCCCTGTCTGTGATGTGAGAGCCTTTCATCCCATATGGTACCGATTTCAATTGACATTGCTTATGGTTTGCATTTTGGCTGCTGGCTCAAAATGAAAGATATATCAGGAAATATGTACCTCCTGTACATCCTGTACCTCCACCCTGGCAACTTAACCTCTGAGCCCTGAATCCTTTGTATGTAAGGAGAATTACACACATAAGAATAATTATCGGTGGTGCATGAGTATGTATATTACATGGAGGAAGGCTGAGAAGGGAACAGCAGAGCAATCAACATCACGGCTGAATGGTTGCATAATTAAAACAATCACCAAAGGAATCCTACAGTTGAATCTGTGCATTTATTCTGAGCTAATTGTAAGATCAATCAAAAGCGATGATATTTTTTTCGTGTTGATGAAAACCTGCTCAATCAGTTCATATGGGAATCCATAGACAACAAGTGAAGTCAGCTCATCCAACTCCCATGAGAGGTGTGCACAGCAGTTGACTCAAAGCTCCACGTTTTACAGAACATCCCACTCACAACTGGTAGCTGGGAATCACCACAGGTCCCACGATTCGATTGTATCACGATACTTGGGTCCCGATTCGATACTATCACGATACTGCGATATATTGGGTGATTTATTCTCTTTTTTCCACCGCAAATTGTCCCCAAAGGGAACCTTTGTCAACATATTGTATCTCATTAGTTTTCAGTCAGTTCATCTCACTTCAATCAACAAGTTTATAGCTCATTCAATAAAAGATCGATACTTGGTTTCCGTGTATCGATACAATATCGCCACGCAAAAGATCGCGATACTATGCTGAATCGATTTTTTCCCCCACCCCTAGTAGCTGCCCTGCTGCTCTTCCTCCACATGCAGCCCTGATGAACCGTGTGGACACTGCAGATGGCTTTACAGGATCTTTAACCATCCTCGCACATACCGGCCAAAGTATCCTGACACGCTGTTATATTTTCATCTTTTATCGGCCTCATAAAATGTCTCTTTCGCCTGCGGTGTTAGCCTTGTTCACGGCCTTGTTTACAACCTTCTACAGACACTTCGTACCACGTACACCTCGAGTGTACACGCATTCATCACATCCAATCATATCATAAGGATGTTACTCTCATTATGTGCGCTCTGCGCCAATGCAACAATAAAAACATCTCTTGCAGGTGAAATCTTACACAAACGAGGATACAGCCAGAAGGCACATGATATGCCACCAAGAGGTGACACAATGCAGCGCTCTCTGGATGTGACAAGGCCATTGACGGGTTAACTAGGAAACCTGTGAACTTGTTTGTGTTTTCCAGACAACCGTCTGTAAAAAAAAAAACGCCTCTATGGTTTTTGAGCTTGTTGTAACTTCTCCTAACTTGTTTAGGTCTGGGAGGAGATGGCCCAAATAATCAACTGCCAGGGAGAAAAAGACGGCTGGATCAATACAATTAAGCGCATGCTAGCGGAGTAATTTGCTGAGAGATGGAATGTAGGTTATGACCTCACACTCCAGTGTGTTCTCTGGACACATTTATTCCAGAGGCATTTTAAAGCTAACGACATTATCTGTCCTCCTGTTTCCTTTTCTTCTCAGATTAGTTTGTAAAATAAGGTTTGAAGACACACACACACACACACCTGTCCTGAAACAATGGCGCCACCACCACTCGCTACCGATCGCTTTGTGGTTACAGCCCCACGATGAAAAAGGTTGCGAAATCAATGCTGAGCAGTTCAGTCTGTTTGCTATTCAATGAGGACACCGAGCTGTTTGAAATGTATGACGATCAACTCCTGGTATGTAGCTAAATGGATCCAATTAAAAGAATATGTGAGTATGGATTTGTGTAATAAGACAAAAACAGAGCTCTTTCTCAACTCTCTGCAAAACTTACTTTGTGTTGATGTAGTAATTAATTGCAACTTGCTGGATTACAATTGTGAGCTTCATTCTGACCATGCAATGTTCCCAAAAAGCATATGTTCCAGGTCAAATGAGAGCCATGTGTGACGGCAGACTGAAGCAGAGCCTGACAGTCAAGGAAATCTCCCTGCTGACAGCTTCAAATAACGCGATGAGAGTGAGGCGCTAATTACTAATATACACTTCTGGGACACATTTGAAATTCATGCACATCTGGAGCGGTGACCTGGGCCGACATGCATCCATATGCCGTCTGCAGAGCGACTCCAGCACAGTCGCTGACACGCAGCAAGGTTAAAACCAAGAGATGCATGCAGTGGTGCAGTGTTAGGAGGTTAACCTTTCAAATAAAACCATTCATCAGATCCACAGTGGTTTAGGCAACAAAACCACTGAGATATGATTGGGGAACAAAGGTTTGGTTTGGGTTAAAATAACTATGTTTTTCAGATTAAACGCAACATTGTAAAACACAAAGACACCAACATGTTGCTGGTTTCACTCAGGACATGAACAGCGGTCTCCTGGGTGCTTGAGGTACAATTTCATGGATACGAAGATACATCTTGGTGGAATATACATTCTTCTGTTCTTGCAACTGCTCTATTCTATTGCTGCCATGTCATATTCATGGGCGGCTATGGAAGTTCCAGTATGGGCCTGCAGCCAGTTCTGTTCTCTAAATCCTGTAATTCCTTTCATTACTGCAGCTGTGGATCCTTACTGTGGAGCACTCGTCTGTACGGCCTAAACTGTTGGAAAAGTTTTCCATTTAAGAAACATTGTGAGTCCAGCACTTATCGCATGACTAAATATAGTTGAAACAACCACAATTGTCTGGTTTTCTTAAGTGTGTCATGAATTAGACGACACAAAGTGGAGACAAACAACAGCAGCTTTCAACAAAGATGACTTTGAAGTTCATCATTATCTGTGAAGTCTGTTAACGTACAAACAACTGGCAAGACAATGACAGATATTTCATTGTCTTGCGTGAAGGAAATAGATAAGTGGGTAATGATCACCCTTCAGTTTCAAGGCAACGCTGTTGGCTCTGCCGTCCCCACAGAAATGACATTCAGCATTGAAACAACAGTGATGCGCTGATGTCCTGTGTCCTGAAACGACTCATGAGATGTCAGCACCGTGTGTTCAGACATCAACAGTTTATTCTACTGCCTACTTGTCTGTTGCCCTTCAAGCCCTAACCCAGGGGTCAGCAACCTTTTGTATCCAAAGAGCCATTTTGACCTTTTTCCACCAAAAAAAAAAATGTCTGGAGCCACAAAAAATATTTGATATCACAGCTTCTGAAGTTTTATATATAGTCATATTATATATACAAAAAACTATAGTTTGTTGTATTTATGAACTATAGAATTGTTTTACATTGTATTGCTATTTTACCTGTTTATAACTATCAAACAAAAAATAGTCATGTGTCGGCTACATTAAGGTTAATTAAAAACACAACTATACAGACCTTCATGTCTCTCTATGTTTGTGGCTCATGTGGTAGAGTGTTAGCCCTGAAACTGCAAGGTAGCAGGTTCGATGCCTGTCCTCTTCAGTGAGTTTTACATTTTAAACGCATATCTTTTGCTACGTTTACACTGAGCGTCCTCACTAGAGCACCGCCAACGGAGGACGGATCCGTTTTTACTAGCGGACGCCTCACTGTCTCATGAGCTGACACAGAACCAGCAGCAGTAGTGGAGTTTTTTTCAAAGCCTCAGGGAGCCGCAACAGACGGGCTAAAGAGCCGCAGGTTGCCGACCCCTGCCCTAACCCCTAATCCTATTTATTGTTTGAGTTGTGTTTAGAGGTTGTACATCGGGACCCTGATTTTTATGTTTAATTTGATACCTAACATGTTTGTTTTTTTTGGGGGGGAGGGATTCATACCATGATTCTTTCTTGATTTTCCTGATATAAAAGGGTCCCCCGATTGGGGGACTCTAGGGCTTAACAGCTTAAAGCTTTGGTCCAGCTGTAGTCATGCATTCTTTCTGGCCCGACACTGAGGACACAGCCTGTCCTAATTAAATGATTCATTATGAAAACGTTTTGTCAGTAAAGGATGGGAGTCAGCATGTGAATGGCCTGATGATTCCTCATGAATCCTGTGTTGCACAGTGAGACGTTGAACTCTGTGAAGGGGAAGTGAGAGACTTCACATACCTGTCTGCTGATTCAACATCAACACTGGTTCTCTCAGGTGAGAAGACGTTTGTACTGCCTTTATTTAAGACGGTTTCTTCAGGGCTGACTCTTCTATCTGTCGTTGAATGTTCATCTTGTGCATATTTTCTTTGTACGGATGGGGTTCTTGGGAGTATCCCGTTTATGTGTTTGCACAAACACCATATTGTGTTCATGAGAAACGCCAACAGCCGTGTGTCCCTTCTGGAGTGAGTTTTGTCTCTTGGTGATGAAAGAGGCGGCGTATCCTCGCCCCCCGCCCTAAGTATTGGTATTACCAGTGACAGGACACCCATGTGAATGACTGTTCTCAGCTCAGGAGTGTGTGTGGCGGACGGAGACAGAGGGGCGGTCGATGGGCTCAGCGCAGACAGCTGCTAGCGATCCGGAGAGCTTCACTGACGATGAGATGCTATTCTCAGCTCTTTGGTCGATGGGAGCGGAGAAGAAATTAGCAGTTAAGTTTCAAGTGTCCGTGTGTGATGATTCCCGTTGCTCAATTCACATGTACCATTTTAGAAATATTCCAGCTTTAAAAGAGGCTGGAACATGCCAGCTTTAAATGAGGTTAAGAAGGTATTTCACACTGGAAGGAGATTGATTTTATGTGAATTCAAAGTGAATATTTGTGGTGAAAGAATCCCCGAGCTGCTGTGTTTTACTACATGTATGTGTATACAGTATGCGGAGTACTTCAGTGGGAGGGGGCGGGGTTTAAAACCTGTCAGCAGAATATATGCAATGATGTGTTTAACGTGCTGCATTCAAAGATCTGTTCAGTGTGATTATATCTCCATCGTTTCAAGACCCGACTGGACCCGTGGAGACCTGATCCTGTGCAGAACCCCCTCCATGTTTTCAATGGATTATGTTCCCTTGTGTTCCTGATCAGACCAACAGGCGGATTACACACCGCCGGAACAGCGAGATCTTCATTCATTATTTACTGATACATACCCTGAATTAACAGTAAATGTCCTTGTGCATTTCTACTGGCTAATCTGTTTGTTTAGTAATGTCAGGAGTCTTTACGAACAGGTTTCCTTTGGATATCGGCTTTATTGCACATTAAAGACATGAATTAGGCTTTAAATAGTTTCAATGTTTTAGTTTAACTAAATTGTTGAGCCTATTTTTTGTATAGTTTGCCCAGCTGGCAGCAGCATCAGCTGCCTGTGCTGCTCTGTATTTGCAGCAGTCGAACACATTCATTGCAGTAACTACACTTTATGAATAAATAGCTTGATTTTTTTGAGACCCGTCAAATGTGAGGTTGAGGTTTTCAGGTCCAAGCATAATTAAAATGTCCACGATCCATCTGTGTTTCAAACCCTGCTTGTATGTGTCAAACTCATTTTAGTGAAGGGGCCACATGCTGCCCATTTTGATCTCCAGTGGGAGATCATAGCATAATAACGCATACATAATGACAATATTTCTCTATGTTTCAATCATTGGTGAAGGTTTTTGGATGACAACCCCTATTTTAAGGTCTTTCTACAATAAACTAGAAACATAAAGACCAAAGATTCAGACATCAGCCCACTGCTCACCTGCCTGGACTCTCCTCTGCAGATTCCCTCACAGTTGAGCAATATGTGTAGTAATGTCAGTTCCCCAATCAATTGTGACTGTGGCTCAATGGTTAGCGTGCCTGTCTTTCAATCAGAGGATCACTGGTTTGAGCCCCAGCTTGGCTATTTTATTTTATTTTTTCTTCTGCAATCTGAGATTTGACAATTACCCCGCGGGCCGGGCTGGACCCCCTGGAGGGCCGTATGTTTGGCACCCCTGCATTAAGGGTTTGTGCTTTTGGTTTAAATGAAAAGACTTTGGACCACCGACATATTGCTAAACAAGTTGTTTGTTTAATTGATAACAATGACACACCAACCACATCTATAGAAAATGAAACTCAAAGAGCAAAAAAGCTCCAAAACTCTAAACATATTTTCAGCTTTGCACCCAATTTACAATCCAACATGTCACTTTTTGTAATACACTAGTCGAGAGAAATTAAAAATACTACTACTACTACTACTACTACTACTACTACTACTACTACTACTACTACTACTACTACTACTGTGTACAACAAGGGATAAAACATATACAAAACAATTGAATTGTTCATGTTTTCTCCACAAATGTTGTTGTGTTTATGTACTATATTCTCTTTAGAATAGGTCCTGATTCCTGGAGCAAAACTCAACCTTTAGAAATGATTTGATGTATTGATTGATGTTACGATGTAGAGAGTAATAATGACTTCCATCAGTAGCAGCGTGTTACTGGTTCAAACACAATCAGATCATATGACCCCGGTGACAAAATTGGGTCTTTATAAATGACTGTATAGTTTGGAATGAAGTGATTTATTTTGCACCACATCTACGGTGTTCCATTGTGTGAATTGTGTGCAGTGTTTTTACTAAAGTAGACCTTTTGCCCTCCATGGAAAGTGGTGGAATAGCTCTGCAGAGGGCAGCGGCTGCATGTGCATCGATCCGACCTCACACAGTGACACAGAAGCATATTCTGGGCGACGCGGAGCTGCGGAGACATCCCACATGTAATCTTCTGAGAGCAGCGGCCTTTGTGAAAGAGCATCTGAGGAGCAGCACAAAGCAGCCGGCTTGTAGACCGCCACTTGACTTAATCCAACGTCTCGCAACAAAATACCACGGATGATGAGTACAAGAGGGCCTTCATCGACGTATTGAAAGATGGAAGCTCGCTACTTGTAGAAATGTCTTTTCCTCTCCGTTTGACAGATTAATGGAAAAGAAGAAAAGCCCAAAAGTGTGATGAAAGTGAAAGTGAATCCTCCTCAGCCCCACGCCTCCCTTCCCTCCCCACATTTAAGAGCCTTAGCATTCACATCCAAGAGTTGAGCTCACGTCTCTGTTAATGGCACTTCAAAGTGAATCGGAAGTGTCAGGCAGCGTCTGAAGATTAAGAGAGAGGCAAAGCCATCTCTGACATGGACTGAATCAAAGTTAGGTGAAGATGCAATTCATGGGATGAAAACTAACATTTGTTTAGTAAAGTTGCAATCAGGATGATGGATCCATACAATGATTTGACCTGATAGGCTTTCATATTTCACTTGAGGTTTACACATTTGTCTGGTCTATGTCTACTGTACGTTTTAGCTAGAGGTTAATGATGTCGACGTTGTAAATAATACACTTACACATGTGTTCATTCATCCATGCAGCCGTATAAGCTTCATCTGCACAGCTCTAAAGTCAGGCATAGCAAACTGCTCAGTCATCAAATATGGCAGCATGGCCACTGGCCACTTCTGGCCGGGACAAAGGAGGAAGAGAGGTGACTTAGAGAGGAGGTGGGGGTGTTGGGATGGGCCAAACAAGCACAGGACCTTTACCCATCGTTATATATTATGTAAAGTTACGTACGTCTATCCATCCATTCATCCATTCATTATCCATAACCGCTTACGTAATGCTACGGACAGGAAGTTGCATTTGTAACAAAATGTAACAAACGTGTTTCATTTCACCAAAACTAGCATCTTTTCCAAAAACCGAACTAAGTAGTTTTCTGAGAACATGGACATTTATTTTGAAAGGGCAGGGTATGCATGTAACAAGCGTGGATTGAAAGGTCTAAAACTGATTCTAGAGGGGTGCATAGAGCGTATTTGACGAGAGAAAGAATCTGATGGACGTATAATGCAGTTATGAGAAATGATGCACAATGCAGACAGGTCAGGAAGGTCTAATTTTACACATTTTAAAACAATTAAATATGTATTCGTGTCTGTCTTTTAATGAGTCCTTTCATGCAAGAGACTGGAGCTAACGACCCAAAGAAAGTTTCCTTTGTCACCCGTGTGTGAAGTATTACTATCAAGGCGTTTGCACGGAGTTGCACCAGCCCACTAATACAAACAAATAAAGAAAGCGGTGCCATTAGTCTGCACTATGGATCCAGGATGTTCTTTGGGTTTCATCATGTTGATTGCAGACATGACAGCACTGCAGGTACCAGTGCACAGTAGGATACTGGGTTTGGACTCCACTAGTCTCTGTCTTGTCTCTTAATGACAGTTTGAGGCTGCCATTATGAGGAGAGACAAAAGTTCCACATCCAAACACTAAAAGGAATATATAATGCCCAACAAGCTCTTCTTCTTTTATCTCAGCTACATTCTGTTTGAAAGGAACATCCTAATCATGTCTGTTCATTCTCTTTGAGGGGAGGATTCTGCCCACAGTCTTAACACGGCCACGACTGACCTGACTAGAAGCTCCTGAAATCCTCTCCAGTCGGGACGAGGTCTAAACATTCACATAGAGGCGTCAGAAGATCTCTAATGCAGCGCGACCTCAGCAGATGCTCATACATGTTGACCAATGGATTTCCATGACTTTGAAATGACTTTTCCATGAGTGAAATCTCAGTGTAAACATAACAAAATTTGAAAATGTAGTATTTGAACTAACAATGAGAATTCCAAAGCATACAGTAAACCTTAAATGACACAAATGAATGAGACAATAGTTTGATTAAAAGAATAAACATTTATATAGATGCCTGTATGTATGCCTGCTTATATTTTGAGCGTCTTTCTTTTAAAAGCACATTCATTATCTCAAACTCAGCGTAAATGAACGACATGAACACATGAATATAACACATTTGCATGACTTTTCCTAAACCTTGGGGATTTTATTTTTTTCAAGGACTTTTCCAGGCCTGGAAATAACCATTTTATAATTCCATGACTTTGACTTGACTTAACTTATTTGATGTGGACATCACAATGGCATTAGAATTTGTTTAAATAGAATAAAAAAGAGAATACATCCACAGATACATACACAAAGTAAAAGTAAGAGGCTGTTAAACGTGTGAACAATGTCGCTTTTCTCTTGACCGTGGTTTACGACCTTTATTAAAAACCTTAAAATCGTGTTGCACTTGGGAGACGGTTCCATTGCTCTGCTCCTCCAACAGAAAAAGCTGACTGGCCAAATCACTTCTCCAGGTTCTCCAAGACCGTAAGAACCCTGATTGAGCCGGTTGTAAGATGCAGATGTGTGTGCCGTTAGCCAGGAGAGCTTTTATGGGAAAACGTTGCAACTCCATTAACATCATTTAACAACAACATTATTCTTAGCGAAACAGTATCTGCCTGTAACTGTTGAAAGCTCAGGTAGATCTTGTCTGCATACGTCTGATAAAGCCCTCTATCACAGCTGCTGATCCTCCGTAGATCTCTCCTACTGAGACCACCTGACTCTGCTCATCAAGACCGAACAGGCCAGCGTGATCGATGCATTGATTTCATACCAGTCAAGGCGGAGCGGCAGCTTCGGGACGAGCGCTGCATTTCAATGAGTTGTGTACTTACAAGTAAAAAAAAACACAATTTGCCGTTTCTGTCTGTAGCCCACCAAAAAGTTATTTAAAATCTCCAGCAGAGTGGCCTTTCAAGCCGGGAACAGAGCTGTGACAACACAGAGTAGATCACAGATCTCCAGAATCAGAATATTAATGATACTGTGGAGCCCACAGCTAGCAACAATGATCTATGAATTCAATATGCTCAGATAATTCCCTCAGCCAAAGCCCACTGGATAAAGCAGAAGGCATACGCAGGACCATTTATTTGTTCGCTGAAGTTCCACCCAGAGACAGGGCTGGAGAAAGCAAACAGCCAGAGACAGAAAGTCATTAGCCAGTTAATAATGCCATGATAACCATCTGTGTTGGGGGAATATTGTTCTAATCCATATCACAGTTTAGTGGAGGCCGCCTCTAGAGAACAAAACTGTCTCTTTTCTCCATGCTGCTTTTGTTGTCACGCTGATATATATCTTATTTAACAGTTCATGATTCTGTCTATGAGCGCATGGCGCGTTTTTATTAATATTTCACCCCTAGTTTAGAGGAAATGTCCTATTTCAATATACTTACTGCAACATTTAAAAGCTGAAACAGTCAGGGAATCTTTTCAAGCAGCATTGTCATTCCTCACAGCTGCTCTGGGACATCAGAGGCTTCACTATAAGACATAATGACACTTCAAATGCTTTGCTGTTTTCCAAATGAGTAAAGAAAATAAAGAAGAAAGTGTAAAAAATATATACTAGCTGCCCCTTTAGTGTCAGAAACCATCCATCAGCCGTGATTTTTCCATGACTTTAAACCAAATTTCCATGATCAAACATTTAGTGAAATCTGGGTGTAAACATTAAAAAGTGAGTAAATGTAGTATTTAAACTAAAAAAGAGAATACAAAGCATACAGTAAACCTTAAATGACACAAATGAATGAGACAATAGTTTGATTAAAAGAATAAACATTTATATAGATGCCTGTATGTATGCCTGCTTATATTTTGAGTCTTTCTTTTAAAAGCATATTAATTATTTTAAACTCAGCGTAAATGAACGTCATGAACACATGAATATGACACATTTACATGACTTTTACTACACTTTTAGGACTTTTTCAGGCCTGGAAATAACCATTTTATAATGTCATGACTTCTCAGGTTTTCCATGACCGTAAGAACCCTGCAAGGCGTTTGAGACGCAGGGGAAGGTGAACCAGACCAGACCTCCCTGACACAGCTCCAGACACAAAGAACAGCTTTAAAGTGACTTATTTTCAGGTGATCTTCGGTGATTAATTTTTCAAAAAGATGACACAAAAAAGCAGTCAGACCTTGAGGGGTGTTCTAAATATGAGGAGAAAGAGGAGGCATGTGGGCTCCAGCTTGCATTGGTTGCATGACGGGCTGTTAGGATGGAGGCTCCTGGTGAGGAAGTAGAGATAGACTGAACAATAGAACAAAACCAGCTGCTAGACTCCCGGTGCAACACTTCCATTCATCGTAACACAGCAAATGGAGAAAAACAGGACCAAGGCTACGGCATAGTTGCACCACTGAGCTTCACTGAAGTACATAATCATCACATGGCAACATGTTTTTAATTAGCATATTAATAAAACGGTGGGCTCTAAATCTCTATTCATAGGAGACAGAGCATTTCAAATCCCCGCATCTGTGGCTTACAGCTGGGAGTTGTTAAGAGCATCTCTTGAATATCAACACTGTACAACAGAGGCATCTCGGCTCACGCGCTCCTCCGTTTCATCTGCCATACTTGTATTAAACCCAATCTAATCCTCGACTAAATTGTAAAGTCCAATGTCCTTCGCTGCAGGATTCCACCAAGGAAGACCATTATGCTCCTCTTTGTTCCCTTAAGCTCTGCTTACAGTGAACTGTTGGCCACATTAGATGAGCAAAATAAAGTTTCAGGATCCTCTTTTGGTGAAACGCTCCTCTCCTCAGAGATGCTTCAAAGTGATTTCCTATACAGCTTCACGTGGAAGCCAGATTGCAGGAGTGTGTGTGTGTGTGTGTGTGTGTGTGTGTGTGACAGCAGCTTCAGCACTCACAGAAATCAGCCGTGAGTAATACGCTGCACATAAACAGGTTCCTTTGAGCGCGCTGGATGGATGTAGATATGACGATGACAACAGGATGGATCCTCCATTCAAAAGTCACATGTCTGGATGTTTTGAGTTGCATTGATAAATGAGAGTTAGATTACTATATTCGGTTTTCCTCAGGTGGCTCCTGGTCGCCACCGTCCCAATTTGCTTATGAAAGGGAGAGGCAGCTTTTACGGAAGGGCAGCAATCCCGCTGAAATGAGATTTTTTGATATTTTTTTCTTCCCTCACTGGGATTCTCCACCTACTAAAAATAATTACAATGCTTCTCCAGCACTGGTGTATTTCTCTTTGCATAGTAAATGCACGGCATGAGTCCAGGGTCACTGTGGCATTCATTTACCTCACCAGATGCACCGTGCTCAAACTCTTCTACATGTTGGTATAGTTACCATAGTGATCATATAAATCGCTATATTCTGTAGATATGCTTATGTCCATGACAGTTCAGGTTGTGCAAGGTCAGTTTAACAAATACTGCCTGTGTCGTGCGTCCATGTCCTGTCTGAACAGGAAGGTTTTATTCAATGCCACGACCAAACACACATTATGCTTCTCAGGATGTGTGATTGTGTGTCATTGTTTGTTTGGATGTAATTTACTGAGACAGTGACTCTGGAATCAAGAAGCTGAACCTCTCCTACCACACACACACACACACACACACACACACACACACACACACAGCAGCAATGTGTGTGTGCCCTGCGGTTTCATTAGCATGCACCAATACTGTAACCGGGGCCGTAATAAAAGCAGACATGCTTTTCATTGTGATGGATTATGAATCTCAAGTCTGGCTCTATACACTGCATGGGAGTGAACAATCGTCGACAGAAGGATGATTCCTGAATCTAAACTGGCACATGTGGAAAATGCATCAGGAAATGTGTGCAAAGCAGCAGCATGACAGATCCTCCTGGTTGACATGCGGGATGCTGGCTGTCGTTCTCTGTAAAACCTGACCTCTCATTTTCTTATAGCAAAGGTCTGGAATATATATTTCTAACAGATACACCTGTGGTGCACCGAAGATCAATACATCATTCTCCGGTGAGATTAATGTCTGAAATATGCCACAATGCTCCGACCCTCATGGTCTGCATGGAGGCTCTGAGGCGATTGCTTATGAGGCAGAAGGGACATGTGGTACCGGGCTGTACAATGAAATATAGAGAGAAATATTAAAGTAGGACCATGAATTATGTCATTTTACAACCCGTCTAATATCTATATCGTTCATTAACATTGACATCGGGGTGGACCAAATATTACAAAAGCCATTCCATGTTATAATTTAGCATTATGTAATGCAAGTAAAAGTACAGCACATTACAGTAATGCTGCGTTCACACCAAAAGCGTTGCGAATAATACGCGCGAGTAGGTTGCGTCAATGCACAGACTAGGGCTGCGATTGGTTGCGAAACACGCACATTTTCGCCAAATTTCACCTCATTTGCGCAATTTGAAGTATTTCAAATTTGACTTTGAGTTGCGAAAGCCAATCGGCGTTAAGAAGCTCCGCCCATCATCGCTGCCGTCCTGCTGTTGATGATTCAAACTGCTGCTGGTCCGCCTGAAGCGGCGCTGGAAGCGGCCGTCATTCAGACGCTCTTCCTGGAGTCGGATAATTATATGAACCCAGACGCGATGGCGTCTGATGGTCCGACGTTTGTGGGACTTCCACAACAAGTATAACGCAGAACTAGCGGTTATTTCGATGGTGGATGGCGGACATAGTAACGGAGATAAGCCTTTCCACCGCGAGAAAGCGAATGGCCCGAATTAACCACGTATAGTCGAGCGAGTAACGCGAAAAAGCGTAGCATAAAGTCTGCTAAATGACCTCTGAGTTGAATCAGGTTCTTTAGCTGCAGCTTGCAGCCGACACACTTTATGTAAATCAGGTATTGTTGTAATCGATGCTGTTGATCGCCCCAACAACGCGTGCAGCAGTCGCTCACAGAGGCCGGGGAGGAAGTGACTGTCTGAGCGGCAGTCAGGTCGCAGGACGAGAGCCGTGCGACTCCCAGAGAGATACGCGGCGGACGCAGGTGCCGTGGTCCCGATGCTAAATCCGTCCTCTGCTCCCTTCTGCTGATCGAGACAGCCAAAGGATTTAGCAATTATCTGTTGAAGATAAACCTAGCATCAAGGAATTTATTTCATTTCGTCAAGCAATTTGTATTCTCCCCAGTAAGTCGCTGCTCGAGTCTGTTCAGAAACCAGCCCGGGATTAGATTAAGAAATTGACTGCGGCTGGAACTTTTTAACGCCTATGTTTTGGTTGCGTTCGGGGGGCTGTGTGCTTCTCACATTGGCGCACGGATCAAAAACATGAGCCTGAACCTAATCCGTTTAGAAAGCCACCCAAGTATTGGACCGCAGATAAGGGAGGCTGCTCCGACTCCTGCTGCACGTCTCATATGAGAACCTTTTGTGCTGTTTAATCAAGGTGAGTGCCTACATCAAACCCTCACCTGCAGGCTAGGGAAGGGGGCTTGTTCGGGCACGTACTTCCTATCACCTCCAGAGTATTTGATAGTAAATTATACTATCCATAATCAACATGGAATACATAATTAACAGACCAATCTGAGCCCAAAAGCATCATCTGCAAATGCCACTGCTGCCTCCAAGGGAGGTGGAAACCATGTGGGGGGAAGAAAGAGAACGTGGATTTCATCTGGAATCATTAAATGACAGAGAGCCAATATACAACGAAGAGAAATGATGAATGATTTCAACTATAGCTCGTACAGTGCAAACCAGTGGTTCCACGAGGAAGGTATGAGATATCCATGATCCTTGTACGACCAGTATATCACTGGCACTCAGCGACGCGGCGACATGAATTATTCAGACCGGTGTTCAAGTCCTGATTGCATTGTTTCAATATGTTTCAAAGGCAGCCATTAGTAATAAAGATGAGGGTAAAATAAAGAGATGAGCCTCTTTCAGCCTCTCTGACGCTATCTGCTCTGCTCTAATTAGGCCGGGGGAGATGGCAGAAAGGCCTCTCCTCTGCCAAGCCCTCACAGGCGAGCCTCAGCATAATGCGGCCCGTAACGTAGCGGCCCGTTCCTTTTCTGATAGTTCCCTCCTCTGTTATGACATCAGTTGTTTTATTTTCTTATTAAAATACACTTGGCACTTGTATTTTTTAATATATACTTGTTCTTAAGTATTGTGCACCTTTCACCGAGTCACATTCCTTGTATGTGCGACGTACTTGGTCAATAAATGATTCTGATTCTGAATTAATTTCTGCCTCAAGGGCCGACGGGCTGAAAGGAGCGGCGGGGAAAACTTTTTCAAAGTCAGTTTTGATGCTACTTCATCAACTGGGAACAAAGGCTGGATGTAAAAGCTGAAAAAATACGAAACACATTTCTGACAGTATCTCTTTTGCCAACTGTGGAGGAAATACTGGTGGAAGTAGAGAGAGCTCCCGGGTCTCCGTCTCTCCTGTCAGAACGTGAAGCGCGTGGCTCACTCGTGCAGAACTGCTTCATTTCCTAGTCTGATGCATAAGAGCACGGACCTATGAAGCGCTGCTGATCTTAGGTTCCTGTAGTGAGTGGTCTGTGGAGTGTCGGCAGCACTTAATGTAGCGTCCACAGAGAGCCGGCTTTCAGCGGATGAGATGCAGTCTGCTGTGACCCGGACCACTGAGGCCCCGGGGAGCAACCGGCAATTTCCACAAGGTCAACATTTAAAGAAATAACTAGGACGACCAACACGGAGCAAAAAGCAGGACGAGTGCTCAACATCCAGCCGGCTGTCTGCACCAAAGCATTCTCCCACCGGCTTGTCAGTCACTAGTGTGTCCATCATTGAGTTTTTCAATTGGGAACGACAGGAGGGGGGAGTCAAAAGGACAAGATGTGACCTCCAGACTGTAGCTTGTGAAACCGGAACAGGTTGGTGCTCAGAGAAATGGAGCACACAGCTTCTGCTGCAGCTTTTCTCTCATGATGCTGTTGGCTAGCGCACACCATTTATATACTACTTGTTTATGTAAAGACCCGTTCTGAATGTTTCTGCAAAACAAGTTAAAGTGTTAATGAATTTCACATCTTTGTCTTCAATATTCTCTAACAACTAAAGCTCTGCTGTCCGGTAATTAGTCCTCACAATGTCCTACATGAGCCTCTGGCTATACAATGTGAACATACGTCTATAGCTATGGCTGCATAGCACCTGTGAATTATAGATAACAATGTAATTATTCCTTTTATCAGCTGCATCGGGCTCATTCAAACGGACTCCTCCAGAATTCCTTTTCATACATTTTCAAATACAAAATGCTATTCATACTTTTGGCTTGGCTGGTTATTATTTAGTGAGAGATGGGCTTCCAGTGTGGCCTGCTAATCAACAATTTTTTAAATCAATATTTAATCAATAGAGCATGTCAATCTGTTGCTTTCCCTGTTACTACTACACGTGGACTGAGAGAAGAGGCACTGCCTGCCTTGTTCTTAAGCCTGTAAGCTGTAGTAACTGGTTGCAGCAGGCTGAACAGGGTGGGGCTTTGGATACCTGCACCCTCGAGGTGGATACGCCACCTCTCCTGTCCCTGTGATTATGTGTTTGCGTGATGGTGTTTCCCACACATTGAAGGCCGCCCAGGCATATTGGCAACCGCCATAATTGTGACGAACCATGTTTTTGCATCTTTGATCTCTTAGCTAGTGGACATCGCCAGGAAGCCAATGGAGAGCCCAGATGGGACCACAGTGGCGTGCAGTCCACTTACCCATCGCTGGACTGACAGGCTTCTTGTGACACGTTATGCACCAGCAAGGTTCCTTCCCATCCAGATCCAGCAGGGATTATTTAAAAAAGAATATTCTGCTTTACTACTTTTCCTAAATAAATATGCATTATTTCCCCCCGAGTGGCCCAAAAGAATCTATGATTGTAGGTTCAACCAAAGTGATTCAGGGATTGAGGATATAAAGTCCAGCACTCTGTACAGACGTAAACCATCCCGACTTCTTTCCTACACTTTATTTTCTCAGTATTTTAGCAATATTTGTATTGCCACTGAAAGTATTCCAGGCTGCATTAACATTTCATTTACTTGTTTTTATCGTCTAACAGACTACTTTATCGTCTAACAGACTACTTTATCGTCTAACAGACTACTTTATCGTCTAACAGACTACTTGTGAATCAGCAGCTATTAAGTTCCGACATCTGTTGAGTACTGCAACCGTCACCACTGGGCCAACTACTGCTTTTACTACTTCTATGAATGCTATTACTACTGCTAGTACAAGTATGCAGTCATTCCACTACATTGATTTCACAGTAGTGGTCAACTCCTATGGAATATTATTCTTGTGAAAGGAGAGAGTTTCTGCTGCTGCTTTTTCATGAAAATACAAATCTCATGAGCTGTGCATTGGTGAGAACATAGATATGTCAAGGCACAGTCCAAACAAAGGGGAAGTTTCAGGCTCCATTCTCCAGTTCATTTATATTCAGATCATCCTCTCAAATACCAATACAATTAATTCTGTAATCAGCTGGCAGTTTGTATCTGTTGGAGCTTTCTTTCACTGCCACTTTTTCATTTGTAGTACCAGTGGGACTTTCTGCATTTCTGCTATTTTTATCCAAATAAGAACAAAGTCTTGAATATTTACAATCTTGCTTTTATGTCAGCCATGTTTAGTCTTACAGTAACAGCCTTGAATGCTATTCAAGAATAGTATTAGACTGTATTGCGTGTGCGGGGGAAACATTCATTAAAATGCTACTGCCATTACTGTGATTATTAACTGTGTCATTTATAACAGCAATGTTACACCAACTATTAGCTAAACAGGCGACTGTAAAATCAAGTTCAAGTCGTTCTGCAACACTCCACAGTTATTAGGAAAGGAGGAACAAATGCATGAATGACCCAACAGAGTGGGCTTGTGACATGACGCCTCCCAGGCATACTACTCCACTATCTCAGGCTTCAAGCGTGCCCTTCTGCCTTCCTCCATCTCTGCAGCTGACACGGACCACCCTCTTCCTCAAATATCAATTACAGGCTTGGCTGAGGTGAATTGTTGAGAGTCCCAGCTCTGGTGGGGATTTCATTGTGAATTTGGATTGCCTGACTTTCACCATTGGTAAGGTTGTGTAGAAGCATGGCCCTGCCTCTTCATGCCCAGCCCTGACTCATCCTTTATAGCAGTTTGACCCAACGGACAAGGCACTCCTTTGATTCGTTATATAACACTGATGTTCTCTGGATCCTTTGAAGATGGAAATTTAGTAGAAATAACTACCGGAGATATATCTCATCCCCAGACATGTCTTGTCTTTCACAGCTGTCTCCTCCACAGCTGTCAGCTCGGAGCGTCGGTGCTAAAACGAGTCATGGTTTGGCTTTAACTTACCAGCTTGTTATACGGATGAACAGAAACAGGACATGTATGACTTATAGTGTATTTCCCCCTTCTCATGTGGATGACTTAATACCTGCCAGCAGCTAATGTGCATGAACATGGTGTCTTTCCCTGCTCACATGTTTGCCTCATGTATATTGACTGTGCCCATGACACATTACAAACCACGTCACATGACACCTTAACAGCTTAATGCATGTGAAAATTATGAATATTTTCCATGTCCAATGATATTATAATAAAGAAGCTTGCTGTCATATATCATTAACTACACTGAATAGACGATGATGATCAGCCGATGAGATTCCAACAGAGATTTAATATCAGGTTTTTCATCCTGGTTCTCTCTCAATGATAGAAACTGACTGCCGATATGCTATCAACAGACGAATGACATGCGTATGTATCAACAGACTGTCGATATGCGTCTGTATCAACAGACGAATGACATGCGTATGTATCAACAGACTGTCGATATGCGTCTGTATCAACAGACTGGCGATATGCGTCTGTATCAACAGACTGTCGATAAGCGTCTGTATCAACAGACTGTCGATATGCGTCTGTATCAACAGACGGCCGATATGCTATCAACAGACGAATGACATGCGTATGTATCAACAGACTGTCGATATGCGTCTGTATCAACAGACGAATGACATGCGTATGTATCAACAGACTGTCGATATGCGTCTGTATCAACAGACGGCCGATATGCGTCTGTATCAACAGACTGGCGATATGCGTCTGTATCAACAGACTGACGATATGCGTTTGTATCAACAGACTGGCGATATGCGTTTGTATCAACAGACTAACTATAAGCGTCTGTATCAACAGACTGTCGATATGCGTCTGTATCAACAGACGAATGACATGCGTCTGTATCAACAGACTGGCGATATGCGTCTGTATCAACAGACTGACGATATGCGTTTGTATCAACAGACTGGCGATATGCGTTTGTATCAACAGACTAACTATAAGCGTCTGTATCAACAGACTGTCGATATGCGTCTGTATCAACAGACTAACTATAAGCGTCTGTATCAACAGACTGTCGATATGCGTCTGTATCAACAGACTGTCGATATGCGTCTGTATCAACAGACTAACTATAAGCGTCTGTATCAACAGACTGGCGATATGCGTTTGTATCAACAGACTAACTATAAGCGTCTGTATCAACAGACTGTCGATATGCGTCTGTATCAACAGACTAACTATAAGCGTCTGTATCAACAGACTGTCGATATGCGTCTGTATCAACAGACTGGCGATATGCGTCTGTATCAACAGACTAACTATAAGCGTCTGTATCAACAGACTGTCGATATGCGTCTGTATCAACAGACTAACTATAAGCGTCTGTATCAACAGACTGTCGATATGCGTCTGTATCAACAGACTGTCGATATGCGTCTGTATCAACAGACTAACTATAATTGTCTGTATCAACAGACTAACTATATGCATCTGTATCAACAGACTGTCGATAAGCGTCTGTATCAACAGACTGTCGATATGCGTCTGTATCAACAGACTAACTATAAGCGTCTGTATCAACAGACTAACTATATGCGTCTGTATCAACAGACTGTCGATAAGCGTCTGTATCAACAGACTGGCGATATGCGTCTGTATCAACAGACTGGCGATAAGCGTCTGTATCAACAGACTGGCGATATGCGTCTGGATCAACAGACGGCCGATATGCGTCTGTATCAACAGACTAACTATAAGCGTCTGTATCAACAGACTGTCGATATGCGTCTGTATCAACAGACTGTTGATATGCGTCTGTATCAACAGACTGACGATATGCGTCTGTATCAACAGACTGTCGATATGCGTCTGTATCAACAGACTGTCGATAAGCGTCTGTATCAACAGACTGACGATATGCATCTGTATCAACAGACTGGCGATATGCATCTGTATCAACAGACTGACGATAAGCGTCTGTATCAACAGACTGACGATAAGTGTCTGTATCAACAGACTGGCGATAAGCGTCTGTATCAACAGACGAATGACATGCGTATGTATCAACAGACGGCCGATATGCGTTTGTATCAACAGACTAACTATAAGCGTCTGTAGCAACTGACTGCCGATATGCTAACAACAGACGAATGACATGCGTATGTATCAACAGACGGCCGATATGCGTCTGTATCAATGTATCATGCTGAAGCATATAGCCCGTCTGTTGATACAGGATTGCTGCAAGAATAAGCAGCACCTGTTCTTATCAGCTACTCTCAGAAACGTCTGCAGAGGTCAAGCTACAGAACGCGACCCACAAACACCGTGCTGTGCTCTGCAAGGAAGTAATGCATCTCTGCAAGGCCCTTTGTGCTGCTCTTGAAGGGCATCGTTTTGTGCTGAGTGTGCAGCAACCATTACTGAAAGGTCAACACAGCCTCTTAAGAGCTGCTGAGATATCTCCATCACTCAGGTGTCCTTCCGGCGATTATCTCACTCAAATATCACGAGTTGTGAAGTGCTTCATCTTTTGACAGTTGTGATCCTCCACGAGAAATGTTCACCAACTTTTGGAGGGTTTACATCTGAGGAGGGAGTCCTCACTCTTCATCCAGTAAATCCAAGAGATCCTGCAGCCCGGTACCAACGCACACTTTGAGGGAAAGGAAGTAGCAGAGGAGAGCGAGGTAGCTGAGACGTTCTGTATGATGCATGGATGATGGATGGACGACGAAAGGATGATGAATGGATGATGAATGGATGATGACTGGATGATGAATGATGATGTATGGATGATGCATGGATGACAAATGGATGAGGCATGGATGATGCATTGAAGATGAATGGATGATGAATGGATGATGCATGGATGATGAATGGATCATGAATGAATGGTGCATGAATGATGAATAGGTGATGCATGGATGATGCATGGATGATGAATGGATGATGCATTGAAGATGAATGGATGATGCATGGATGATGAATGGATGATGAATGGATGATGCATGTATGATTAATGGATGATGAATGGATGATGCATGGATGATGCATGGAAGATGAATGGATGATGCATGGATGATGAATGGATGATGCATGGATGATGAATGGATGATGCATGGATGACAAATGGATGATGAATGGATGATGCATGGATGATGAATGGATGATGCATGATGAATGCATGCTGAATGGATGCGGTCCTCAGCTGCACAACACAGCGACCTGAACCTGGAATAAGGAAATATCTCCACAGCTGCTCATGTTGATCCCTCGCCTCCGTCACAGACAGCGTTGGTTCATCCAGACTGTGGCAGCAGGCAGCAGCTGCCCCGTCTCCTTCCTACCACGGTGAGCTGCAAAGTGTTTTCTTAACATGTTTGTATTGGCAGCTTGAAAGAGGATGTCTTCCAGTGAGACTGCTGTGATATCCTTTGACATTTGAACTGCAAACATGCATTGGCACTGGGTCTTTATCCGGCCGCATATTTGAATTTCCATTTCCCTCCAGTAATAGCTTTAACACGCACTGGGTATGTCTTCAGGCACAACAAGCGCCGTTCATTTGTTTAAGTTTGTTACTGATGCAAATTCTGATAGCAACTCAATTAAGGTGTTACAGCAGCTCATTTATGTATACAATGAGGCTCAGCCGGGCTACCCTCGGCACGGTCTCACTATAATAGCTCTTATATCACCAACAATCACACTCTAACTCCAAGAGCAACAGATCAGGACTGGATTGCACCTCTGAGAAAACAAACTGAAGAATAGGCTTTAAAGCGCCTGACACACATCTACCTGGTATATGTGAAATATGAGTAAAGGAAATAGAATATAACAACTGTCTCAGGTCAAATCCTTCTCTCTCGATAAGAGTAATTGACACAGCAACGCCATCTTCCCTACCTTTGGTGGCCTTTTGAGACATCTACGGAATCATCTCATCCTGGAGCCTCCAGCTGAAGCCACATCCGTATATCACTGTCAGCCTCTGAATCTGAGCTGCAGGGTGCTGTATGTCTGGAGGCCAACAGGACGTTACCGTCGCACAGGTTCCCTCAAAAAAAGCCAATGGGATTTTGAATTATTGCAGAAAATGAGCTCTGTATCAAACAAACGTTTATGGTTGTTTATATTCAGCAAGATAACCCTCATAAATTAAGAAAATGTTTATGATTTCGGAAGCTTAAATTAAATTGCCAGAAGTAAAAAGCTAACTTTAGGATGTAAACTAACTACTCCATGGTGCTGCAACACTCTATGAAACATGGGCCAACAGTGGAACCGGTTTAACCCGTAGTATATATTATATAGTATTGCAAATGATCAACATTGGATTGGTTTAGTATTTTCAAAATCTAACAATTCAATGCCATAATGATACTTTGATCTAATGTACTTTTATGAGGGACAATGGGTACACGTTTATTAGATCATTCCTCACTCCAAATACAAGATGGTGGTCTTCAGGGAGGGACAGGGGGGAGAGTTCAAACAACCTCTTATTGTTACTGTATGTTAGCTAAGCATTAGGCGTGTGTGTGTGTGTGTGTGTGTGTGTGTGTGTGTGTGTGTGTGTGTGTGTGTGTGTGTGTGTGTGTGTGTGTGTGTGTGTGTGTGTGATTCGTCCTGGATATTGTCCCTAAAAGCGCTGGTGTCATAAAATAGCCAGTTTATCAATATTAGTGTCACCTTGAGCCTCAGGGAGTGAGAACAACCGTATGCAACACAAGACTCATCTTTGCCAACACTTTGCCAACACTCTAGTTTTGGGCCAAATATCTGCAATACCAATGGCTTTCCCATCATCTATATATTATTATTCTTTTAATGTAATTGTCACATGTCATACGTTTACACAATAAAGGTATTAGAGGAGTGATCTGCTGTGAAGCGCTTTAGGACACATTAAGGACACCCACTACTGGGTCCTCAGCGCTAACTTCTAAATATCTGCTGATCATAAGCACATTATAATGGTCTTTGTGAGCATGTTGACGTTAGCATAGAGCTCAAGGGACCATTCTGCCTCAGGACCATGTCCCAGTGTCTCTGGCCTGGCTGACTACAAGGACTCCAAGGACTACAGGGACTACAAGGATTACAGGGACTACAAGGACTACAGGGACTACAAGGATTACAGGGACTACAAGGACTACAGGGACTACAAGGACTACAGGGACTACAAGGATTACAAGGACTACAAGGACTACATGGACTACAAGGATTACAGGGACTACAAGGACTACAGGGACTACAAGGATTACAGGGACTACAAGGATTACAGGGACTACAAGGATTATAAGGACTACAAGAATTACAAGGACTACGAGGACAACAAGGACTACAGGGACTACAATGATTACAGGGACTACAAGGATTATAAGGACTACAAGAATTACAAGGACTACGAGGACAACAAGGACTACAAGGACTCCAAGGATTACAGGGACTACAATGATTACAGGGACTACAAGGATTACAGGGACTACAAGGACTACAAGGACTACAAGGATTACAAGGACTACGAGGACAACAAGGACTACAAGAACTCCAAGAATTACAGGGACTACAAGGATTACAGGGACTACAAGAATTACAAGGACTACGAGGACAACAAGGACTACAAGGATTACAAGGACTACAAGAATTACAAGGACTACAAGGACTACAAGGACAACAAGGACTACAAGGATTACAAGGACTACGAAGACAACAAGGACTACAAGGACTCCAAGGATTACAGGGACTACAAGGATTACAAGGACTACAAAGATTATAAGGACTACAAGGATTATAAGGACTATGGACTACAAGAAAACCAAACTGTGTTTCCACAGCAGGCAGGAGTGGTTTGTCACCCCCTGTTTAAAGTAATTTATAATTATTTCAACAGGGGGTTTCATTGGAGTTATTAAAATGTGATGGTTTTAGGCCAACAGGATTAGCAGGGTAGCAGCAGCATGAATACAGTTAATGGAGCCACTGAACTTGGCAAGGCATTGTCTTATGGGTACGTCAGCCCAGGGCTCACAGACTGTAATTGGAAACAGATAGATAAAGCCTGCTAAGACTAACAAAAGAAGCTTTATTTTTTTTTTCCTGTAGCGCCACCAAATTACAATTGACTATGTTGGGTCTTACATAGCAGTGGGATTAGAGGTCATCTGTTACCACAGATTTCAATAGTGAGTGTTGGAAGCTTTTGTAAATGAGGTAACTGAACTTGGTAACCACATCCTAATGGAATGCCCACCATCTCTTTGTGTTGCTCTGTGTCTTTACCTCTCACGATCTGATACATCTGCTTCAAATAAGGCTAATAGAATGCACTATTATTACAATATGAGGCTTTTACATACATGCATAATGGTCTCCAAGGCTCCAGACTAGTTATCTTTTTTGGCCAACGTCCCAAAAATCATTTCAATCCCCTGAAAATTGTTAACCTTTAAATTAGTTATAGTAATGTATCGTGTTTTTTCTTCATAAACACATAATTTAAATTTTAAGGAAATACAATATTGTATGTGTATGATTCAAACAGATTGTAATTAGTAGTTTTAATGCTGTATTCTAAGCTTCATAATTCATCCCTTATATCTATTTTATATTTATGTGAAAACATCTCTTTTGAAGAACTATGTTTATTCAAGTCAATCCCCCCAAACTACATTTTACGTGATTACATGATGGCATCATGATAACGTTTTAATTTACAGAACCTTCTATTTCCTCCTGCCAATTTAAACACGGATTGGTTGTTTACGATTGCATAAATAATGTCCTGATCACATATTTAACTGAATATTAGAGGATTACGATCATCAATAAAACCTAATTTCACACTGTGATGGATACATTAAAACCGTGTCAATAATCCGCGGTTCACATGCGTGCCGAACTGTGAGGGGGATCCGTACGGTTTACGCATCGGGAAGACTTGATGCGGGGGCTCCTGGGGGCCGGGTTGATGCAGCTAGCCTGCAGGCATACATCATAAGCACCCGTTGACAATAATTGTTAAAATTACTCTCACTGCCAGAGGGGGTAGACAAAAGTTGTGCAGATAAATATAGTTGAGCTGAAAAGGGGTCCAATTAAATGAACTGACCACTGATTACAGTGGTGGACCCTCCAAGAGAGGCTCTCAACTTTAAATGCCTTAAAAACTGCACTGATATGATTTTCTGTTTTTTTAGATTGTTCTTTGTTAGGGGAGCTATTAAGGACCAAGTCCAGTTAAGATGCTTTTACCAGAGTTAGCACAGAACATCCTCTCAAAAAAGGAACATTTTTAAAACCCTGAGGCCACTTATAAGCACTTTAGCCAACAGAACATAGCCTCATTTTAAAAGGTCCGTACTTAAAAGCATGTATTATGAACTGAGTCTTTACAGTTTACAACTTTAATCCATACCGTGGTGGCAACCATTCAAGAGTTGAATCAAGGTTTGTTTCAGTAGAGATGTCCTCATCTTGGAATAGTTTTTCAATAACATTGATTTCCAATGGGTTCGAGTGCTACCTGCAGAGAAAAATAATTGGAAGATGCTCATCTTGTGAGTCTTTAAATGGGATCTGTGTCCTGTAATTGTGTTTATTCCATTAGTCCTTGAAGGTTTATCACTCGTATTGTAATGTTTTTATTGTTTCTGTGACTTCATTTCAAGCTGAACGCCTTTCAGATTTGATTAGTTTTCTTTTTTCTTCTGCTGTCACCACAACATGGAATTGTCGGAATCACATTGTAATTAAAGCAATCGTTAATGCACATGTATACCCACATGCACATCAATGTTGTTGGTCTCTTTATTTATCAACTCAATTGTCACTGATGAACTTCTTAAAGCCACAGCTGTCTTTAAGGTATTCAGACAAAATCTCAGCATCCCAAACCCTATTATTTATTTGGTGATAAATTAAGATATGCTCTTGTACTATGCAAACAATTTCCTTACAATCATCACAACTGACTCCATGCATATAACAGGCATGCCATACACAGTACAGTAATCTCTCAGCTATAATGTAAAGAACACATGCACATAGAAAAGTAGAGAATTCAGTGAGAGAGAAGGTTCGGTTTGTGTTGTGTCTAAAATCAGAAGTCATGTCAAGGGAGAGCTCTTAAACCCTAATAAGACGAGGAGAGTCATTCCCAGCCTCTAGAGAGAACTTTCAAGAAAACATTAGGAGACAATAGTAATAAAGAGCTTAATATCATTTAAGAAATGCCTCAACATGAAATGCATATGTCTAATCCAGCTTTATTTTCTCTTCTGCCTGTCTAGAAGGATGCATGCTCTGGATCCTCGCAGTCAGTGGCAGCTAATGCTTATTCCAGTGGCAGAGACACAAATACAATTGCAGCTGGAGCTGAATACAAGTGGATGGGCAACACGAATAATTCCATAAATAGCTAAATAGCATTCACAGTATGCAACATGCACTACTGTGTTCTGCTATATGTTGGTCTCATCATATTTAGGTTACTGATAGACAGCCCCTGTCTACAAAAACAGTAAAAAGACCAACAAATTTGGATTGAAATTGAAGTAAATATTTACCATGTTGGAAATTTTGGAAATGATCTATCAATCTTTTTTAAATAAATGTTGACTTTACTTCACAACCCACTGGTGTTATTAACATTTTGGATCATACCTGCCTGCAACCTGATCCTACGCAGCCAGCACACAGGATCTAATTATACAAATATTATAACACTAACCATATCAGAATCAGAACCATTTATTGCATGTATGTCTTCACATACGAGGAATTTGGTGCCTAATATTTAACAATAAACAGAGTGCAATAAATGAGAGCATGCATATATAAGTGTAGCGTAATCTCTAACTGCAACTGGTCAGAAACACACGGTTCAAACACACTGAAAAGACACAAAAGCTGCACAGCATTCAAATGTTGGAATGCCAGTGCTAAGACTGAAAGATCCGACATCAGCCCTAATAATCAAACCAGCACACTCTGTTCAGTTACTTTCTACAACAAGACACTATATTCAGAACATGAAAGAAATCTGAAAAGAATCTATATTCAGAATGTGAATACAGTCAGATGTAGATCTGGGGACTGTATTATAAGTTCCACAATCAAACTCCAACACAGCAAAGAAGTATTTCAATTATTCAGTGAGCTTATTGAACTTCCTACAGACTCACAGTCTCTCCAAACATACGACTAAAAGGACCCAAGAGCGGCCCCATCGTGGACAAATAACACACTCCGATGTCTCTACATTAATAACCATCACATGCATTATTAGCCGTAAACATTACAGGGGCAATGCTCTACACACCAGTATTCAGCTTCAAAGCCAAGCCCAGTTACATACTTGGTGTTTCTCATGAATTATCCAGACGGTCACAGTAGTTATTCGCTGCTCAGTGCGCTGGTGGTGGGCTGCTGGGTGTGAACTTAGTCCAGCTGTACCTTCTCTCCCTGCTCCCGGTAACCACTGTAAGACTGCCAGTACACGTTGTGGTCGCAACCCACCAGACCAGTCCTAACATGGAGCTCCTCTGGTTTGTGGAGTGGGACTTCTTTGCTGTGTCATCACAGTTTGTTTACTATTTATTCACCAGAGCACAGTGTAAACATATTCTGTAACAATATTTTGTCCTACATTCATAATGTTGCTGAAGTAAAAGTACAGAAGTAGTGGCATCAAAGTATATTTAAAGTAGCAAAAGTAAAAGTATAATTGTAGCGTTGTATAATCACAGTTATATTACAAATAATATATTAACAGTCGGCCTTTATCAATGGATTATCATCATTGATGCATTAATGCATTTATCATGCACATAGGGCGGCTGGTAAAGGTGGAGCAAGTTCTAACTACTTTATATACTATATACTTAATAATACATACTAGCTAGTTGATTTATGTTTTGCATTAAGAATCTGTAAAGTACCCTAATTAGTCACTGTTATTGTCAAATATAAGATTATATAAGATTAAAAGCACAGTATTGGAGATATAGTGGACATGAAATGGAAGTTAAATAAAAGTACCTCAAATGTACAGTACTTGACTAGCCTAAATGTAACAAGAGAACCAGATTGCTTATAGAGCGCAAAGTTCTTAAAAAAAGAACAATGTAGGCAACATTAACATTTCCAGGTCACACAATTTATCCCAGAAATCCTTCCGACCATTTTCTCATGTAATGAAGAGTTGTTTGTCCTCGCAGCAGAAAGGTTGAATCCAAGGTGATACTTCTTAGAGAGCTGCATCTGTACTCCCTGTACTCTGGTCATTCTCCCTCAAAGTGGCTCGACGGAGAAGCAATTCACAGCATGAGAGGGCCAGAGGGAGGCTGGAAGCTCAGTGTGCCAAAAGCTGTTCTGCTAAATCGTCATGAGCAAACTGATGGTGCTTTAAACTGCCCAGTGATGACCTGCCACGGGCCAGATTTGTAAAAAGTATTTATAAATAGATAAACAAATGAATATCTAAAATAATACAAATCAAAAGTACAAGCGCACAACACTAGTCAGTGGAACTCTGGATTAAAAAGGGAAATGTAAAAGCTGCAGGCTCTTACGAATCATCTTCTAACGGCCACAACTCTGCAGTGAGCAAAGGTGCAGGGTTATTAAAGTATGCATTACCGTGCTATTGTAATATAGTGCATGATTGCTACCACACTCCATATATTCATACGCATACAAATATTAAACCATGAGGACAGTTCTTGCAGTTTATGTTCCTCTATGTGAAAGCCCTTCTCACCCAGCTACGCAATTTTTTTTAAAACAATGCTTTATTTCAAATTGCGCACCGTATATTAGAATGCCATGAATAATTTATGCAGAGACGCAGAGATGTAATCTGCATCTCTAACAAGATTAATGCACCACCAAAGAGGGAACCGATTCATATCCATTTATCCATTTACCAACGACAGAAACATACAGTTGAGAGTGATTTCCAGCAAGGCAACCTAGTAGTATAATCCCCTTCTTCCCCTAAGCTGCGAGGGTGAACACCACAAACATATTGACAGAACACCTCATACTTCATGCACTTGGTGCATATTCACCTGCTTAATAGATTTGTGTCAAAGACTGCTCAATCACCTGCGATATTTGCAGGGAAACAGTTGTTCCCATCATGCACTGTGACTCAAATACCTCGACAAAAACGAGTGCCGCCTTTGTCGCCGTGCCTTCAGCGCCCAGTTAACTGACTGCTGAGATCAAAGCAGGGGACCCTCCTCCAGTCAGTGGCAAACACAACTGAGAACTCCTCCAGTGAAGAAATGTTGCCCACGGGATTTCTCCGACACAGACATTTATGAGACCATTAACCTTGTCAAGATGGTTAAAATAGATGGCGGTATATAACATGAGGAGGATGCCTGGAATGCCTGAGAGGAGTGAGGCAGTCAGGAAAGATGCTCGACAAACAAAGATGGACGTCAGCTGGAATGTGTACAAAGGGTAAAGATCACTTTTAAAAGTGTTCAGGACACATCCAGTGACGATAGAAGAGGTGGTTGCGAATATGGCTAAAATGATCATCTTGATTATGTTGATCAATATTGAGATCATGATTATTTATTAGAAATATGTATTGATTTTAGGGACTTTTCATTGCAATTTCACATTCACAGCTGATAGCCGTCCTGACATACAGCGGCGTTGCTGAAGCGTAGCGCCTCTTCTTCACCCTAAAGTACTGTTCACACTATTAGCACCGTTAGCTGCGAGCCGCCAACTAGCCGCCGCCATGTTGAGAGCCGTAGAGAGGCATTGAAATGCTTTGATCTCGGATCCTGCATCTTTAAAGTGAAATGCATCTGGAGCAACATTAAAAGGCTAGATACAAATGTATGTCTGAATGCTCCAGTGGACAATGTAATCATGAACACATTGATCATATATATATATATATATATATATATATATATATATACATACATACGTATATATATATATATATATATATATATATATATATATATATATATATATATATATATATATATATATATATGAATGCTGATGACATGGTAAAAAAGTCACACCCACAAAGCATGATAAAGAAGATGGGGTCCATGCTTCAAGACATCCCCGCAGACCCCTGACGCACGGAGGACCGTCCACTGGTCCACTGGTTGACAGTCACACCTGGAGCCCCATCCCGCCCCGCAGGGAGAGAGGGAACAGCAAGCAATCGTAAAAGTTGGGTTACAAGCCGCTCCTACCTCCGGTCAGTGTCCCGCTGTAGCAAGCTAGGAGCAGCGCTAGCTAGCGCTGCTACTAGCTCCCCGCTCCTGCTGCTAGCTCCCCGCTGCTGCTACTGCCCACGTCCCCTCTGCCCAAGTCGGGTGTCGAGCCGGGGCTGGTCCCGCCACCTGCGGTGGTTGTCGGGGAGCTAGTGGAGCGCTAGCGGAAGTTAGCAGAGAGCTAGCGGAAGTTAGCGGGGGGAAACTAGCATGAGCACCAGCTGGCTACAGTGGGGAGCAAACGGGGACACTGACCGAAGGTAGTAGCGGCGTGTAACCCAACTTTTACGGTATATATATATATATATATATATATATATATATATATATATATATATATATATATATATATATGAATGCTGATGACATGGTAAAAAAGTCACACCCACAAAGCATGATAAAGAAGATGGGGTCCATGCTTCAAGACATCCCCGCAGACCCCTGACGCACGGAGGACCGTCCACTGGTCCACTGGTTGACAGTCACACCTGGAGCCCCATCCCGCCCCGCAGGGAGAGAGGGAACAGCAAGCACAAGATGGCGATTTTAGACGTCAATATCGCAGGCAATCCTGTTAATTTATTTGTGGGAAGCTCAAATCGTTATTGCGATTAATATTTGTTGACTAGTGCAGCCCTACCTAAGAGCAGCTGGGGTTGCCGAGGAATCTGCCGCTGATAAGTTTCGACAGTTTTCCTCCCAACGTATTATAAGTACAGATGCAATGATATCCGCCGTACAGCATATTGTCTTGGACAATTGTACCTCATAGTTTCCATGGCTGCAGTGTTTTCCTAAACAACAATTATCTCACGCTCTCATTTCCTGTTAATGTCAAAATGCCTTCTTGGCAAAGCAATCATTGAATCACCCGAGTACATACTTGAATCTGAGTAAAGTAAATGAACTACACAGCAATTATTACATTTGTGGTTGATTTTCATGATTTTTATGTATTTTTTGGCAGTGGGGCTTCCTTATCTGATTGTTACTCTGCGTTCTACGTGCCAGTTAGAACATTCTACTATTCAGACCCAGGAAGTAATTATTAGCCTCCGAGGCAGCTTCATATTGATGCACAGCGTCTGAGACCGCTCCTGAAAACAGAAATGTCCTTTGTTGTTGCTGAAAGAAATGTGCAGCATTTGTCATGTGGGTACTAACAATTCACCAGTTCGGAGTAGATACCTGCACACAGTGAAGCTGAAGAGGGTTTTAGATAATCCAGCATGTATAGAAGTTCAGTATCCTTGAAGCACACCGATGTTACACACTGTTAAAGGTATGCTGTGCTATAATACCCCGATGAGCTTGCTCCTTTATTCTTTACCTCCCTCTATCTCGGACAGTGAAGGGGAGAGAACTGACAGTATCTCCTTGCTGCTATCTACCCACCCACCCTGCTTTGACCTTTCCATTAATAATAGGCTTTCAGCAAGGGCTTGCACTGCGCAATCTGGAAGGCTCCTTCAAATAGTGGACAGCAAAGGGCTTCGGCCAATGCTTCAGGGAGATTGGCCAGAGTGGGAAAATTAGCTTCTTCTTGCACTATCCCCAAAGCCTAGCAATCATCACCACAGACATGCAGGTTACAGGTGAGCTCTAGAACATGAAATAGAACCGGCAGTGCAGTCAAAATGAAGGTCCTGGCAGTTCTGACTGCATTGCCTCAACTGGAATACTTTGGTTAAAGCTGACACACTTCAACTAACAGATTGGAACTGTGCGTTTCGACATTTGGACATTTACAGTGTATGAAATATTGACCTTTGCGCTGCTATTCAGTATTGTTGTTCTGAGCAGCGGCTTGCTGTCTCTCTGGCTGGCAATGACAAGAGAGTCTGTTGAAGACAATGCTGCTGCACAGAAAGGGACTCGTCTGTACTTCGGCTTCAACACACATTCCACATCCCACACCCTACTTCCTGCATTAGCACTGGCATCGGACGAAAGTCGTGAGGTGCCAAATTGTCCAATATGGACATAATTCCCGGATACTGGGCTGAATAAAGTCAATTTAATGTAATGAAGGCCTTTAGCTAATCTATTTTGGACATTGTGTGAAAGGATCAATTCTTTTGGAATGGGAGTGTATCAATAACATGAAGACTGCCAAAATGTAGCAACCCTTGATGCTCGACCATCAAATTTTTACAATATGTCATCAATGGCAGACATTAAGTTATGAATATCAGTAGAGCTGAAACAATTAGTCAAGTCATCAGTTAGTTAATTGAAAAGCTATTTTTGATAAACCATTATCATTCAAGTCATTTTTCATGCAAGCAATGATGAAGAAAAATGTAGGGGTTCCGGCTTCTGAAAATCAAAGATTTGCAGCCGTTTTTTACAAGCTCCAAACGCAACTCAAACACCAACGAAAAGAATTACCAAATATCCAAATCAATATTTCGAGACGAGTCAAGTTGACCTAGTGCTACGAAGCCTTATAGACACACAACCAATGTCTCAAAAGAAAGCAGAGTGTATGTGTGCTGTGTGCCACCTTTATTTACTCCTAACCAGTAACACACAGTACAAGTGAAACGTTGTGACTGGTACAGTATACACTCATATTTACACATCTGAACAAATCTCACACGTGTTCCCTTTAGTTTAACACCACAACTATTCAAATAGACCTTGTGGCTACAGAGATATACTCTTTAGTATTGGTATGCAATTTTAGAGCAGAGGCCTCAAAAATAGTCCGTTTTTAATGGGTTGATTGATAAATAAACGAGGCTTTAGTTGCAGCTCTAGATTTCAGAATGATTTAACTATTGGCAACTTATTGTGCATGAAAACAGCATGTAGCATTACATATGGATCCACAATCAAAGAGAACATAGTTGCAGCTAAATAAAGCTCCAGTTGCCGTCATATTTTTCCCACTCAACGTTGAAGACATGTTTGTGCAGCAACTTTTCCCAACTGTCGTTTCTTTACTTCTGAAAACTTGTTTTTGTTTATCACATTGAGCTTGAATGTGGAGCATGCTTCATAAACCTCAGGTCACAGACTTCAACTGAGCTTTGATAAGACAATGCTGCAGAGCTACAACAATCATGCTTGTTTATCTTATAGGGGACTCTTTGAGTAGTAGAACTTTAATATCTAACCTACTCCTGTTGGCCAAATGTAATCCAATTTTATGCATGACATGACATTCAACACATGCTGCATTTCCAAACATCCTGACAGCAGCATCAAGGTGCTGCCAAAATTGAAAAATGATGGAGGTAGAAACCATAAATGTCACAGCACGTAAAACCTTGTTCCTTGACTTCTCACAGTAGAAGGCTATTTTGTGTATGAAATGTAAATTTCCTCCTGCGTTATGCATGATATTAACCTCCAAATACCAATCTCTGTACACTCTGACAAGGCTGGTTGCTGTGTTTGAGCTACTGATTCCACTTATGTCTTCACTGCTCAACAGTACAGCTGAAGCTGCGTTTCAATTTCTTGCACTGATACAAATTCAGTAACAAATCACATGGATGCTTATTTATTTCGTGAACAGAACCATGCATGTGATTGTCGTCTCAATATGGAAACAGTTTGATGGACTTCTTCCTCCGCCAGGCTTATATTTTTTGAGAGTTAAACATTTCAATTGTTTTTGTCACTACGTCTTATAGGTGTGTTTTATGCTTATGTTGTTCTGCTATCAACAGGGTTCATAAACATATTGACCAATGGATTTTCAGGACTTTTCCATGACTTTAAACCAAATTTCCATGACCAAACATTTAGTGAAATCTCGTTGTAAACATGAAAAAGTGAGTAAATGTAGTATTTAAACTAACAATGAGAATACAAAGCATACCGTGTGATGAATGAGAGACAATAGTTTGATTAAAAGAACAAACATTTAAATAGATGCCTGTATGTATGCCTGCTTTTAAAAGCATATTCATTATTTCAAACTCAGCGTAAAAGGAACGTCATGAATAGAACAAATTTCCACGACTTTTCCAAAATGTTTGGGATTTTATTTGTCCCAAGGACTTTTCCAGGCCTAGAAATAACCAAAATTATTTATATATATTTAAAATTCCACCACTTTTCCAGGTTTTCCATGAGCGTAAGAACCCTGAATCAAAGCTGAAAAGAAATGTTGAATGTTGTGTTCATCTCCAAGTCGACTTCAAGAGGGGCACTTCAACTTTTCCGAGGCTGTTTGTGTCTCACAGAGAGCGTCGTGTTTGCGTCTCTAGTCACCAGAAGCAAGGGCTTGTTAATTCAGGTTCATTATTGAAGCGCTAAAAGGGGAGAAGGAGAAGACATTAATCACCTAGCGTCTGCAAGAGTGGGTCTGCGGATGGCTTAATGGCACATTGTCAAACGGAGTGCCTTCCTCTACCCAGCATTTATCAGACGAACAAGCAGAGTGGCTGATGACTAGGAAATGCACTGTAAGTGGGAGCCTCTTTTGCCTTTATGAATCCTGTGAGTGATCATTGAGCAAAATATTAAATTATGGCATGGAAGACTGGAGTGACAGGAGGTAATCACGCTGCCTGAATGATATGTAATTGTTTTCTGAATTGTAATTATAGGGCGAGAGAAAACATTGGCCCGCTGTAATTAACGGTGAAGAACAAAGTTTTTCAGTGGAAAATTGGAATTCTCTGGGGATGTGAGCCCGTAATATAAGGAGGGAGAGGGAGCAGAGCGTAGGAAAAGCAAACAAGCGCTGAGATTTGATGAGGCAGAACAACACATGCCTTAGCATTATGAGTGTTTATTTAAACTGCATGTGTGGATGATGAATATGGATAGTCCCTCACAAAGGCAGAGCTCATTCTCCAAGTGCCAGTAAGGGCCACGAAGTTAATGTGGCTGTACGGCAACGTCCACTATGTAATACTGCTTGTTTACACTGACCTTTCTCTACTAGAGTATTCCCCTTTTTACATCAAGATCAGCTGTCTGCTTATGCAGCTCAGTGTTAGTGTGGTAGTAATATAATAATGTCATTCACACTACGAGAGGGGAAATATTGAGGAATAGTTCATACTGGTTCTGCGTAGGCTTTTACATGTAAAATAAAGTGTCTCAGCTGACCTTTTATTTCTGTTGGATCAAGATGAATGGACTGTTTATGCAGCTCGCTGTCAGAAAACAGAAGGATCAATGTACAGCAGTGGGATGCCAGTAAATGGTAACTGCATCCGGTCTGAGAATGATCAAAACAACGTTATTATCAAGAAGAGTGCCTGTGTTGGTGTTTATGAAACGTCTACCAGAGATGCAGCGAGCGGGATCCGTCTCATACGTCCGTTCCCTGTTGCTCACGGTAACGGAGGGATGCATTGACTTGATGCGTTAAGCTTCTCAGAAACAATTATGAGCCATGGTCAATTATAACGCTATTATGTAAAAAAGGTAACTCACGGAGAGAATGAAAGCAAGTATTTATAAAAGCATTCATGCACATTGAATTGTATGTTTATATGGAAATAACCACTATACATAACATTTTGAAACTTGTTTTATTGATTTTCTAGATATGCATATAAAGAAAAGGTGTGCACAATACATGTATATAAAGATACAAATGCACATAACCATACAAATAAAAGAAGAAATAACAATACATAGGTGTATATCCGCATATACAGTACACATGCACATACACATCCTCATATATACATGTACACATATATATACACACACATACATATATATATACATACATGTACATACTGTACATGCATACATATACATACATACATACACATATATACACACATACATACATACACATAGTTTTAATTACCCGCCCCCCTCACATCTACAAACATTTGGAAACTTTGATGGTTTGTGAATGAATAATAATAATCCCCAATTCCCGTGCACTATTCATTGAATTGTGTGTTTATGTGGAAATAAGCACTATAGATAACATTTGGAAACTTTGATGGTTTACTCTGTTTTTTGTTTTGTTTTTTTTACTTTTTTTGAAATTCTCGTGATGCTGGTGAAAGAAAGTTTGGACTCTTCCTGCCATATTTGACAAACATGTTGGGATGTATGGGAAATGTAGTCGCACATTTTATAGTTGCAATGGTATCCGGCTACATGTATCGTTATTAATTTAAAACGCTTCATTATGATGTTTTCTGACAACAGAAATACGTAGCATGGAAACGCAGACGGGGTTGGTGTGTGAGGTGTTTTCCACTGCACGCCGTGTGGATTGATGTGATGATTTAAGGTGCAGGAAGATTGATGCGGCGCTACTTGCATAGGTGGAGGTCAAAGCCTGCAGTCGTGCTGTGCGGTTAAGATAAAGGTAAAACAATGCCTGCGGATGAGCAGCATTCCCGTTGTGAGCTAGGCATGAAAGCTGTATTTTAAATGTGTGTCTGAGTGCTGTGAGGTCTGAGGCTGCCTTTTTGTATTTCAGTAAATTATGATAATGCTGAAATTAAACTATTAAATGTGTTAACGAGCTGAACTCTAAATAAAATGTAATTATAAGTGTTGTGAATGCCCAATGTGAGGCGGTCTGTGACGGCCGTATGCTCATCAGCTCAATTAGCTTTGTCGGACCTTGTGCAAAATAACAATTAATAGCACTGGCATAACCTGAAAAGGGGATTTTAAAGCGGCATGAAAGCGTCACGTAGCCCTCACTTCAAAGAGCGGCACACGCAGACTAAGTTGATAGAAGCAGTGTGTGTGAAGTCTGGTTAGGAGGGAAGGAGGCAGGAAGGCTCAAAGGAATGCTGATATCCACCTTTTGGTTGGCAGCCCAAATCTGAGCCCCGGTCGCTCCGGGCTTTTGGGGAGGAGCCGTGTGAAACAGCGTGGGGTATAGTAATCATAACTCTCTCACTCCCGCTCCATTCCATCCTCCCTTTTCACTCGCTCGTCTCCTCTCCCACGTCCTTTATTTACCCCCATCTTGTCCTTTCTCTCCATAAGCGGCGAGAGAGCTGCTCTGTCCCTCTTTCCCTCAGCAATATAAAAAAAAAAAGAAGCTGCATTTTTTGTGAGGAATAAACCTGTTGGGGCGAGAGACAAAAGCACAGCGTGAAATGCAGGTGTGCTGTGTATTGTAAGAGAGAGTGCCGTCCGTGGGCTTGTGAGGAGGACGCTTGCTTCATACCTCGTCCACTACCTTCACTTCACTTCAATAGATTAATAAATTGTTCCGCTCATAGAAACTGCCCATCCTGTCTCCATAAGCAACAGGCGTGCCGTATCGACTACCTTGTATTTCTTTCCAGGTGCAGGGAGGATGTTATCTTGTCGTGCTAAAGTCATCTCTTCGGGAGGAAAATCTCATCATACATAACCTAGTAATTACTTTTCAAAGTCATGCGGTGCAGGAGATCAATAATGTTATAGTTTCTCTGGGTATTAAGAAACAAATGGCACCTCCACCAGGACTTCTGCCGATGACCTTTGAGTCATTACCACTCGGTATTTTATGGGCAGCGTTATATCACAGGCAGAATAAATGTGTTTGGAGCATGCAGGCGGTGAATGAGACCTCAGTGCCACATGTAATATTAATGTCTTTAATCAAAGGATGTTGCCATTTTGATGGGACATTGGTTCTCATATATGAATAGGTGTGAAGCAGGAGTGAGGTGAGAATGTCTGCATGATGAAAGGTGTTTCATATTGTGTTTTCCCACATACCACAGTGGATTGCAGTGAATCAAAGAAATGTGTGACTTTTATTTTTATTTTTTACTTGGTCTGTTTTTCTCCAGAGCTTTTCACCGACCTGTTTCACCTCTCTCTTGAAGACGGGGAAATTGGTGTGCTTGCCAAGAGAACGGAGAATGCTATTTACCAGTCCATCAAGTGTTTAACGTGTGCTTGATCCGCTAGCTCACTCACGGCGAATCAGCTTGCAATGTGGAAGCCCCGGGTGACGGACAGCTCATTGTTTCATCCGTTCACACACACACACACACACACACACACACACACACCGAACCGCCAAGTGCAGGGAGAAGGTTAAGAAGACACACGAGCACAAAGCAATAATGTCCGCCACATGTGCACAATATGTGCCATAGAATGGCTCATCATGAAACAAAGACCTGCAACTTTTGTGTTTTTTCGCATTTTCCATTGTGGACTGTTGGGTCGTAATTATCTTGATTTTTCTGAGCTCATATAATTTAAAAAAAGCTGTTGTTTAGGAGAAGACGTGGCTGCTGTTTCTGTTTTGATCTCAAGCACACACAACAGGAATTAAACCGCAGAAATCATAAGGCGGGTGGATTCTGAGCCAGTGGATCTGAAGGGTCCGGTGATTCCTGTGTATGAAGCGCTGGCTGCAGCAGAGTCTACTCCACTATACCTGATCCGCCCCGAGTCCGGTGACATTACGAGCACATACTGTAGAAGCCGTTTAATATGCTGCGAGCGTGCCAGCTCCCTCTCATTTCTTGGAGAGACCACGTTAGAGACCCTCATTCACGGCACGTCCACATCAACCGCCTGCAAACACGCACTGAACTCTGAATCAGCTTCTCGCCGAGCTTTCAACACGTTGCTTTAATCGTAGCACGTCGGCTACATGAACACACAAACAGGAGCGACGCTGCCGTGTGTCATTGCCGAGAAGGTGCCCCCCCCCCACCCCCCGCCCCCTTGAGCCAGCCACGCAGTATCTTAAAGGTCTCAAAGGAGCGGCGGGAGGGAGCCGGTAGCAGCAGGCGAGCGGCCGTTATCGGCATGATGCAGTGAGCGCCTCTCGGCAGCTTTGTCTGCACGCCTTTCATCCGACAGGCACCAGGATAGCACCCCGAGATCCATGACCTCAACTGGCCCGCTGAATCAGGTGGATGTGTGTTTGTTTGTGTGGCTGTGGGGTACTTTAAGGACCCGCTTGTAGAGCTACTGTTGCTATGTGCACTGGGTCTGCTCCTTGCATACAGATGCCCTCAGTCCAATCCCGGTAATCCAGTTCCTTTTGGCAGAGAGGGAAATGACAAACCCTGCATTTATTAGGCCCTTCAAAATAAGTGTCGATGCTCGAATTGCGTTAACAACCGCAGGGTAAACAACTAATGATCATGATGAATAATACAGTATGTGGACATCCCAGTAATCTTTTTTTCTGCTATTCTCCCTTTTTTTTCTCTGTCTTTCAAGTATGAAATTACACTACTCCATTTTCAATTTGTCCAGCTAATCACACTTGATTCCACTGTGCAGTGAGCCGCTAGCCAACTTTCTGAGCAAGAGCTGTGGTTCAAGGGCTTTTCAAGCTAATGGCAAGAGATTGTGTTTTTGATGGAGGGGGTTTAACTCCATATTGTTCTTCACATTGGTAAACAAACCCAGGTCAAGTCTCTCTGTGCAGAAAGGTTCATCATTCAAACTGGTTCCTTTGGAAAGTGAGAGAAAGGGGTTGGGCTCAGTCGGGTGAGGAAAGGAGGAAACGCACTGAAGTCATGAATTATTTTGAAGGGGTAAACATGGAGATGGGATAGAAACATGTTCTGCATTTTGGTTTGGGTGACAATTCAAATGGCAAATCCAAAGTGAAGACATATTTTGGTTAAAAGATGTATGCATCATATTTCATTTATTTTTACAATAACCCTCAAGTACTAGGTCTTGAGGTACACACCAAAAAACTGCAAGGGCAACCTGAACGTTTGCCTGAATATAAATGGAAGACCTAAAACACAGAAGATTGTATCATCTGCTTGGTTGGAGGGATCCATAGAAGTACAGATCTTGATTCAATTAAATTCAGTTTATTTTGTATAGCCCAAAATCACAAATACAAGTTTGCCTCGGAGGGTTTTACAATCTGTACACATAACATCCTGTCCCGGCTCCTCACATCGGATCAGGAAAAACTCCCCCAAATAAAGATAGTAAAAACCCTTTCACAGGGAAAAAAGGGAAGAAACCTGAGGGAGAGCAACAGAGGAGGATCCCTCTCCCCGGATGGACAGAAGCAATAGATGTCATGTGATCTACAGCTTATATGACCACGATATGAATACCACCCTATTGTTCTTGAGCTTTTCCTTGACAAGCGGGATATGCAAATGACCGTCTCCTTCCGCATGTCCCGGAAGAGTCTGAGGACCAATGAGATCGCAGGATCTCGGTAAGCACCGAAAAAACAAAACAAAAACTCCTGGTCTCGCTACGCAATTTTGAAACACATTGCACTGTTTTCCGTAGTCCTTTGACTCGTACAAAAGAAAATGGCGATTGTTGTTGGTTGTTTTGGTGACAACAGCGAGTCTGTCGAGGATTGGCTGGCTAGGTAGCTCGGTACCTTGTCCTTCTCTGGAGCGGTGGGAAGGGACAGTTACACCCAGCGCTGCCACTGTTCAGGCCAATGCAACCCGTGCAGCAACAATGTGCTCTCTACACCGTGACAAGAGGGAGTGATGACGCATGACTTTACTCACTGGCTCCGCCTCCCCACGCTTAGGAACATTACTACCCATCGCTTGTTTTAGTCCTTGCTGCAGTACCTCACCTGACTTATAATGTTATAATGGTTGCAATGTTGGTTTGACCAGGAACGTCCGTTCTTCCCCTATTCTGTTTGTGCATCTCAAGACCCTTCTTACCAACCCCATGTGGATGTCCAGTAATGTTGGAATAAATGCCAACAATATGTAGAGAACTCTATCCACTGCCAATACTAATGTCATGTTGGGAAGCAGTAGTGCCATTATTCTATTCTAATCCACATTTGAAAAACAATCCAGTTATAGGCTATCCTTGGTTATTTGATTGCTATATTAGTAATTAAATTATAAACTATGCAGCGAGCTTGTTATGCGGCACTCACTGCACAACAACCAATGTCATTTAGGAGAAACAAGACAACTGAAGTGCTGTTCGGGTACTATTTAGGAGAATTGCTACTTCTTACAGATCAGATAATCCCCAAACTCTGCTTGGTAAAAAACTCAAATGTATTTTACCTACAGCAATCTGGAAGATTATTGGGAAGTTTTGTGGTTTACCTATTGAAAAGTGTTTAATAAGGTAATTATGGCTTTTCGTTGACTTTGCTGTTGACAGGAGACAGACGATAAAGTGACCCTAGAGATTACCCCTTTGCTAATACGCTGCTACTTGCCAGCAGTTTCATCAGCCTGCTGGAAGGACATCACTGAGGAAACTGTAAAAGGTGTTGACGGAGCTCCGGGCAGACAAAGCTTTCTACGGATTAAAAATGCTTGTAGGCTCATGAATGACATTGCTGACTAATAAGCCGTGTGTGTGGAGCGAGTACATCCCATATCAAAGTACCGACAGAAAGAGCAAGGCACACTGTGTGATTTTCTTTCAACAAGCGACGGGGCGATGAGGGGGAGTTGCTGTCGCTCAGCAAGCACAGCGGTCCACAGCCATGTCCGGGTGAAGGGAAAGAAGTGCTTACTCCACCAACAGAGTGGCCTCTATTAGATTTGCAGTATGAAGTCGGCTCTTCTGTAATAGGATTACAACACTCGCTACTGTCGAAGGATGCTCTCCTGGTATGCGCTGCTTTTTCCAGAATGATCTTTCATATTTTTCTTTGGGTTGGACTATATGTTCCTTTTTATTTTAGACCCATGGGTCCATATAGCAACACACATAAATACAACAACAATATATCAAATACGAGGACACCGGTGTAATCATTGCAGTTATAAAGTCACTTGTGGTTAAAAACATACAGACACTTGTTCCAATATTTGCAGAAACAAGAAGAATACCTTGTATCTCTCTGTTGGCTCAGTTAAGACTTTTATAATGACATTTTCTAAGGTATAAATGTGTATATAAAATTCCTCAACATACTGATCCTTTTGATTTGATGAAGTCATCAATAAGTACAATCAGAATGTCTGCTTAGTCAGTAAACGACAACCCAGCTCCTTTTAGAAGAAACATGTAAATGACGTCCTGAACGCATATTTTACTGAATATGAGTGGATGCAACTTTAATGTTAACGGTAAAATGTGTAATTATTCCGTACAGATCACGAATCGACAATGTTCCGTTACACCACTACCTGCAACTCACATGGGGTCACCTGCATGGTTTTTAACATGGACTGCATGTACAAATGTGGCTAGGTCTAAAGCTGACCCTTGAAAGACGACTATGTGGGTTATCATTTGAATGTGTTATTTGAAGTATCGACCAAGGTGTTGCAAACTACCACAATCATCCGAGGTGATGGAGGACGGAATGGTGAGTACTTGTGTGAGGCCATTATTGTGGCTACTTCGCAAATCCGTGTGGGGAGTCGTGTAACTATATCGAAAAAAATATATATCTGTATGTGTGTGTGTGTACATAGATATTATTGAGCTGAAAAGTCCATATCTGCTCCAAGAGCTGTAGATATTGCTGCTGAGGCTACAGAGCGGTACAGACTCATCTGATCTCTGCCCCTGCAGAAGAGAAGCAAAAGTCATGTGTGAACGACAGGAAGTTGTAACTGATGAGCAAAATAGACTTTTCAGTCAATAATGTGTCCATGCATTCACATATAAATGTGCATATATAGTATTATATTATGATATTGAGACACACAACTCTCCGCACACATTTGCAAAAAGTTTTGCTTCGATAACGACCCCGTATTCGTGGTTATTAAACACCACTGTCACATCAAGTCAAAAAAAACAGCCTATCCTTCTCCTGAAGAACAAGTGCTTGCGGAGTTCCTTTGAGCCGGCGCTGGAAAAGGAGACGCTGTGGGATGTCGCTGCAGCGTTCGCCTTTACATGTTCTGATAATTGGTGATATCGATCTGGGACCCTCTGCGACAGGAAGCGTGCCAACCTTCAGCACGCCGCCCTGATGAGGGTTTACATTCTGCACGGGTGCAGGTTCCTCCTTCATCCTCGGAGCGCCGCGCACTTTGTGAAGCTCTTTGTGTCGGCAGAAGTGGAGCGCTGGATTAGCATGAGACGCCTGAAGAATTCCTTCGTCGGTATACGACAGGTCCGACTGCCAGCTCTATTTTTTTTAATTGCCCAGTGTGTTCAGGACTTGTGTAAGTGATCTGAACCCTCGCTTCACTGACCAGCTTTGTCTGCAGATGCTGTTTGCATGGCAACAACATCCCATTACAAACCCATGTTTTAAGCGTTCTTCTTCACCAGCAGAGACAATTTACAGCACCTGATTAGGCAACAGGCTGTTCAGCTCTCATCTGGCCTGGAACGAGCTGTGTGTCCGTGTGTGTGTGTGTGTGTGTGTGTGTGTGTGTGTGTGTGTGTGTGTGTGTGTGTGTGTGTGTGTGTGTGTGTGTGTGTGAAAGCCAAAACACACTTCAGTTGGGGAGAAACAAACAAAACAAGAGGAAGAAAAAGAGGACAGCAGGTTTCTATTCAAGCCTGACGAAGGCGTGTGAGGACATAATGAAAAAATATTGATCATACTTTTTACTTTCCTTCAGCATTTGGGAATTAGAAATAATAGCTGGTATTTTCAAAGATGATAAATATTTGTTATTATGCCCTGCGCTTCAATCAGGTTTGTGCGGAGTGCAGAGCGGACAATCTCGGCTTATTGTGGTTTATTATGTCATTATTTAAAGCGTGTTCCATTTGCGAAACAAAATATTATCACCAATGTAAGACTCTCCAGTGTCTCATTTTCAGGACTTTTTCACCCAGAGCAAGATGGATGTGAAGCTTGTACAGTAAAGACTAGGGATGGGTATCGTTTGGGTTTTTTCCGATACCGGTGCTAAACCGCTACTTTTAAAGTGATACCGGTGCTAAACCGCTACTTTTAAAGTGATACCGGTGCTAAACTGATACTTTTAAAGTGATACCGGTGCTAAACTGATACTTTTAAAGTGATACCGGTGCTAAACTGATACTTTTAAAGTGATACCGGTGCTAAACCGCTACTTTTAAAGTGATACCGGTGCTAAACCGCTACTTTTAAAGTGATACCGGTGCTAAACTGATACTTTTAAAGCGATACCGGTGCTAAACTGATACTTTTAAAGTGATACCGGTGCTAAACTGATACTTTTAAAGCGATACCGGTGCTAAACCGCTACTTTTAAAGTGATACCGGTGCTAAACTGATACTTTTAAAGTGATACCGGTGCTAAACCGATACTTTTAAAGTGATACCGGTGCTAAACTGATACTTTTAAAACGATACCGGTGCTAAACCGATACTTTTAAAGTGATACCGGTGCTAAACCGATACTTTTAAAGTGATACCGGTGCTAAACTGATACTTTTAAAGCGATACCGGTGCTAAACTGATACTTTTAAAGTGATACCGGTGCTAAACTGATACTTTTAAAGCGATACCGGTGCTAAACTGATACTTTTAAAGTGATGCCGGTGCTAAACTGATACTTTTAAAGCGATACCGGTGCTAAACTGATACTTTTAAAGTGATACCGGTGCTAAACTGATACTTTTAAAGCGATACCGGTGCTAAACCGCTACTTTTAAAGTGATACCGGTGCTAAACTGATACTTTTAAAACGATACCGGTGCTAAACCGATACTTTTAAAGCGATACCGGTGCTAAACCGATACTTTTAAAGCGATACCGGTGCTAAACCGATACTTTTAAAGTGATACCGGTGCTAAACTGATACTTTTAAAGCAATACCGGTGCCTAAACGGTGCCTGAAACGATACTTCTGTATTGCCAAGGCAATTTTTTTTCTTTAAATTGAACAATATATTAACTGTTTAAAGTATACTATAAATATAAATAAATAAGTACATACAAAACACTTGACTTACTTAAAACTACAGCTTTAAACCTTTTAACTTCAAACTATAAGCAATATATATTTGTAGGGACCGTGTGCAACAGAACTCAGAGACTGTTGGATTCTACAAACTGCTGCTTTACTGGACTACACGTCATCATTAATATCAATGGAAGTTCAAAAGCTCGTGTCTGCAGCGATCTCTGTCTCTCTCTCTCCAACACTTGTAAAGACTTGAGGTCTCTCTCTTCTCTGGTCTGAATCCACACGAGACCATCTTGTTTCTAACGCTGCAGAGTGCCGGTCTGGGGAAAACGTCCTTCACTTTAATATCTGTATAATTATTAAGACACATGATATGTGATTTTCTGACCTTACAATGGTCATATGTCTTGCATTTATATAGATCATCAAAAAAAAAAAAAATATATATATATATCTAATTGCAGAGAGTTAAAACACGAGTCTGTCTCAGTTCCCATTCAGTCTGTTCCACCACTTGGATAAACAGTGTAGAATGAAAAGGAACTCAACGTGTTTTATGTTTACTCGGAGCAGGAAAGCCAAGGAATATCTGCCAAATACAAATCAAGTGAGAGTAACTCGACTTTTATGAACCGTCTGCATTAGTGCTGGGCGATATGGCCGAAATCCTCTATCCCAATATAGGTGATTACATAGTTTACTAACCATATATATCAGGATATAGGAGGTTTTCTGGTCTTTTAAAAAGCAAGTAGTCAATATGAAATAACGTTGAGCTCCTTTGCTTCACACAGCAATAACTAAATAACTAAACCACCTGCTCAACGCAGAATTCAGAGCGTGTGTGATCTTCAATTCATTCATAACTTGTCTATGTTTTTTCATTATGAAAGGAATACTTCACCCACAAAAGGACTTTGAATTTGCCAACGAAGAATCAAATATGTAGACATCAAGTTTTCCCTTCAGCTCATTAATTGCTTATTAGTTTTTTGATCCTGATGGCTCAGTAGAACTTTTCCCCTTAAAGTCAAACAACTTATTGTGTTAATTATTCAAGCAGGGCATGCTTTAGGGCGGGGCTAGCTCTTGATTGGCAGGTCTCTACCACAGCATTGTCTGGTCTAGGAGGTTTCGTCTTGAGAATGTAACCCTTTCACAGGATGTTTTTACTTTCACCAAAACATGTTTTCGTCAGTGTTCAGTTGTCCACCCTGGTTGCAAAAAAAAAAAAACAAGATGGCAAAAAATCGAAATGCCAAATTTCAGGCTTCAAAACCTTATTCAAAGAACCAAAGGGCGACCTCACGCTGACGACATCCACTTCTGATCTCCAGCCTGTGGTCCGACAACAGAAGCGTCCTCTCCTTTATGTATCACTTCTCATGTTGTGCTTTGAGTCGCGATTCATCTTGTGCCTTCTCCACTGAGCAAAGCGCTGGTTTCCTCCAGCGCCCACATGCACGGACGTGAAGCGCCATCCAAATGATGGCAAAGCGGCTGCAACGGAGTTTGGCCGCTGGTTTGTCCAAAATTGTGCGATAATAAGACGTGTACAAGCAAGGAAATGATGTGTTCTGGTATAGATCTTTTCTAGTCTTCACAGCACTCAAAGCACGTTAACACTACGAGTCTTCATTCACCCCTTCATACAGGGTTCATACACATGTTGACCAATGGATTTCATGACTTTTCCATGACTTTTAACCAAATTCCATGACTTTAAACTTAATTTCCATGACCAAACATTTAGTGAAATCTGGGTGTAAACAGTAAAAAGTGAGTAAATGTAGTATTTAAACTAACAATGAGAATACAAAGCATACAGTAAACCTTAATGACACAAATGAATGAGACAATAGTTTGACTAAAAGAATAAACATGTATATAGGTATGCATGCCTGCTTATATTTTGAGCGTCTTTCTTTTAAAAGCACATTAATTATTTCAAACTCAGCGTAAATAAACATAATGAACACATGAATATGACACATTTCCAAAACTTTTGGGATTTAATTTTTTTTTCCAAGGACTGGAAATAACCATTTTAAAATTCCATGACTCCTCCAGGTTTTCCATGACCGTAAGAACCCCGAATAAAAGAAAATACATATGATTTTTTTAATATTGTGTTGATCATATATATCATATCACCCAGCCACTGTTCAATTATATATCTAATCTATTTTTTTCACAGGTTTTTGGAGCTTGATGACCTGAAACTGTCGAGGTGGGAATATGCGATTTCCCACTTTGAACACGGCATAGCGTTAGATTCTTTGGGTCCGCTGCTGTAATAAATCTAATAAAGCAATTGTCTGTCTGGGACAAGGCAGGAAGGAGGGGGGGGAGAAGAGGGGGAATATTGATGTCCAAGCTTCCACCTCTGGCTTGAGCCGGGAAACAGACAGATTGCTAAGCACCACACTAGAGCCACTTCTCCTTCGGCCCCTTGATGGAAGCCGATGACAGGACTTTACAAAGCACTGCGAGAGGGTCAGCAGCACCGCGGACATGCACCGGCTGCAGGACCGCATCACACTTAGAGGACTCTCCACAGCTTAGAATGGGATTTGAGTAATACAGATTTGCCCCTGCATAGTTTTGCCTGTGTAGAATTTGATGTGAAAATCAAAATGATGCAGTGATTCCTGTGAGCGCGTGGGCGGGAGAGCCACTTAAGAGAAAGCCTCATCACAAGCCTCCCCTACGGCACGCTGCAGGGGTTTGTGGGGGATTTCAAACCTCTACCACTTAGGAGTTACTGTTAATTAACTTTACAGCTAGCTTGCTTGGCTAGTTAGCAAGTTAGCCCCCCACACACACACACACAAATGCCCCATTAGTGTTTACAAGGGAAATAGGAGACGTGAGTCAGTGTGTCATGGTGTGATCATACATTTTCTGTATGTCTGTTAATTGGTCAAGAAATTCAATCTAAATGTACATGTGTCACAATATTATATTGCAACTGGTGTTATTAATTTTAGTTGTATTTCATATGTGGCTTTCCCAATTCAAATGAGTTAAACAAAAACAAATGTTCCTCACTGCACAATGTCAAGCACATGTTCAGACAATAACTGCATGAGTTATATCCCTGTTATGGGCTGTCATACGAGTTATATCAAGCCATCATAAAGAATAACTGAAATCCATAGCTTGATTTGCTTTATATTTAAAGGGACAGTGTTTAGCATTCAGGGGGATCTTTTAATATAATAATGATAAGTATGTTTCTCAGTGTAAAATCACCTGGAAATAAGAATCATTGCATTTCCGTTATCTTAGAAGAGTCATTAATATCTCCACACAGAATGTATGATCAATAGTAACTGAGCTCTGATAAGGATATAGGCTACTTAACATGTGAATGAGCCCAAATGTTTGTGTCATATTTATTTGCATGGCTCTGTTGGACAATATTGTGTGTTCATCAGAAAATGACTTCAATGACAACATTCATTTTTTCCGGCTTCATTAGTTATCTGACAGCAGATTGTGACAGACGACAGGAGGGCGGGACATTGTGGTTACACAAGGAGCTTCTTAGACCACTGGTCCACCTAGATGTCCCAACCGTTTGTAATTAAAGTGGAATGATGGAACCACGGATCATATCATGTGGAAATACTCTGGCAGACGATGTCTTTGATGATCCTCTCTCGGAGCATGAAGCATGCAGCATTTTTGTTATGCAGTAAAATAGAGGTTCCATCAAAAAATGATTGCTGAAATTGCTTTTCACAATTTCTGTGGTGCGAAAAAACTGGTTCAACATCCAGAAACGTGTAGCCTCAGGTAGAGTATGTACTGTTGTGATGTTGCAGAGGCACGTTGTTTATTTTAATGTTCATTAAAATATGTGACACTGCTTCCCCCGTGCGTCAGCGTATTGTGTGGATAGAAACTCCATAAGATAAAGGCATTCACTCAAAGGCACAGAGCAAGTGTTGGTGTTCACCCTCAGAGGAGAGAGACGACCCAAACGGACGATACACCGCAGAGCCCCACATCCTGGTGGAACGCTCTGCTCTTGCTCTTGCTTTTGCTTTATCTTCCTCTCTTCGTGTGTGACCGTGTTACTGCAGCTTTTGAAAGTGAGGCATGTTAATAGAAAAATAAGGTAACAGTGTGGAGATTAGTTCTTGAGATGTCTTTCTCAATTTCTCTCTCAGAAAACCGGTATATCTCTGCACTGTTTACAATAAATAAATGATCATATATGTCCTGTTATGATCTATTATGCATCTTTTGTTCCCCTGTTTTTGTTTGTATATTTTATTTATTTGTTTGTTAGTTTTCTATTCCATTTGCTCTTTTGGTTATTTGTTTGGTTGTTTGTGTGATTCATTGCCTTTATGGTCCTTTTTGTTTATTGGTAATTAAGTTATGTTTGACGATGCTTTGCTTCTCCGTAGAGCACTTTGTCAACTTGTTTTTAAAGGTGCTAAACAAATAAAGTTATTATTAAAACGTGCTATTGATCACTGCTGTTTGCCCTCTAATTCCAGTCATTTTGTATAGATCACACTATATATATTCTTCATGCATTGCATATTTTACATTGAGTGTATATGTTTCATGGGGCGCTCGACACAACAAGAACACTAGAATCACAACAAGTGCATGTATGATACAGTATTGATTTTAACGTTAAAGGCTGAGCATCTCTCTGCATGCTAATGGACACATCCCGTCCCTGTTCGTTTGGTACCTGGTTGTAGAGCAAAAAGAGCCCCTGTAAAAACCACTTCCAAGAGACCCACCATCTGGAGGGAGAGATATACAGCGTGTCAGGATTCTCAAAGAGGTGCTGCAAAAAAAATGTTGCCGTGAGACAGGTGTGATTCATTTCAGTCTCGCGCTTTCCAGAATTCCCCTGATTTAGATATTATTTTAACCTCCGGGCTCCACAACAGTGTCAGCCTGTTAATGATCCCGGTGTGTGGGTTTGCCTTATTTTAGAAAAAGTGTGCACACAACAGTGAACCTGTCCACCGGAGCCGGCGCAGTGTGGGAGTGAGGTAGACGGAGTGGGGGGGAAAGATGGCACACAAAGCATGAGGATGCGTTGCACCGCTTATGAGAAGCCGACGTGGGTCTCTGAGCGGCTTTCAGCTGATGGGAGACGTAGGAGTGCAAGCATATTGTGGGAGGACATCCGACACGCTAAAAACCTTTAGCCAATCAGACGCTATACAGCAACAAGCACTGTAGCTATTACCATAAGAGCAAATAGGCATCTGTCAATCTCCAATATGGAGCTTGATGAACACACTAAAAGCAAGTGCCTCAGCTGTTTTTTCTCCCTGTGCTGTCCCGCACTCTGGAGCAGAAAAACATTATGGACGGCACAGCCTGGAGTCCACCGTCCCAGAGGGCATTAGGGATGCACGGCCCTGCCGAGCAGCCGCAGGCTAGCCTCAAGGAAAAGACTGTCTCAATCTGAGACGGTTCAAATCGTTTGTATTTCTGGAAGTTACTTTAAATATATCCTTGTGAATAAATTATTGGATCGGCTTTATAGATTTAATTTCTTTCCCCCCCACTTTCAGAGAGAAGCCCAGGGATTCCTCAAGAGAGCGACGAGAGCTTTTTGCTTTGTATGCGCCGAGTCCCTCGTACCTAGTCCGGAAATCCTTTATTATACATCTCTGAAATATTCCCAGAATGTTCTCCGACACAGTCAGGAAAAGTCACAAGGAGTTTGACGTGTGCGCCCACAATGCGTCTAATAAACTTCGTTATAGGGTCAGAAAATTGATAACCGGTCTTGTCCTCGGTGATGTTTGTAATTCCCAGTAGGAGCGGACCGTTACTGTGAAGAAAAAAGACAAATAATACCCCGCCCCCCTGAGCTATTTCAAGTTGACTACAACTACAGTGTTTCCCCTATCATCATCTTAGGCTCCGCCCCCCTGTCATTTTCTGTATAGCGCCAGATCAGAAGTCATTTACGGTTCCCTTTCCTAAAGAACAGGTCTACACCTTGTTCTTTTATTAGACAAACTAAACGGCCTCATGCTAGTTATCGTATCTACATGGTCGCGCGCTACAACTCTTCTCTGCTCTCGGTATTGTTTTCCACAATAAGCTATTTAGTCGTAACTCAATATTAGTTATTTTTTGCACAGATATAACTTTATTTAAATTTTTCTAACAAAGTGATTGCACTTTTTTTGTGTCTAATGGAGCAATCTGGTTTACTTGAAAGTGATTGCAATGTTCTTTATTCTATTATTTATAAAAGCACAGATGGAGTCACTAGTAGTACTGTGAGGTACCACTTTGTAGTACTGTGAGGTACCACTTTGTAGTACTGTGAGGTACCACTTTGTAGTACTGTGAGGTACCACTATGTAGTACTGTGAGGTACCACTTTGTAGTACTGTGAGGTACCACTATGTAGTACTGTGAGGTACCACTTTGTAGTACTGTGAGGTACCACTTTGTAGTACTGTGAGGTACCACTATGTAGTACTGTGAGGTACCACTATGTAGTACTGTGAGGTACCACTATGTAGTACTGTGAGGTACCACTATGTAGTACTGTGAGGTACCACTAGGTATGTGAAATATGTTTTAATAGTGCAGAAAGTGTTGAACATGAGCAGAAAACATGAAACACATTCTGAGTTTATGAATTCATTGAAATTAATCAAGGTATCATTGATGGCAATAGGTGTCACATGCACATTTAAATAATGTACTTTCTAGGAAAGAGGGAGGAGTAAATCTGTGTTGACTCAGCAGAGATAACACTCAATGTTTGAAAGCAGTAAAGAATGCCTTACTCCATTATATTTTACAACCAAAGTGAGAATTATTTTACTTTTCTATCTATTCCTGATTCTGGTGGCCTTTAAAGTCAATAAAGATTATACGCAGTAAAGATATTTGTGAGTTTGATAGTTAAAATAATTATGTTTTTTTGTTCAGAAAGGAGAGAAAGAGGATTCCATCACTCGTATACTTTTTAAAGGCTTTTCATATACTGGTGCCCTTGGGAGAATTATCTTGTCAGTGGACTCTATTTATTCCATCTTTTACATGTCTTTCTGTCCAGAGCCTAGTATTCAGCATCTAGATGTACATGTTTTCTAAATAGGATGCTTTTGCAGAGATTAAAAAGCATTTAAAAATAACGTATAAGTGGGGGTAACACCCCACTGGGTGACTTTGGCGCCTGTACAACAGTAAGATAAGAACAATAAACAATAAGCTGAGCCAACACATCCATGAACATTCACTGTTGCACTGTGCTGGTGTGTAGCCTCACTTTAATATAGGAACTAAGATCACAACCTAATCTAAAAAATGACACTATGTTGCAGATATCATGAGAATATTGAACTCATCGTCACATGAGAAACAAAATCATTCTGTATCTCATTTACAGAACAACCTTTTATTATTAAAACATACTTACTTAGAACTTTAACAAGATGCTAGATCTCCATCAGCTGTTCTTTGGGAGACCTTCTCTCTTTGGGAGGCAGCTGGCGCTCCATATGAAGCTTCATCTGTGAACATTAACCTTCGCTAACCACAGCGGACAATTAGCCTATTATAGCGTCAAGCAACTATGAGCGTTTTATCCATTATGCTAATTGTTGCAGCGGTAGGGGCCGTGAAATTAGAAGAGGCACAGAAAGTTTCCCCAAGTCTTCCCAACCCTGCCGAGGGCTCAGGCCTGGCTGACCGCTCACTGACAGAGAGACGTTGATATGACCGTCATTGTAAGAAAAGCAGCAGCAGCGACAAGAAAAACAACACTGATTTCAATCCAGAAACGACACTTTAATAATTTGAATGACTTCTCTTTAAAGGTCAGCGACGTCCTAATCACATCATGTCAACAGCAAAGTGACTTTAATGAGAATATCTCTGCAACACAGTCATTAAATGGCCTCAGCCTCTAACAGCAGTGTGTTTTTACAGCCTTTGTAGAACTAATAAATACAACAAGTAATGTCTTCTATGATTAGTTATGTATTCATCCGCGTGGAGTTGCTGTTAGTTGACGCCTGCGGACGGCAAGATGTATCCCATGATGCATTGCCTGGAAAAAAAGGAAATAATGTGACATCCGCGTCATGCTAGTTAGGTAGATCTGTGCTATTTGGCCAGCAACCCACATAATGAGTAAAATATCGAAGTGTCATAGGCTATGTTCAGATTAGTTTTTGTAACCAAACCAGGAGTCAACCTCTGGTTCTGAAATGTGAGGCGTAGCTTCAATCTTCTCATCTAACTCTCAAGCAAAGAAGTGTATTTGCCAATAACCTTTCCCTTAACCCATAAGGACCTTTAAGTGTTCTGGAAAGTTCCATAAACAGCTGCATCCTTGATTTTAACTCATGAAGTCCCAATGTGACACCTACTGCACATCTTGGTGGGTCATGTGACAGGGTCATGTGATTTTGTGTTCCCATAACAACCTTTCCAAAATGGCTGATCCAGGTTGTGACAGATCTGAAGAAAATGCTAAATTTAAAAAGCTTGTTTTTCCATTGTTAAAGGTAATATTGACCCATTTTAAGAATCATAATGCTTAATGAACATGTCCTTTAATGTATTGAACCTGCTGTGAGCACATTTCTTGAAGAAACTGATCTAAAACAAATCAGGCGTTAACCTAAAAAGAACCCAGTGTGACATACAGTATATGCACAATACGAAAAATAATTATGATCTGCTCAGTTAATTTGGCTGATTCAATAATATTTAGCTAACATATTTTATATTGTTCAATCCAAAGCATATTCAAAAAAAGAAAAACCAAAAAAATCATGTTTATTAATCAGGTTTATTTAGTCTGTATTATGTCCCCCTTCATTTTCCTTGAAGGAGAAATGGGTCCGGGTTCTCATGGGTTAAAGTCATTTATTTAGCCAAACGCTGGACATTTGCTGGTTCCAGCTTCTAATGTGTGATGTTTTGCTCGTTTTGTTCTGGCCAGTCGGTTTGACAGAACAAGAAATTTGTAGAGATCAGCAAATAATCAACAGACTAATTGAACATTTAAACGGGTCATCTTTTCAGCCGGGATAAAGCAAGCTCTTCAAACTGAAGAGAACGCTGCAAGCCAATGCTAAATGGGAGATTTCCATCCTAACACGGCGTAGAAAGAAAACCCCTCAAGGTCAGAAGTGAAGAGTCTTTCTCTCACGCGGTCGCCGGTGGCAGTATTTCACCTCCAGACAAATCCTCATCAAACGTGACGCCATTATCAGGACACACACTCAAGTCTCTCAGCATTAATCTGTCAGCATTCATGCTGTTGCAGAACTCTCCAGCTCTCATTGTGAGCGGTACAGCTTAATTAAGTTGTTAAGAAATGGGGAAGAGATTGGAGGTTTGGGAAAAGAGAGACTCCAGACATACGGAGTGTGTGCGCGTACAGCGTGCAATTAATACACTGCAAGACAAAGAGATGGAAGAGATGGCACGCTGCAAGCAAGAGCCTCGTATTTGTCTCCTGCAGCCTCTCGACAGATGGCTTCAGGTGAGCCAGAGGAGAAGGTGGAGCCGTTGGAGGCCAATATTTGAGGCTGGGTTTTAGATTGCATCTGCTACGTGGCCAAATAAGCAAAGTCACCCATTGGGAGGAGACTCATTTCAGTCTAAGTGTGTGTCTTGAGGAAGTATGTAATTTACAGGAAACAGGTATGAGATATCAAAAGCGCGTTGTGAGGAAAACCAACGGGAGAAATGGTCAAAGCCGTGCTGGTTGGCCGTCAGTAAAATTCTCCACTGCAATGCTTTCTTATTTCCCAAAATTGTATGCGTGTTTTACTTAGTTTTTAAAACGTGCTGATACAGTTGATCATGTGTCCGGTGCTAAATGTATTTTTCTTCTGAAACTGAGACACACTGATTCAAATATACTCAACAGGATGATGAGAAACTATGAAAAATAATTCAAACACTCATAGGATGAAAAGCAGTGAAGTAATAAATGAAGGCAAGTACACGTCTGCAAATTTGATGAAACTTAAAGGAGACTTGAAGATTTGATGAGATGATGGTTTGACACTATTGGCTGGTCGTCTCGTATCCATAACATAAGATATTGACCCTTCGTTAAACCCCGTCCCCCAAGCGCAGACGGGCCAATCATAGCGTAGCATTGCCAGCTCTGACAACGTCCGCGTCTATCTTTGTCTCTTTAACCGGTTTGCCATCCTGGATACATCCTCCAAACACACATTCTAGACACATCATCTGCTTCTGTCTGAAATTGCTCTTTGTTTATCCCAAGAATGGGCACTATTATTGCAGGGAGGGCAGTTAGTGACGGTGTGCGCTCCACGGTAGCGCTGACAGCTTGACGCAGTGTAAGCGGGGGACGGGGCTTAGACGAGGGTCAATTATGCAACGCCTGTTATGAATGTTGCGCTATGCTCAGTCTCTCTGTCTTTTCCCTTGCTTCCTCTATGCGTCACCACATTGTTGTATCAATATGGCCCAACCATAGCAAATGCAGTGTTGAATGCACAATGTCAGCTTCTGTAAGGAAGCCAATGTGATTAAATGACTGCTTTTCACTGTTGAGGATCACTTAGCTACAGCAGTGTGATGGAGCGTCTGTCCATCTTCATTAAAACATGTTGCACTTCCCCTCTCCAGTACAGCATGCTTTATTCATATCCAACATGAAGTACTGAGAGTACAGTTATGTCCAACCTGTTGCAGAATATGCCGAACAAGCCTTTACCTGAAAGAGCCTCAAAAGAGTATACAGAAATGGTTCATATGCAGATGATTTGACCATGTGAAATATGGTTATGCAAGGGTTAATAAAAGATTAGTATGTTAGCTTGCCTGCTTGTTTGTCATTTGTCATGATAGTTATAATAACTGAGCCCAATGATTCATTCTTACAAAGCTTAGTTAGTAACTCTAAATCCATCCTACAAAAGTACTTTGTGACTTAATGTGGGATATTTACATCTAAAGTCAGATATAATGACATGTACCGTAAAAGTCGGGTTACAAGCCGCTCCTACCTCTGGTCAGTGTCCTGCTGTAGCAAGCTAGTAGCAGCGCTAGCTAGCGCTGCTACTAGCTCCCCGCTCCTGCTGCTAGCTCCTGCGGCTAGCTCCGCCCGCTGCTGCTGCTACTGTCCAAGTCCCCTCTGCCCAAGTCGGGTGTCAAACCGGGGCTGGTCTCTACCTTTGGTGGTTGTCGGGGAGCTAGCGGAGAGCTAGCGGAAGTTAGCACGGAACTAGCATGAGCGCCAGCTGGCTACAGCGGGGAGCAAATGGGGACACTGACCGAAGGTAGTAGCGGCGTACAACCCGACTTTTACGGTAAATTAATAAACATCTTCAAACGTATTCGTTCTTGTTATTTCATTTGGATTTTTGTTGTTGTTGTTGGCAGAAGCAAGTTTAAAAGCTTGTTTTCAGCTGTAAAAGTGTAAAACCGTAAATCTGAGTTCAACGTGTTACAACTGGTTGGTCAAATTTACCAACGACTTCATCTATGCTGTGGAAGGAAAATGTTTATATAATCACGGACATATACATATATATATATAAGGAAATGTTGTATCCACATGAGTTGATAGTAAATCCAACTGGTAGTTGTACGTCTCATAAAACCTCAGCCCAAGCAACAGCTGCAGTCGCTCTTAAGCACACATACTTTCCTTTGGTGAAGAGTTCACATGGGGAAAGGTGCTTGGCAGGAGTCACAGTGATGCAAGTACTGCTCGGAAGGGAGGCCTCGAGCGGGTAACCGGAGTTTAGGCCACAAGCCAGGAAAACATCATGACACTAACATCTGGGAGCTGATTGGTGGACGTGGTCAATAACACGTGACGAGAACTATGTAATGAGGAGGATGAGCGTTACTGCACTGGATGTTTTGATATAACTGATATGTCCGGGGGCCTTTTAGAAAGATGATGGGCTTTTGTTAGAAGGACGATGGCAGAATACCGGAACCAGCCTGATTTGTTCGTGATGATGAAGCGTTGCCAATAAATCTACGTGAATTGAACGTCAATCCAGTCTCTCTCGTGTTCAGTGGGAGTGCTGAGTGTCTTCTGAGAGGCTTGTGGAGTCTCACCGTGCAGTCAGTTAAGTAGATAGATTAGAGTGTATTCAGCATCGGCCATTAATAAGGTATTAATCCACATCAATGCATATTCATAGTTCTGTGTTCTTCAATGAGGGAGAAGGCATTAGGCTTGTGGCGATTGGTGATTGGATTGAATATTGACAATGATGAGAATGATACCGATAGTATTTTCCCACTCAAAAACGAAGGCGACTGACTTAATATCAGAAGTAAGATATCAAAAATAATCTGTTGAATCTAAGCCCTATTATGCTTTTAGAGATATTTGTGGCGGAACAGAATGCTTCACCCGATGAGCCCAATTAACCAGCACGAGATTCACTTTGAATTCAAACAAAGCACTTTGTGTTCTCTAACTCCATGGATCTGATTCCAGGATCTCCGTTCTCCATATGTCTCTCACCAAAGCAGACAAACACACCCGCCAAATTAAAGATGATATTATTTCACACCTCTGTCAGATGCCTATCGGCGATCTAGAGTAGCCATGATTGAATCATATGAAAATAGAGGATCACCCAATCCCAAGAAACCCAAGAAGGCAGAGACCGATTTGTGTAACGCCGTAATTGAACTGTTTGCGACTGAAACATTTGAGACACTAATTATTATTCCAAGCAGAGTGTATTTTTACATCTTTAAACATTTCTGGAGGGCATCTTTAAGTGAACTGTCGGTGAGCTAAAACACTCAATTCCCCCTGAAGGGCATTACACTCCGGCTCCTCAGCCAACATGACTCAGAGGCAGCTCAGCTGTAAAGCCAGTGAAGATACGGGATCGTACAAAGTAGATATCCAAAGGTTGCTCCAAAGATAGGGAACAACTGGCATGACCATATTCATAAGGGCCCCTTGATCGCTCACCTTAGGATATGTGACTGTAGATGTCCCCAGGAGCCTCCTCCCCTTTACAGGCAAGTGCTACAGCGCTTTGAGTGCTCGGAAGACGAGAGAAGCTCGATACAAGTACAGTCCTTTCACCGCTTACTGCGCGGTGTTTTGCATGCCTCATAAATGTGTTATATTCATCTATCCATCCATCTTCATCTGCTTATTGGGTCGCGATGGCAGCATTACATAGACCTTGTTTTAACCTCTAGGATCATCACAGCCCCAAGGAACCAGAGCATTTAGATCAGGGGTGTCAAACATACGGCCCGCGGGATAATTGTTATAATTGCAGAAAAGAAAAAAAAGCTGAGCTGGGGGTCAAACCACTGATCCACTGATTGAAAAACGGGCATGCTATCCATTGACCCAGAGTCGCAATTGATTACTGCACTGACATTATTACACATATTGCTCAACTGCGAGGGGAATCTGCAGAGGAGAGTCCAGGCAGGTAAACAGTGTGCTAATTTTTGGTCTTTATGTTTCTGGTTTATTGTAAAAATACCTTAAAATAGGGTTTATCATCCAAAAACCTTCACCAATGATATAAACATAGAATAATATTGTCATTATGTATGCATTAATATGCTGTGATTTTACTGGTTCGGCCCACTTGAGATGAAAATGGGCAGCATGCATCAAATGAGTTTGACACCCCTGATTTAGATGATGTTTGGTTGCCAACAAAATAGGAACACTTTCTGTGAGAGTCTTTCCAAAATGTCATCGCGCCATGATATCATTATTATGACATTTATGTGAAATTGGCATTTATAGCAAATGAATTCTTGTTTGTTTCTTTGTTTGTGCCAAATTAAAATACATTTATTCCAAGTGTTCCTTAGATATTTATGTTTTCGAGAACGGACGAACGACCCCAACATATAATCTCTCCCCCTACAGCTGTCGGCATTAAAAAAAAACGTTCTGTTATCTGTCAGGTTTTTTTTGGATGCAATAGTTAGTAGTTTTCAAACCGCCGTGTAGTGAGTGTGTTGGCCTTGGTTCAGGGCAGAATCACAAAGTAGCCGCTGACTTCATGACTATTTGTAGGATTCCTGCAGATTTGGAAAGTGGCCAAGAAGCTTTTGTTGAAGCGGGGATTGATCATTAAAGCTCATTTTCAGGAAAGCGATGCACTCTAGTTTCTGGCCCTTTTTCACATTATGAGAAGGAAAAACAAAGAGATTTTTCAATTTAGGACAAAGGCCTTTTGGCCTAAATAAGTAGTTAGTCATAGCAAGGCAAAGCAAAAGGCTTAGCAGGAATAACAGCAATGGGATTTTGATTAATGAGAAACATTCACTTTTGTATTGACCATTTAAAAGACTATTAAGATTGCCACTCAAGCGTTGAGCATTAATTATAATGCAGGCCTACATAAGCTTCCATGAAATTTAATGAGCATTGTAAAGTCTGAAGCAATGCAAAAAGCTTTCAGATGAAAATGAAGTAAAGGAAGTCCTGAAACAACAGCCAAGACACACTGAGGATATTCTATCATCTCATATTCTTCAATGTATTCTGACTAAATGTTGTTCACACTCAATGCTCCCAGTATATTTAAAAAAATGTGGAAATACTGGAAAAGAGAATCGGACCAAATTAAGATATTGCACTGGAGTGTGGAGGATATTGTGATTAGTAATAATTGTTGCTGCACCATTCATCCAGTCATTATAACAAATACAACATGTGTATTGTAACACCTTCAGTGCTTGAGGCTGTTGCATGAGAGCAGTTGCTGCACATTAATGCTGCTGTCGGTCATCAGCAAGGATTCGCAGCTCTGTGGCATCAGAATTCATCTTAGACAGCTGCTGCTGATGGGATTGCAATTAAAAGACTAATTTAGTGCAGACTGGCAACCGCAGCACATCCGCCCAGATGCCAAGGAAGCAACACTTCACGAGCCGGGGATGCTCTCCATTTTAATACAGCATGCCTCCTCGACCAACCGATATTTCATAAATATTCACAAACACAGGGGGGAGTCTGTGGATGCCGTGTGCTTTGTTCCTGCAAGCTGAATCACTCCAGACTAAAAACATGACTGTCATAACATCGACACTGTGGAAACTCAATAGTCATGAGTTTACATATGCTGAACGTAGCCCCGCAGACTCCTGCACTCGTTACAGCGAACAGAAATACAAAGCGTCCCGGCTTCTGTCTTTCTTATCGCCGCTGCGAGCGCCTGTAGGTCCTTTCAGGGGTGCTTTAAGTTATATCAGCTGTATCGATCTGTTAACTTTGCATTCATCAGTCACAAGGTTAGGGAACAATTCAGATAACATCACCACGCTGTGCCCCCCCCATCCCCAGTGGGACATTTGGAGTGAATATCTCAATGTCCTGAAGCGTCCTGCCTCTGCTGGATGGAGCGAGTCACCTCTGTTTGCAGGTGGTTACCCATCAGATAACGGAGTGATGGGCCGCTCCCCGTTTTTTTGGAGTTGGTCGAAGAACTTTGCGGCTCAATCGTGAGAAAAAAAAAATAATGACAGCTTTATTTCTAATGAAGATTCTTGCTCTCAGGAGGCTCCACTATTTCCTGTTAACAGACTCTCAGATACCACCACAAAGGCCTTTGCCAAGGGGCTTCCAGCGCAATCAATGATAGCGCTAATTGAAATATTATCTCTCGTGCTTCACGCAAATGCCCAGGCAAGCCCCCAATAATTGCACACAGATTATTCCACAGGCCACGTGCTCGCTAACCGCTAACTCTGCCATCTGCTCCAGAATTACAGCGTACTGCTGCACTAGTTAAGTGGCCCCGGTGCACAGCGACTCCCGAGGTGTGAGACGCCCCCCTGCTATTAATGCACGAGAGCAGGACCGAGTCTCAAGTGGCCTCCTTATCACAGCATCCATGTCAGGGGATGGTGCCTGATTGAAACTGCTCACCTAAATGATGTACATTTCCCTTCCCTTGGTTTCAAATCCGGAAGATTGAGCGAAGTATCGTAGGCCGATTGTATCAGGAGAGTGAATAGCTGTTGCGCAACCATTTCCCATTCTAGGCTACAGGTAAGCTGTAGAATGCAGATAATGGGATTCCCACATCATGTCAGGGTCACTCAAACACAGGAAAGGAAACAAAAGACTAATTAGAGTCAGATAGCGAGACAGAAAGCTGCTTGGGTGATATCGCTTCCTGCTAAATAAACTGTAGTTTCACCTAATGACATTGTCCCCTGGCTCTTGATTTTACGGGTATAATACACCATTGTACTCCCACAGAGCACGCATCACTGTGGCTTGATCTTCAACACGTGTGTGTCATCTGCTGAGTGACGCGTGGCGCTGCAGAAACAACCCTCAGTGCTCAGGCCGTCCTGACAAAAGACTAATTGTCCTTCAGCGTGATTCCACTGAGACGCCTTGCCTCTCCTTTCTCTTCACTGCGTTCTCTTCTCAGCCGACTCTCGAAACGTGTACAAGCAAGTAAATGGACTGTTCGATCTTTTCTAGTCTTCACACCACTCAAAGCACTTTAACACTACGAGTCTGCATTCACCCATTCATATGGGGTTCATACACATGTTGACCAATGGGTTTCCATGACTTTCAACCAATTTTGTGAAATCTCAGTAAATGTAGTATTTAAACTAACAATGAGAATACAAAGCATACAGTAAACCTTAAATGACTCAAATGAATGAGACAATAGTTTGATTAAAAGAATAAACATTTATATAGATGCCTGTATGTATGCCTGCTTATATTTTGAGCGTTTTTCTTTTAAAAGCATATTAATTATTTCAAACTCAGCGTAAATGAACGACATGAACACATGAATATAACACATTTACATGACTTTTACAACACTTTTGGGATTTTATTTTTTTCAAGGACTTTTCCAGGGCTGGAAATAACCATTTTAAGATTCCAGGACTATTCCAGATTAGTCATATTAGTCTTCATTCACACACTGTTGGGATGGGCTAAGGAGCCACCTGCCCATCAGGAGTGTCTTTCCCAAGAACACTTAAACATGGGCTAGCAGAGCCGGGGATCGAACCGCCGATCGAAGCCACAGTGGAGACACACGAATACATGGACTGTCTGAATTACTTCATATACATCAGCTCTAAGAGCCGTTTTCATAGTTCGATCAATGAGAACACTAAACGTTGAATTACTGCTTTTATTACGTGTTATTGGTGGATACACACAAGAAGGAGTGGCGGCTCGTTGTACCGGCTGAACGGTGCGGTGCAGGGAAGTTTGAAGTGACTCCATGCATCCGTTACAGAGATATTATTCAAAGTATGAAGTGAGGCTGAATCCCCATGGGTCGCTCCATTGTATCTCGCTCCAGGCAAGCGTTTCTTACAGAGTGAACTGAGAGAAGAGGAAGACTTTCATTTGGCAGGTCACTTTACTGATGCACGTGTTCCTCAGATGCATCGCATCTCGTCACGAATGACCACTTAGAGAGTGAAACATGAGCCCATGACAGAATATGTATGCTGTCCTTGAATAAATCACATTTGGCTTTGATGCTATAAACGCTTCACATGTGCTGTAATTTAGAAAAAGCGTATATGAAATAACAAATGAAAATGTGACAATAATTTGGTTTCTTTGATTCCTTTCCGAGGTCACGTCGCTCTCTCCTCCTGCTTGGTACTTTATCATTATGATTACATTTCCCGTTAAGCTTCACCAAAAATATAAATAATGTGAAATAGCAGATGATATGTTAGATTATGCAAATAAGATGCAGAAAATGGCAATAACATCCGTAACTTAGGGCTGCAGATACTGTAACTGCTTCATAAATAATGTTCCTGACAAAAAAGAATAGCTTGTGAAACGCCTTGTAGCTTGGAATATTTGTCTCTCAGCTCTTTCCTGTTTACTTTTGCTCACGTAAACTCTTCAGAAAGGTTGTTCCTTTGAGTCAAAAGTCAAAAAACATCGGTGCTTCATGGAACTCTGCAAACAGCCTTTAGCATTCCCTCACCCCAAATAACACACATTATTATATATAAGTAAAGTCAATGTGTGGTGAAGCCGAAAGTCACTGCTGAGTCCTACCGAAATACAAAAATCGGTATTCGGGACGGTCCTAATATGAATATACATCCAGCAGCACTTCCATAGAATCAAACAGTGCAGAGTTCAAGCTGTGAGTTTCCCAGGAGGCAGCATTCCTCAGACACGACAACCTGTTGAATGGACTCGGCCTGAAGTCACCATCCCTGTTGCTTATTAATCAGCCCTCCCTGGCGAGGTCCCTGGTGGCCACCCGGTCACATGACCTCTCCACTGGAACGTGGCAAAGAGAGGAAGCGTCCCCGTAACTATAAGTATTGCTACTGTGTGATGATGATGCATTATCTGAGAGCCTGGACGTAAAAGTGAGCACATTTCCATCACCTACAGTATCAAAAATAAAGAAAAAGATCATATTCTACATTTCAGAAGGTGTGTGTGTGTCTGGTTCTCTGTACCCGTGTAATGCAGGCATGTGTAATGCAGTTATAAGTGTATACAGTAATAGCCTAATCGAATTGTATTCAAGAAATGTGTTTTTTCTCAGCACCTCCTGAGATGTGTTGTTTTCCTTCCTAGCCTCCTCCAGTGCAGCCTCAGTATGAAAGCCTTCACTGAAGTTCCAGTGCTGCGAATGGATTGTTGACCCTGACTGAGTGTGACTAAATCAATCAGGCTTCCATTAAACTCCACTGCAAAATTCCTGCAAAATATTCATTTGTGATATGAACCTGTGAAAATACCAAACACACACGCACAGAAATGTAGAAACACTGAGTACAGGAAGAGAATGCAACATGGAGATCGCTTCCCACCCGAGGAACGAAGGAGACAACTGGAGAACAATTACCTCCAATTTACGATCTGCCTTTTCAGAAAACAAACAGGCTGTCTGCTGGTTGCCGTGGAACAGACAAAGTTGCAATTTCACATCTGCAGAGCCACAATTTTCAGTTACAGACCACAGACACTCATCATCTCATAATGTGTATAATTTCCTTCATATTATATTGTGAAGAGAAGCAGTTTGATGGGGAAACAAGTCTCACATTCAAAGCAAACCTCTAGCTCTCGATGATCCATCTGTCATTGCTGGGTCCGGATGGTTGCAAAGGGGCGGAAATTTTCCGGTAAATTTCCGGAAAGTTTCCACGGGAAAAAAAAATGTGCCTACGTTTTTTTGCAAAAGCATATAACAGGGAACTTAAATGTAGTTGAGAACAAGCCTACAAGGTAAAGACAGTTGAATCACCCCAACATGTCCAGTTTATTCCTGTTAATTCCCGTTGATTCCCGTGGAAAGTTTCCAACTTTGAATATTCCCAGAATTTTGCAACCCTACATCCATCATACATTTCGGGTGCAGATTGTACTTCGGGTGCAGGGAACCTCATAAAAACTGTACATCCTGAATCTGATTCTTTTTTCATTACTATTTACATTGCTAGTCCACCTAAATACCAGGGCTCTCATTCTTTACTATTAACTGTGTTGGTAAGAGAACATAAAGTATGTGGATTGTAGTTATCTAACTGAATTTAAAATCCACACAGTATATGAGCAATACGCTGGACCACCCATCAGTTCACTCATTCATTCTGGGCCCTGAATCCAGCCGTCACTGTCCTCAGAACACTTCAACTGAACACAGGCTGGAACACCAACTGATAGACAGCTATGGTATTTTGAAGTGGTACTTCTCATAGCCAGTACTCGATGGAGTTTGGAGAGACAGACAAAGCAATGATCTGCTGACGGGGTCCACTGCCTCACTTCACCTCACACAAGCCGGTTTCAACATGCACTACCAAATGGGCCCTATTTTCACCACAATACTACGACTAATAATAATAATAATGATAACAATACTTATTCATCAAGGTCTGCCCCACACATCTGAATTCAACGCTGATTTGTCTCTTCAGCTGTCTGAACCGGGCCGCTCCGCTCATGCTATAGCCTATAAAGTTATTTATAGACCACAAAGAGATTTGCACGGCTTTGTTTTAAGGAAAATATCTGGCAGAAAATGTGTCACAGTCGGTCATTTAGCCAGCCACCGCCAACAACCTTGTGTTTAGTTTCAAAAGGTATCTAACTATCTATATTGCGCCTATGCAATCCTTGTGTTTTGTGTTCAATACTGTGTCATACAGTTTTCAATTAATATCGGTTGTGGCGGATTCTTGGAGCTAAATCATCTTTTTAGCTGAGGAGCTGTCCATGGTGTTGAAAGGTGAGCTGTAGGAGTCATGAAATCATTCACCCATCCTGGTGGAAATGCCTAAACGAGGACGTGTGGGTGTGCATGAACTTGTGGCACGCCTAAGTGTCCAGTTTAGGGTTAGGAGATATGTTCTGGTCTGACCTTAATTATTGTACTTTGTTCTGTGTTCATTAGTAGTCGGTGTCACACGGTGTTTGATCACATTGCCCTCCGTCCCCAGCGTTATTTAGCTTTCTTGTGTTTTCTTTTTTTAATAGAAAAAAAAACAACTTTTTTTTTTTTCAGTGAACAGAAATATAGTTTTCAAAGAGACTACATGACTTCCACCCATCAAAGCGTTAGCTTGGCCAATAGTGAAACCAGAAAGTGAAACTGGGGTCCCCGATCAATCATTATAGATACAAACAATATACCCATCATAAGTTAAACAAAATATTGATATGTGTGAGTTAATAAGCTACATGAATAGATTACATTTCAGCTAAAATAGACAAAAACAAATAGGAGCAAGAAAACTAGCAAACGATCTGAGGGGTCACCTGTGAATTAACAGTGTCTGTTTACTTCTTTAATGTGAAGAGATTCTGCGTTTGTAGTTATTCATACACACATACAAACATATTGAACGTGACAAAGCCATGATATTCATCCTGTAGCTCACAGCTGAAAGCAACAGATGATTATGTGTGTGTGTGTGTGAAGTGAAGTCAATCACTATCTGGAGTAAAGGTCATTGAGGCCGGTTCAAGGAAAGTGCATCGAAAACGATGCACTCCACAAGCTTCATGTTCAAGCATCCGACATCGCAGCGTGGGAGTGGGAGTGTCTGAACCTGAACTCCTGCTTTCCATCCCAGAAGCCGGCTTCAGCAGCATCTCATGTCCAATTTACATGGCGTCCATGTATCTGGTTGGATATCACGACGTCTACCTGCCGTTGTGGGCCATCTGCATGCTCTGCCTGGCTTTGTGAGGACTGTGCACGCGGAGACGGACAAAGACCTGTTTTAGAGCAACAGCTCTGCCTCTCTTTTTGCCTTGAGATCCCTACTGAGTTGCTGTAGCCCTGCGATAAGAGGAAAACACACTCAAGCCATCAACAATGATCTCAATGTCTTTAACAAAAGGCTGCACACAGCCAGCACACCACGGCTCCGTACCACCACCCCTATCCATCTCTGCTCTCTTAGCCGGTCGTCCAATAACAGCTGTTGCTCCAAATATCGATGTAACCGGCTATAATTCTGGTCTTTGGCCGACACGGGCCGACGGAGGAGGGACGACGACACAATGCACAAGCCCGCCGGGGGGCTCGGCCAAGAAGACGACAACAAAAAAACACCAGAGTTTGTGCTGCATCCTGGCAACAGCAGCACGGTCTTCTCCCAGCCACATACGGAGACAGAGGGAGGGAGGAAGCCCGCTTAGACAATGAGGCTGCCTCATTACCAGTGTTTATCTTAAGCCGGATTAATACTGCAGAAAGAAACGCTCCTCTTTTCTCCGTAAGGAAAAGAACATGTGCTGCTTCCTTTTGGGCAGTTTGATATCGGGGTGTTTTCTTGTGTTTGTGAGGTTTGCCTTTTCTTTTCTTCTTGCAACTTCTTTTCCTTCTTGAGACACAAAGCAAACATGACATGACATGATGCTTCCCATCTCACATGTCTGTTCGCTCGGTGCGCATGGAAGACGATCAACTGTTGGGGTTCAGATCCCCTCCTGGCTTCAGGAAGCCCTCTGAAAGCTACTTGCATATTCAATCCACTTGCAGGAAGAAAAAGGAGGAGCAGTAACTCTGCACAGCTCATTCAAGGTACACGGTCTTTTTTTCCCCTTGTGTAAGTGTCTCAATCCTGCCATGGTTGTGCATACAACTGCCAAACATATTACATTAGAGAAAAGTACATTCAGGACGAGACCATGAAATATTCTCAATTATTTTGTTCCCGTTGCACAGGAGAAAGCCAAAGGAGTGCGTGACACTGTGAGGCACTCTGCATAATGCCGCCTGTGTCCTGGTAATTATTTCTACGTAAAAAAAAAAAAAGCTGCAAAATGCATCAACAGGAAAGTGAACAGATCTTCATTTTGGACAAAGCCTCCCACCCTCCAGTGAGCTGACACAGCCCCACAGCAATTTTAGCCCGCGGCTCATCCCCCCGAGGCGCTCCGAGAAGTGCTTCCAGTTATTCCACTTATTGGTGTCGACTGCCATCAGATGCGCGGCGCTTCCTGACACAGTGCTCCGGCCTCAGCCAGCCAGCTAGAGCCTCTCACCGTCTCCATCAAGCGCACCCGATGGGCTTCCTCTGCTCCTGTGATCTCCTGCTCTCTGCATCCACCCCACCGGCCTCCTTCTGACCTGCAGGCTCCTCTGCATATCTGTACACGAGCCAACATATCAATATTTCTCTCGTGAACTGTGAAGAAGTGCACATTTGAGATTATTGGATCAGACCATGAGAGGAGCTACTATCTATTTCTAAAATAGACCCTCAGTCCTGCGTGTTAAAACAATGAAGACAGCATACTTGGCAGCTAAACCCATATTGATTAAAAGGGGTTTAAATTGGATAAAGGAAAGATAATACTGGCTTTCTAAAATGATCCGGGTTTGGTTCCGATAGCTCGTCCGTTCTGGATCAGATTCCTGTTTGGAACCAGAGTTCTGCTGCTACATAATCTATCAACAAACCAAGCTTTTTATTAGCAAAGAGCATTAATAATATACAACATATACTCAAATATCAAATATTAATTGAATGTTTTCCTTCTGCTGACCGTTGCTTTGGGCAAAATAAAATGCATGACATCAATAAATGTGCCTGTAAGGCCAAAACAACACATGGTTCAGGAACTCTTTGCATTCTGGTGTCTGCACTTGGCCAGAGATTATTTGTTTGCAAAAGAAACCTCAGTCCGGATGAATTAAGCCACCAATAAACCTCCGAATGTGTCGGCCTTCACAACAAACGGTGATTACAAGTACAAGTTTGCTGTGCAAAGATATGTATATAGCTTACTGTCGCGATCATTTCTGAAACAATAGTGTATCGATATGTCCCGACTAGTGTGGACAGGTGTTGGAAATTAGCATTCGCTATATAGACTTAACACAGTGCATCTGTTTTTTCCTTTGTGCATATATGTGTGCTAGAAAGTCTAATGCCATGATGATGTCCACATCAAATAAATAAAGTCAAGTATGGACCGTACACTGGAGAGCGGCGCTCTGCGACGTGAAGCACTCCTGCGACACATCATGGATGAAGCAGTGAGGAGCACAATATGTGATGCACGTATTCGACTATCCAGGTGCAGAAAGTTGTATTTTCAGCTCTAATTTGAGTGTATTGCAATATATTGCAACATGTATTGTATTGCATCCTATTGCAATAGATCATATCGTGACACGTGTGTCGCGATACGCATCGTATCAGGAGGTGCTTTCCGATACACAGCCCTAGATCTCAGCGCTACAATAAAGTATGAGTGAAACCCCCGGTGCTGATCGGTAGGCAGGGTTGGTTATTGATCTAGCTTAGTGGAAAGAACGTGTTTATCACCCTCCATCTTCGCCTTCGGTGCCTCATCTGACAACAGGCCATTCATTCGGGTAGAGTTTCTGCAGTTTGCTCCGGTTGTTCCACTGTCCATCATTGCCCTACCCGGGGATGGCGACAGTAAGTATTTGTGTTGAGTTGCCTCTTAGCGAGATGCTCACTGGTAATGCCGTGTACGTGTAGGGCTATTATTGTGGAGGGTAAGAAGGGAAGGAGTGCAGCTGTAATGCGCTCTCGTTGGCAATGTGGGAGGCAATAAAGAGTGTGCTGGTTTGGTTTAGACTACGCAGCATGTTATCATGTTATTACTTTCACAAGTATAGATCCTTTGTGCCGTAAAAAGGAGCTTTTGTTTTCCAGGTTAATCGTACCCGATGAAGGACAGAATATCACAGAGAAAGTAAAGCTTATATGGAACCAATCTAAATGCTGATGGTGTCATTATTCTCATGACATTCTGAAACCAACAATATCATTCATAATGATAAGTTAAAGCTAACGGATACTGCCAAGCCTTACAAACTAGGCCTGGTTGGGTTCAGTAAGGATGGAGTTGATGAGCCGCAGATGCGACGCTGTCCAACACAACCCTAATTATGAAATATTGCCTTTTATTGTGGCTATTTACCCTGCTCACCTGTAAATCTGCCTGTCTTTATGCATTCATTATCCTCCATATTTTCCTTTTGCTCTGTTTATTTGTTACCTCATCAAAAATGCAGGATACTTTTTGCGGGGTCTCATCTGTCCCCTGTCTGTTGCTGCAATGACCCAATTTCTCCATGGGAACATTTAAGTTTCATCCAATCTAACACATCTCTGAATCTGCAGGAGATCTGATGATATGCAAATGACTTCGGCACAATTTCTGTGCAGCCTGGAAGAATGTATGGGACTTGAAATGCAATTTTTTTTTTTTTTCAGGTGCGGCAATGTGACCCAAAACAAAACGCCATCCCCCCGGGCTTCCTGTTTCAGCGGGAGTGTGTATTTTTAAAAAGGTTCTCTTTCACTTGACACCGTTTCTTGCCTGCAAAAATAATGGCCGTACTACTTTGCTACATATAATTATATACATGGTACATTAGGGTATAACGGTGACTCATTGAGTGGGGTTAAAGCAAGTGACCTCTGGTCCACCAAACCACACACGGTGATCCACTTGATTGTTCCATCTCCTTCTTATCTAAAAAACATAATTAGGCTGAAACGTGCACAAAGAGTCTGCGCCCCAGTTGTTTCAGAGAAACTGTGAGCCAGGGCTCACTCAGAGCAGCTGAGGTGATATTAGATGAGAGAAATGAAACACTTGCACGCTGGTCAAAAGCACACACACACACAGAAAGGTATCAGCAAATACACGATAAAGGATTTAAAGCTGTGACCTTTTCTCTACTTTAGAAATCACTATTTGTAAATCATCATTCTAGCCCTTTATGCTAAACAAGTAAGAAAAAGACAAGTTTGACTTGTCTGTGCTCCAACTGGAGACACATCTGAGAGCGAAGAGGCTGCTGGACAAATACAACTGTAGCTTTTGGAGAGCTTGAAGAACATTCAGCCATTCATCCATTCGACTATTCCCCCGTTTAATGACCACTGGTCCTCATCAGAGGACAATGAGGATGAACAGTAGTCATCTTTCCTGGACTGCAGACTGGAGAAGGAGCCTGGGCAACAGGATACAGGTGCGCAGGACGCACACATGGGGGAGTATAAAAGGCTTCGTCTGTATTTGCATGCAGCTCTATCCCGCCACACAGGTGTAGACAAGGTCAGGGACAGAGAGCCGCTCCAGCAGCAAAGCCCTCCCGCCTGCTCGGAGAACGCAGGGCTTAACTCGGGTGACCTGACCGCGCAGTCAACGTGGATTAAGAATTAATACTTCATCAACTTTGCAGCAAAGACCTCCGTCCGTGAGATTTAGTCCGCGGGCAGCAGGAGCCCCGAGCCCCGTGCCGAGCTGCTCCGTTACGGGGCGCGTTCTCTCCATAAAGAGACCGCGCGGCAACATCAAAGCGTATCGGCTCTTCTGATCTTCCTCGGCCCCCAAAACGCACACAGACCAAGCCAACGTGAAAGAGTGGAGGATGACCACGGCACGGGTTAAAGTTCCAGAGAGTAAAAATACACCGAGAACAACTACTTGGATACTTGGAGAGTCAACCGTGGCTCCAGGCGGATGAGGCGCGACTTCACTAATCACTTCGTTTAAGCTGCGGCTTACATGACAAGCATCTCGGGAGTCAAAGGTAGGCGCGCGGACTGACCGCGACCCTGACAGCCGGCCCCGGCTCACACAGAGTCGGACACGGCGAGGGAACAAGTGCGCATCACTTACCTTGCTCCATCAGCAGGACGGTCATCCCGACCAGCATAGCCCAGTACAGAGGGTTCTTCATGGTCACCGAGCTGCCCGTCTGTCCGCTGCGTGCCGCCGTCTGGGAGATATTAAAGCCTGCGAGTGTCTCTGAAAATCCCGAAAAGTGCTTTTTCTTCAAGTCCCCCGGTCCTCCTGTGCGACTGTAACGCGTCCACCAACGCTGCGCTCAACAAAGTCCCTCCTTCAGCTGAGAGGTTATTGGCAGCGGTGCTGGAGGGGAAAGCCGACGGGAATCACACCGCCGAGTCCGGTTTGGTGCTTTTCAAGTTACGTCAAGTAGTGCGCGAGCAGCGAATGCACCTTTACTTTGAAAGAGAAGCCGACCTACTTCCGGTCCTTACCTGGTTGTATGCAGCGAGCTTAAAGCGGCTTTTAACGCCGACTCCTGCACGCCCGCAGTCCGAAAACCAGCGTGTCTACTTGTTATCGGGTGGTATTTATCTTATTATAGTTAGAAGGGCACGAGCCCAAGGGAACGCCCATTTGTGTCTGTGTGATGGAACAAATAATGCAGCAGTCATAATGAGAAACTGTCTCAAAATAATAACTAAGTATCTCAAAATAATGACTTAATATCTTAAGATAATGACTTAGTATCTCAAAATAATGACTTAATATCTTAAGATAATGACTTAGTATCTCAAAATAATGGCTAAGTATCTCAAAATAATGACTTAATGTGTCAAAATAATGACTTAATATCTACAAATAATAACTAAGTGTCTCAAAATAATGACTTAATCTCTTAAAATAATAACTTTGTATCTCAAAATAATTGAGTATCTCAAAATAATAGCTAAGTATCTTAAAATAATGACTAACTGTCTCAAAATAATAACTTTGTATCTCAAAACAATAACTAAGGGTATCAAAATAATGACTTAATCTCTTAAAATAATGACTTAGTATCTCAAAATAATAGCTAAGTATCTTAAAATAATGACTTTGTATCTCAAAATAATAGCTAAGTATCTAAAAATAATAACTTTGTATCTCAAAACAATAACTAAGGGAACCAAAATAATGACTTAATCTCTTAAAATAATGACTTAGTATCTCAAAATAATAGCTAAGTATCTTAAAATAATGACTTAGTATCTCAAAATAATAGCTAAGTATCTTAAAATAATGACTTAGTATCTCAAAATAATAGCTAAGTATCTAAAAATAATAACTTTGTATCTCAAAACAATAACTAAGGGTATCAAAATAATGACTTAACCTCTTAAAATAATGACTTAGTATCTAAAAATAATAACTAAGTCTCTCAAAATAATAACTTAGTATCTCAAACTAATGACTTAATATCTCAAAATAATGACTAAGTGTCTCAAAATAACGACTTAATATCTTAACATAATAACGTAGTATCTCAAAATAATGACTTAATATCTTAAGATAATAAGATAATTACGTAGTCTCTCAAAATAATGACTTAAGATAATAAGATAATAACGTAGTCTCTCAAAATAATGGCTAAGTCTATCAAAATAATAACTTAGTATCTCAAACGAATGACTTAGTATCTCAAACTAATGACTAAGTGTCTCAAAACAATGACTTAATATCTTAAGATAATAAGATAATAATGTAGTATCTCAAAATAATGGCTAAGTCTCGCAAAATAATAACTTAATATCTCAAACTAATGACTTAGTATCTCAAAATAATAACTTTGTGTTTCAAAATAATGAGAAAATATCTTCAAGAAATTGCTTTGAATCTCAAAATGATGATCCATCTCAATATTTTGACTTAAGCTCATTCCAAAAAAATGAGTTAATATTTTGAGATAAGTAAGTCATTGTGTTTAGATACTCAGTAATTCTTTTTGAGATTATTATTATTATCATTATATTGAGAAACTTAGTCAATATTTTTGAAATGCTAGGTAAAATATTGAGAACGTTTCTCATAATTTGAGATGAAAGCTCAAGGTTTTTGAGGACCAAAGTTGTGGAAATCGGCTCCCATAACCCGGGGCCGGGACCCTCTAAAGGGTGATAAGAAAGTTTTATTTTTTATTTCATTTTTTGTGCTTTCAACAATATGTGTTAAGCCAAATGAGTTGCATAAATTATTAAAGCATAAACCAACAGATGTATTTGCACGACAAACGTGAACATTAAAAACACCCGTAATCCACAAATTCTCATATCAGACATCATACATGATAAGAGATCTGAAAAGTCAGAGATAAAGTCAAGTTTTCATCACACAGATGAGATTATAGATCTTCAAATGAGGTGAAATCGCCAAAGCAGATGGGAGAGCATTGAGATCTCTGCAGTGTGTTACAGCTCCACGTCCACGGTGGGAGTAGTGAGTGGGGGATGCTTCCATCAAGGAGGGGGTCTCAATACTTTGTCAAACATATGTCTTTGTTACCATGTGAAAACTAAGCTTAAAGGAGGAAACTGGAATTACCGCCTCTCGGTTGTAGGCCTCCACCAACCAGTCATGTTGCAGTTTACATCACTGTCTGTCCAAAATGTCCAAAACTTTATCCTATTAGTTAAATATATGTATATTTTTTTTTAATTAAGTGTTGTGGTGGTAACAGATCTTCGTCAACGTACTACTGGAAATACTGCTGTGGGCTCCAGTCTCTACGGCTCATTTGGGTACCATCATGTGCATTCTGTGTCCTTCCAACACAGGCATGAACCTAAGAGAAAAACAAAGCACACTCAATGATTTAGTGCAATTAACATGTTGTAAAAATGTTAAAGGCCTCAGAACATGTTGGTTTTGGCCCACAGAGGACAGGCCTCTGGCCCTGCATCTGGCTGCTCACCTGAGCTCTCTCCCTCTCCTGTCTGATAGGTCTAGGTTTGAATCTCCCTCAATGATTCTGTTAAGAATCCTCTCTGCCTCGGTCATAGAGCTCTCTACTAGAAAAATAGTACAAAGTCCTGACGTGCTCTACAGCAGTGCTTTTCAACCACTGTCCCGTGAGAGATAGTCAGGTGTGCCGTGGGAAAATGTCCAATTTCACTTATTCGGTCCCAAAAATATTATTTAGTTGCCGCAAATAATTTGCCATTGTTGAACCTGCAAAATAGTGGCTGGCCTAGTAATTGAATACTCTTCCATGCCAGTAGGCAGCGCAATAATTACCTACCATATGTGCTGTATTATGCTACAATGTGACATTTTGTAACTTTTTGGGTTGTTGGTGTGCCGCAGGATTTATTTATTGTAGAAATCAAGGTTGAAAAACACTGCTCTACAGCCTACAATAATAAATGAGTTGTATTTCCTATGACAATAAAGAAGCTCTGCTCTGAAAACTACCTCAAATTACTCCTTAGATGTTTACTTACTAAAAACAAGCCACATATAACATGAAAAAAACATGAGAGAAATTAGCAAAAACACAATGTGCACTACAGTGTACACAAATGAATTGCCGGCCCTCTGGCTTTCACCTGCATGGTGGCATAACAAAAACACGAAATACTTGTTACTCGGGGATTAATCGCCTATTCGATCTAAGGAGCCTGATCTCACAATCTGGCACGCGAACATGTGCTTGTGAAACAAAGCATTGTTCTCGATAGCAACAACATAAAGCTGCTGTTTCAAAATCAAAGAATACATGTATTAATCAGCGCACTCATAAGAACTAACAGGACCAGAGCGCGAGGTATATTATGACTTAATGAACGATCTCTATAACCAGCAGGGGGAGGAGCTAGAAACAGATGTTGGCAGCTTGAGTCCCTTCACTAGCTGTCGTCTTCCTTCTGTCTCTGGATTCATGCAATGAGGGGAAATAGAATTAGGACACGAAGTTCTATTTACAACCAAGAAAAGCAAGCAAGAATAAACTGTCTGTCAATCCCTATTTCAGTTTGTTTGGACAGCTCCGCACTACACACACACACACACACACACACACACACACACACACACACACACACACACACACACACACAAAACAGCACGTTCTATTATAGAATATGATTCAGTCTACAATACAGTGGAGTTCACTATTTGACAAATGCAATTCATCATTCAAACTAAGTCTATTGAATTTGCACTTTGTCTTCTTTGCAGTAGGACTCTGTATGTCGTGGCAGTTTTATCAAAAGTTCTTTTAATTTTGGTCTAACGCCAGAAATGGCTTAAATTCCTCATAAACAAAAAATGTTTATTCCTCATTTGTCACATAACATTTCTAACTATTTTTCCATTTTTTTAACCTTTTCAGCCCTGCAAGGCAAAGCAGCACCTGTTTTCAGACAATTTTTATTTGATTTTGTTTGAACGTTTCTTTAATTATCTCCAGAACCACATCGTTGTTTAGCTTCATTTAAAGTTCTACAGTTCCACAACCCTTGTGAGAAGATACATATGGTGTAAAACATAACTAAAGTAACCGCGGCGGCCGTAAGGTTTCACCAAATCCATGATAAATACCCTTTACAAAGTCAGATTTCCCTAACAAACACATCTCAGTAATCGTACAGGCTTGTGGGAGTCTAACAAAGCAGTACAGAGAACATTCAGTCCAGGTCTAAAAAATTTGCATTGGGACACATTTGCGCAAATTTGCCACATCTGTGACATTTTAATTGTTTCATGTACTAAATCATATATTTCACTTGTTTATTACTTATGGTGTTCAATGCATCCAAATACAGCAGTTTGGGGCTTTTTTTCATGCAAGCTATGATTTACAGTTTTATATAACAATCGCTCAGTCTTCCCACCCCTAGGGGGGATTGGTTTCTACAAGGTTTTAACCTAGGCAACCTAACTTACATACATACATATATTAGTATTATACGTAACTGAAAATGAGTCCATGTTGACTCCTGGTGTCACATGGGACCAGAAAGTCCTGTTTCCTCCCTCGATGGACCTCGTCTTCTGACTTCCTCCTTTACTCCTGGGCCACGTAGAGCGTCACTGACCACGCGGCTGCATTGACAGCTTGGTCTGATCCCAGCACGTCGCTGCGTGTCAATACATATCACAGCACGCCACTGTAGTGGTGCTGTGTGATCTGAGTACAAGTGTACGGTCGCTGCTCTGCTCTGTGTCTGTCTCCACCCCGGAGGCTCTTTATTTGTGACTTAATTCCCATCGGGGAGATCTTTTGCGATGCTCCCTGCGATGCTCCCTGCGGGTTACTTATCAAGCTGCTGGTGCGCCAGGCTTCTCTGCACTTCCACAGCAGGGAGCATCGCAAAGAAAGTGTAGAACCACACCAACAAGGTAAGTTGTACTTCTATTTTCCATTAGCAATAAACATATGCACGAGTGCCTAAAGTGCAGCCTCCATTTTAAATGTTGAACCATTTCAGAGCAGAAAGCACTTATGTATGTTATTTATATATTCATCTGTTCATTTATCTTGTATTTTGAGACGTATGCACGGTGTTGAAGATTAATGCTGCATGAAACTGCTTTGAGCTCAAATTATCATTTGAGCTCAAAGCCCACTGCTGTGACAAACACGATCAACATTGTTGTAGGTGAACGCAAAGGTCACTTTTCATTTGCTAATATTTCTGTTTCACTCAACTTGGGCAATGATTTGTCAGGATGAAGACCAATGTTAACCAGATAGGGACCAGAGTGGAGGTTTCTAACAGTAGAATGTATCCATATTTAAAAATATATCAGAGTAATATCCTAAACTCGGCTATTATGCAGCTCTGAGTTCACCTCCTGGCACATAATTGTAGTTTATTAAATGATCTTTCATGTTAAAGCCCTGATGAGTACAGGTGAGTGAATGGATGAGATGGACATCTATGTTTAGTACAGATGGAGTTTCATTCTCTGCTCTGGTTTTTTCCTCCCACTCTGTTTTCCGTCTCCTTTGTCTTCATCTCTGAAAGAAAGTTGATTTAAGAGGAAGGATCTAAAACAGTAGAACCTCTTAACTAAAGACAGCAGGGTTGTGATCATCATTCTGTGATATTTCCTCATTTCTCTCTATCATAATGTGCTTGCTATGTCATTATATGTAATTGCCCGTGTTTTTGTTCTTTTGATTATAATATTGTGCATGCTGCATTTGGCTGTGAGAGAATTTGGACAGTAAAGATTCCCTCCATGGTTTCTCAAAGAACAACGGCTGCTGAGTGCAGTAGTGACAGGTGAAGTAGAGCTGTGATGTCCTTCTATAAAAAGAGAGGTCAGATCAAATAAAGGCGGTTTGATTGAGTTGAAATATAAAATGATGTGACAAATGCTGACAAAATATGTGTGAATACTTTGCACATTGATGCCGATCGCATAGACTGTCTATAATTACATTAAACTCAGTTTATTTTGTATAGCCCCAAATCACAAATTACAAATTTAAGTCAAGTAGTAATGTGCATTAATGGGGCATGAATTAATACAGAAGGAGATAGAGAAGGGTGGCCATCAGCAGGGCCATGGCAGAAGGCAGGTTCAAGGAGACAGGACCCAGGACAGGACCCAGGACAGGACCCAGGAGGCAGGACCCAGGAGACAGGACCCAGGAGGCAGGACCCAGGAGGCAGGACCCAGGAGGCAGGACCCAGGAGGCAGGACCCAGGAGACAAGACCCAGGAGACAGGACCCAGAAGACAGGACCCAGGAGGCAGGACCCAGGAGGCAGGACCAGGGTCCAGTTATAACCACGATCCATGGAAACCTGTGAGGGGATATAAGAAGTAGACGTAGTATTGAAAAAGACTTGAAACTATTGAGACAAAAACTCATGTTTACAATGTTTACTGAGGGAATAAATCAAGAGAGAAGTACCAGAGGAGTCACCCCCTGGTGGTCAGGAGAGAGAATGCAGCTTTAACACATGAAGCAGATACTTCTATACAACCAGAGGAGTCACCCCCTGGTGGTCAGGAGAGAGAATGCAGCTTTAACACATGAAGCATATACTTCTATACAACCAGAGGAGTCACCCCCTGGTGGTCAGGAGAGAGAATGCAGCTTTAACACATGAAGCATATACTTCTATACAACTAAAGGAGTCGCCCCCTGGAGGTCAGTAGAGAGAATGCAGCTTTAACTTGTGAAGCATATACTTCTATACAACCAAAGGAGTCGCCCCCTGGTGGTCAGTAGAGAGAATGCAGCTTTAACTTGTGAAGCATATACTTCTATACAACCAAAGGAGTCGCCCCCTGGTGGTCAGTAGAGAGAATGCAGCTTTAACTTGTGAAGCATATACTTCTATACAACCAGAGGAGTCGCCCCCTGGTGGTCAGTAGAGAGAATGCAGCTTTAACTTGTGAAGCATATACTTCTATACAACCAGAGGAGTCGCCCCCCTGGTGGTCAGGAGAGAGAATGCAGCTTTAACACATGAAGCATATACTTCTATACAACCAAAGGAGTCGCCCCCTGGTGGTCAGTAGAGAGAATGCAGCTTTAAGTCACTTTGGCATTGACTTCTCTCCTCAGAACTGGAGCTCTTGAGCTTCATGCATTGGTTGAGCAACGTGATATAATTAAGGATTTTAAACTCTTCAGCGTTGGGCTTTAATGCATCACGACTTGAAGTCCTTCTCCTGAGTATCTACATTTGAATGCAGCTTGTGTTGTATACAGTGGCTGAGTTATAAATACAGTGGGGCTGAATGGGCCGCCGTAGACATGAATGCATTATATAACTCCTACTCTGTCATAAACTGTGCATATCATCATAACAAGCTTTTTGTAAGTTGATCCCTGTGACTAAGCATTTTGACGATGGATCAAACATCAATGTGAAGAGAGTAAAATGTCTTAGTGGCAGAACTGAAGGAGTAGATACAAATCAATAATGTCTTTCTCAGGAATAGCTCATTAAATATGAAAATGCATTGCTGCTGCAGAGCAATCTTACCCACGATACCATCACTTTGCTCTCATGATTGAGCATCAACGTCTCCTTATAGATATATGATGGTGATCGTTGCAGAGGGAAAACCCGTCAGACACATGAACATGGCTGCTGGTGGTATGATGAGCCGCTCTCCTGCCCCATTCAACCGATTAGAGTAATAGCATAAAGTCATTACCTGTGCTGCTGATTTGCTTTAACAGTGTCCATCTGCAGCTGTAGAGTCAACCCAACTCTAAAAGGTCTTCAGGTCTCCTTTTCAGACAGCTGGACGCACTGGATTTATGGAGGCCGACGTCATTCAAAGAAATGTCTCTCCGTGAAAAATATCTTTGTTCAAATTGTGCTACCATTTAAATACTGTAATTTCCCTGTAATCATCCTTCAACCTTTGTTTTCTCACACCCACAAATAAAATGTGAAGTTCAGTTATGTAATTAGAGCCATTTTAATAACAAATTGAAGAGCTTGTTAAAGTAGATTGGGCTTTGTTATTTAATCCTTCCAAGCTCTTCTGTCTCTCTTTTCAGATGGAGAGTGCAGTGATGTGCAGTGACTCCTTTGGTTTACTATACGTCATCAAGCTATTGATTTTAGGTTATTGTGTTTTTCAGTTCTTCTGAAGTTAAACTGGCCAGGCTGCCTTAGTAAAATACTAAATAGACTGTACTTGTATAGATCTTTTCTAGTCTTCCGACCACTCAAAGCGCTTTAACACTACATGTCATCGTTCACCCATTCATACACTGATGGGAGGAGCTAAGATGCCACCTGCTTATTGCCCAAACCAAAATGCTGGTTTATAAAACGTCTTAATCTTAACCACAGATCGTTCTACATGTGAACAACTTGATGTGAGCTAACACGTTAAGAGGAGTGGTAGTAATTGTTTTCCTCCTCACTGTAATGCCACATAGGAGGAAGACGCGTGGATGGACTGCACTCCACTGATAAACTAGGGCGTGGAGTAAATCCTCAGCATTTTGGTGGGATTACGTGGCTGCACGCCCACTGCTAAAACAAATTAGCTCTGAGCTGCTTCAAAGCCCCCTCGTTATAATGTTCACTTATCCCTACAGGACATCCAGTATTGAGAGTTACACATTTTTATAGATTCAGATGAAACTGTAATCATGGTAATAATTTCAGTTTGTACACAACAATTTAATAGATGCAAGAATAAACTATATACATAGCAGCAGGGAGCATGTGTGCAGCAGCCTATGCACCATATGGAGAGCTGATATTCTGCAGCGCTGCTTTCTAATTAATCAGATATGAGCGGTTAAGGGAAAAGATTTTTACTGTCGTGAAATATAAATCTGGTACAAATTTCTACAAGATATTTGGCGTTTCACTTCATTAATGTATATGAGATTAAAATGTATATTTCAAGTTGACACATTATCTGTTCAAAGTGAATATTAGATGATGTGCTATTGTTAATTCAGTTGTCTACAGAAACCTGATTGGGATTCTTATGCTGAGGCTTTTCATCAATGACTTGACTTCTTTGGGTAAGCGAGCCAGGAAGAGCTGAGAGACAGAAGCATTGAGTTATTGCTGTGTGACGATATTAGATCGTGAATTATTAAAATGTCTCCACTGCCTTTACATAGAGATTGTTAATATCGTGCTACAGTGAAAATCAGTTGCAGTTCTTAGGCTGCAGTTTTTCCAGCTAAATGATTCGCGCCTCCAATAAACTGTCTCTCTAGTTTCTGTGTCTCTGGGGCGCAGCTGCAAAATCTGTAGTTCTTCCTCATCCTGGTGCCGTACTTGGTATGAGGAAGAACTACAGAGTGCTACTCTAAGATCTGGTAGCTGTGGGACCAATGCGGCTCAAAATCTTCCATCTTTCAAAAATGGTATCCCAAGATGTGAGTGCACAGGATGTTATGGACGAATCATTTTGTGTAGATTTTACAGTTTATAGTGATTATGGATATGGGGCCCTCCAGACTCTGAGCTTTCCCTCCAACGCCAAACAGAAAGAGAATCATTCTGCTGTAATAATGTCAGTTTTTGTGGGATGCTGTCGCCGACGACGAACCAGAGCCGTGTGTGTGTGTCCTCACTCGGACTCTGAGGTGTGCTGGAGACCTTCAGGACCCTGAAGACCATCATGACCAGCAGGCCCATATTTATGTATTCCAATGTGTGAAAGGGCTTCCGATGGGACATCCTTATAAAAGGTCCCGACTACCTTTCAGCAGCCAGTCGGGGCGAGCCAGGGTTTTAGATGTGATTTTAGGAAAAGTACCTGATAAATATTTCAAGAAATTTAAAGAAAGTGTTCAATTTGAGAAAATAATTTCTTCTGCTGCTTCTTACCCTGTACGGTTTTATATCTTAAATAGAGATTTGTTTTTACTGTTGAGGAGATTGGAAAATGATCATGATAAAATCAAGGATCGTGATCCTGCCTGAAAAAAAGATATGTTTGCAATATTGGCTTCTCCTACCTTGAGTTATTGATCATTACTTATATTCTGTCATGAAAGCACCGGTGTTAAAATGTTCAACTACCCTGCAAACATCTGATCGACCCGGGGACTTGCCAGCAATGACTCAACCTCCCGCATTAAATGAGTTGAACTAATGTGCAGGTTGCACCTAAATCTCAGCGCAATCGGTTTAAAATGTATTTATATGGAGTATAAATTCATACCCTAAGAGTGTTACAGAGTATTTTTATATGCAAGCTGACAGTTACCATTTCATAATAAGCGATGCATTACGTAGAATCCTTGTCCCTTCCACGTACAGATTCCAATCTCCTCTTCATGCCGAGCATTATCCAACTCTTCACTCCTTCAGTGGGACACTCACATTTGATTTACTTTTATTATTATACAATTTGGAAGTTGTCTTTGTATATAAAGCATTAAAGAATGATTGTCGATCATTAGACAATTTATGAATTGTATAAGATGAACTGAGATGAAAGTGCACATTTAAGAAAGTAAAAAAATATTATTATTGATGCATATTTTTGCACAGACACACAATCGTATAATGTTATATATGTGCATATACATATATATTAAAATGACAATTGAAAAAAATATTTGTAATTGATTATTTTATATTAAAATGACAATTTGAACAGATTTTCTGCACAGGATTTCTTAAATATTGACTTGTGCTATTATTATAGTTAATAATTAGCTTATTATAGTTAATAATTAGCAGCTAACTGCTTTATATGTTAGCACTCTGACAACCTTGTTTAGACGTTGTTTCAACTTATATTAAACTGCTTGCTGGGTACGAGCATTATGGCTCAATTACTCAAATACATTGAATAGTATTCCACTAATTACAGCACATAACAGATGTAAATCTAACAACCTCTGTGATCTCAGTCAAACTGCCCACGTGTGTCGTGTTATTTCAGGGTTACAAGCCGCTCCTGCCTCCGGTCAGTGTCCCCGCTGTAGCAAGCTAGGAGCAGCGCTAGCTAGCGCTGCTGCTAGCTTCCCACTGCTGCTGCCACTGGCCTCTGCTGCTGCTATACTGCCCGTGTTCCCTCTGCCCAATTCGGGTGTCGAATCAGGGCTGATACCGCGACCTTCGGTGATTGTCGGGGAGTTAGCGGAGCGCTAGTGGAGCGCTTGCGGGGAACTAGCGGAGCGCTATCTGGCTACAGCGGGGAGCTAAAGGGGACACTGACCGAAGGTAGTAGCGGCTTGTAACCCGACTTTTACGGTACACAGGTCCTTCATGTGGTCCAGCACCAGCCCTCTGATGATATGCAGTGAGCTGCCCTGCACACAATGTCCCAACACCTGCCTGATAAATTAAACGGGGACTGTGCCAGTGTCTGCAAGATTAAATCCAGAGTGGAGCTTTTATTCATTCATTGTGTAGTAATTGGCTACTTCTGTGGCGACATTTGCGTGCTCATTTATGTTGAGTATTCTTAATTATCCAGTTCATTACTGCATGATTCCCACCTGAACTTTAAGTTCTGTGAATCACATCTTTCCATCATCACTCTGTGCTGGGCCTCCATGCAGGATTGAGTTCAAATGGAAAGTTGGGATTTTGAATTAAGAAATTCTTCACTGTGCAATTAATCGTGCATAATACCCATTAGTGTAGAACAGACCACAAACTGCCAATGGGATTCTTCTTCTTTTTTATCTGCCTTTGCATTGCTTGAATTGCATGCAATAATATTATGTCAAAACTAAACCTACCTAGTGCATTTAAGTACAATATTAGTGTCTTCAATAGCTTTTCACCACCATGCCAGAGCCATCAAGAAAGAAAAAGCCGTCAGTGTAAACTGTCAAAAGTCCAAAATGTTATCATTTTACTCATCAATTAAGTTATTTGCTTAAAAACAAAAAATGTAAATGATTAAAAAAAAAATTATTTCAATTGAAATATATTGCTGTGAAAACATCTCTTTAAAAACAACTGTATTTATTCTAGTTTCTTTCCCAAAAACGTTTAAAAGATTGCATTTGAACACAAAGTGATAATTTACCCAATACCCATTTTCACTGATTAGAGCTTGAATGCATCACAGTGTAACTCAATGCAACACGTTAATGTTAGCTGTTAGCAGGACGGTGCCGCCCATCAACTGCTAACAGCTAACATTAGCTAGCACTAGTACCGTCGATTAGGGGTTACATGGGCTATGAACGAAGACTAATTACACAAGTTTCTAAAGGAATGCTTTCAGCCCAATGAGAGCAGTCCTTCAAAGACTTCCAGCACGTTAGTCAGCTCCGTCACAAACAGTTTCATTTGTGTGCTTGCATGCTTTTTGGTACCAGAGCTCTTCCCAAAAGCCCCTGAAGTCATAAGCCCTGGGCACATTCCCACGAATCAACCCTTCAATTGATTAATCATTATAGAATAATTGCGAAACTTTGATGCTTCACTTTGACCACTGGCCTTATGCACAGTTGTGAATTTTCGCAACGCCACTTCGCCTATATCGCGCCGCAGGTGAAAAATTTGCTCTGTGGTTAATCCGTTTTTTCGCAACCATCGCTGGGGAAAGGGGGCGGGGCTTATCTCTGTGTCTTAAAAACATTTACTATTTCCTTCATCCACCAGGTAAATAACCACTAGTTCTGCTTTATACTTGTTGAGGAAGTCCCACACACGTCGGAACATCAACCGCCCCGTGTCTGGGTTCATAATATTATCACACATATTATCGCACACAGCAGTTTCATTCAGTAACGGCGGCGATGCCGGGCGGAGCTTCTCAACGCTGATTGGCTTTCGCAACTCCGCGTAATAGTTGAAATATTTGAACGCCGGCGAAAAAGCGGAAAAGCGGAGTTGCGAATATTCGCAAATCCGCTTTTTCGCAACCAAACGCGTCTGTGCATTGACTTAACATGTAATCTGGTCGCGCTGCAAATTCGAATTGAACACGGCATTAGAGATGCATGTTCCTCTCTATGACGATGTCGTGACCGAAGGAAGCAGATCCTTTAAGCTGCAACGAATTATGATGCTCAGATGTGTATGAGGAATCACATCCACTGCATCTCAAATGGCCTTCTGCAGGGGAGGATGTGTCTGCCCTTGAAAATACACAGCCCCCCCCCAAAAAAAGCAGACTGTCATATAATAACTCTCCCTCTCAAACATGTGTAGCCCTCATGAATGGTAGATTGGGCATGGCTCTTAGTGGCCATGGAGACTGAAACACACTGAATTGTTAAAGAACATTCATTTGTTCCCAAGCCGACGCTGTTCAGTTTTCCTCGCTCCCCTAGAAAAAATATATTTTGTCCAATCCCTCTGTTTGCCTTAGATTCTGCTCGTCTCTGTTGCTCAAGGTGAAGCACCTCCTCAGCAATGTTTCCGTTGATAAATAGCTTCCAACGTCTTTTGATGAGACGGTGAAATGCCCTGCTGGAGACTCTGAAGGGCTCCTCTTTATGTTCTGGGCGGCGAGCTCCCCAGCTATTACTTGCTTCAATTATTGGAGCCGCAGGAAGGAGTCAATAAAATGTTCACTTTCCGGAAGTTATGAATGTGTCCTTCAGGTTCTGATGCCTTGTATAGTAGACAGCACTTTTACTGTAGTTCTATACAGACAGTCGATATGATCGCCCGTGTTTACCGCAGTCTGTATAGACGAAGGGTCAAGAGTCCACAGCATGGCTTGGAGAAAACCAGCAGCCCCAACAGTTGACTTAAGTGAGTGACAGAAAGCTTTAAGATCAATATCAATCACACAAAATCAGTTGCAAAAGTTAACAAAATGGTCCTTGCCTTTGTTCAGTCTCTTCTGCAGCAGCAAAGCATTTCCTCCTGCAAGAGTGAAGAATACTAATCAGGTTTTAAAATGTCAGACCTACTCCAGCAGATTGACACGAAGAACTTTGATGGTGCCTGTAAACCTCCACGCAGAACCCTGGAACAAAATGAGTGAAGGGCCAGTACTTCAAACGGATACAAGTATGTGCCATTCAATAAATAGACAAAAGTAAACCATTAAAAAGATATACAGCGCTACCTGTGCGTACACAATCCTCCCAGTGTAGCAAATATGTATATTGAAAGCATTGGAATAAATGGCATTGAATGAATAAAATGGTTTTATTCATTAACACTGAACTTCCATGAATTTTTAAACCAGCTCTCATGCTCGGATTTGTTCTGCGCCCACCACTTTTACTTTTGTAATCTGCGCTGTTAATTTGAATAACAGCGGGTAACACTGTCAACCCTGAAAGCTCTGAGCAATTTTGTAATTTACATGCATAACTGTTCCCTACTTGTTCAACAGGAGGCGGCAAGGTTTCTCCTTCAGTCATCAACCCCACGCCCATCAAGCTAACGCAGTTCAGAATGAGCCACGCTCTCTGTAGTCCGATTCTCAGAGATCAGCTGTCAATCACTGCAGGATCAGAGCCATGATGTCTCTCTCTCTCTTGGATTTTATATGGATTGAGTGTAATCATGCTAGTACTAGTTTCTACTTCCAAACAGCAGCATGTGAAGCGTGGAGCATCAGGAGCTCAACCCTTTAACAGGAGCCCCCACCTCGACCGGCCAGCTAAAAACATTACAAAATAAATGAATTCTTAAATATGCTGCCCTCAACAACAAAACCAAGAAATAAATCATAATTAATTAATTTCACTTGCAAAGAACCTAACCTTGGCAATTAGTCATTAGTCATACAATGTAAATTAATTGTGTGTTAGGCAGAAAGCGTGAAGGAATAGCATTATTAATTTCCACTCCAACAATCCACCCATGAATACACAATCATTCAAAGCTACAGCTGTAGACTAAATAAACATTAAATGTCTCATTTACATTGTGAAAGAGTGAACCTGATGAGAAACATGCGAGTGAAAGCAATACAGTGAAGCCCCGGGGTGTACACTGGGATTAGTTGTGCTTGATGAACACCTACTCAGTCACACAACATGGTGTATCAACACGCATGGTGTCACCTTTGACGGAAAATGCCCGGTGACTTGCAAAAGTCATCGAGCATTCACAATCTTCTTTGAATAACAGTGCAGCCTTCAGTCTGAAGTCTTCCTATCCTCTCTTTTATTTATTTGATGTCTGTATTAACAACAGAGTGAGACACAGACAGGGCCGTTTGATTTTGTCCTTGAAAAACATAAAGCTTAGAGTAACGGAGCAGAAACTAACTCTAAGATCACCAGGATTCAGGTTTATTAAAAGACAAGAAACGTGCTTTAAATCATCCAGCTAAGTAAAGTAAAACCTTATTTAAAACCATACATAGGGTCATCCCCCTACAATATCCCATGACTGCTGGAATAAAAACTGATTTTTTTTAGACCCATTTTTGTCTTTTTTTAGAGGATATAGGATATCGGAGTTATTCAGGGCGAGATCAACAATATATGCCTGATCGAAGTGGTGTACATCATCTGAAAGCCCGGAACATAAAGATTAATTTGAGATGCAGCTCAGCAGTTTGAAGTGTATAAGGGCCAGACATCATCTGAATGCTCTGAAGGTCTGAGTTTGAGCTTCAAAAATGTCATGAGGCTGAGATTACCATAGAGGTCACGTTAATTCCCTCACTATGTGACATGGATACAATGACTGATGGGATTTACAAGAGTCTTAGCCACAGTAAAACCAAGTTCAGGCAATTCCAAGACTGTTTATGGACCCCATTTTGGAAACATATTCTTGGGGAGACCTGGGGTACCAATAGAAGCTATTTTCATTCACATCTCTTGAGGTGAGAGATCAATGGACCCATGTGAATATGGCCATGCCAGCTCTTCCCTCACCACAATGTTGCCTAACTTTGGAGGGTTATCTAGCTGCATGTTTATCAATGGTTGTATCAAGCTAGCATGGCGTGTTTATCAATGGTTTCATTAGGTTTCATAGTTTCTTGTGATACCAGGGACATTAATTCTCAAACTGACCTAGGACGTTGTCGTTAATCAGCTCGGTTGTTTAACATGAAGCTCCTCTTCTTTGCTGACAAAAACTCGGCGAATTGCATGGACATCACATTACATTTATCCAAATAGCTGAGTCAAATGCAACAGTAATATTCTGGACGATCTTTTGAGAGATACTGAAACCATGTGACATTACTAGTAAACATTTGAAAAGATAGTGTTTTTTAGCTTGATATCCTACCTTCCAGGTGGCCTCTAGTTTATGACAGTACAGTAATGTTGGAAATCAATCACAGTGAACATTTCATGGCACTTGTCTTTATTCCAGATGACCTTGTTGTCACATGGTGAGGCAGCTGGGAACAGGTACTCTCCTGAAGCTCTTCCTGCCGGTGCTTTCAGGGACACTTCGACATCTGAGACTGGAATAGCAACCAATAAAATACATCAAACAATCCAACTAACCTTCAGTCAGCTTTTAATTGTGTGTTCATAAATTCACCTTCAAGTAAGCTTAAATGTCTGCTACACACAACAGTAACATGACATCGACAAAGTAACACAAACAGCTGACCAACCTGCTGTCAGCAGAAAAAGTTAGTATTTATTTGAAGCTTATAGCCGTGGGAGATTGTTGAAAACAAACAAAGGACTGGTAACAATGCTGACTGAATGTGAACTGCTAGCTTGTCAGGGAAGGTGCCTTTTGCCTCCTATGTGTAATGCTAGGTACGTGGTCAACAACAGGCTTTCATGACAGGAGAGGACAACCAAACATGGAAGCAGACTTGCTCGGCGCCGCCTTTTATCCCCACCTAAAAACATCACCGAGCATTTTCCATTAAAGGTGCTCAATACGGAACAGAGCCGCCGCGCGGCTAACAACACGGTGACGTCTGAGCCGGTTAGCGAGCAGCTAACGGTGCTAACAGCACTGCTCAAGTCACGGTGGTTACACTACCACGACGACTTTACCTGGACTATAACTTGAATACATATTTATCTAGCACTTTGTAGTTTGGCTTTCTTGAATACATTTTACTTTCTTGATTCTTGTTGTTCTGAGTTGGGAAGCTTCACAGTATCTGACAGTGATTCATTTATCTGCATTTTAATGAATCCATACATGAGATAATAATAATATCCAAAATGTAATAAAGAAACCATTTGAACGCCAACTGTAAGGCTGAAGACTGAATCCCTGTGTCACATGAATTGGTAATAGTAGCAAAACAGATGTTTATTTATATGGAAATATGATGAATTATTAGTTTTAATTGGGTCCTTGGATTCCCCTCACACTCACCCTGCTGATGTCTATCAAACAGTTCATTTGTGAGGCCACCTGATACATTATTGATGCACTATTAGTACCACTCTGCTTTGAAAAAAGAAACAGCCATCTAGATAAATATGCAACAAGAGAAATCATTAAGCAGCCCGGCCAAGCTTGACTGCCACGAAGTTCAGCAAAGTGCAACAGCAGTCAAGCCCATGTGTCTATAAAATCCCCTGGATCAATTGAAGAAATCAGAGAAATCCCAATAGGAACAGCATCGCTGTTTGGCAAAAAACAAGTCACTGGGACAATATTGATTATTTGACAATCCTGCTTAACTCCAAATGTCACGCCAAGCCGTATGGATTACCATTGCGCTCGTGGGCAATCAGTCACACAAATAGTGTGCGGCTGCGGTGGACGACTGGTGGCCGAACATCTGATCTCTACATGTCCGAGTATTCACACATAACCACGATATCAGCCTCCTTTCAGCCTGTCAGAGCTGAACAATGGACTTCCTGTCTTTCATTTGAGCCTCCCTCAGTTCAGCTCGCCTACTCTCACAGAATCCATGTTGCATGTTTCAGCCTGCCCTGCCATGGCAGTCACAGAACAGACACACACATGTGTCTCACAGTAACACCAACAACTGAAAAAGAAAGTACCTCCTGTACATCGTATGAGTCATACCAGCAGACCTTCCGCAAAGTAAATTGCACTTGTGTCAACTTATTTGTTTGTGTGCCAGAAAATAGCAGCCAGCTATCTGTTCTCACAATTCTTCCAGCAACATTGCCAGAGAAAGAATAATTGTTACAATATTTCAGCATTCTGGTCAACTGTGCTGAAAATTCCAGCTGGAGAAAAAAGAGGATCGGATGATTTTGAACAGATGAGTTTTGTTGCGGGCGGTGAGGAAAAGAGCGAAAGATGAATATGCCAGAGGCTCCAACTCCAGGGACCTGGGGGAAGAGGATGGCATATTCAATGCCAACATTTTCATGCAATTTTTATTCACCAGCAGCGTCTCTTGTGTTGCATACAAAAGCGACCCCCCTCACCCACCCCTCCCTAGTCATATTAATCCACATTTCAGTGTCACTTCTCTTTCATAGGGACTGCACAGGGATTTGCAATGACTCCAAGTAGAGAATGGAATCTGTGAGGGCAGGGAACTGTACAAATATGTCTGTGCATGTGTTTGGACATTAAAAAAGGAAAATTCCACGGCGCTGAACTGGAGAACAATATTTAAGTTGTACAGTTTAAAATGGAGGATGCAAGGAGATGGAAGGTGGGGATGGGATGGCACTAGAGGAAGTGCTAAGGAAGACTTTCTGCCTGCTAATGAAGCCCTGAATTGCATTATATGAGTTGACGGCTGTTGCGTCTACAAGTCTCTCTTTTTTATGGTGAATGACACTTCGGGTCGAGAGAAACGGGTGAATTACTTTCGTCTTTTTCTATGTGTTGCTGTTTGGCATGATAATAACTAATGGACATCTGATAGGCTAGCTATCAAATCAGACCTCACTACAGCAAGGTCAAGCATGGAGGGATTGCATCTCATTGTGCTCAAAGCTCCAGCTCTGATAGGAAGGTCGCAGGCAGTTCAGCAACACTCAAGATTTAGCGAGCAATAGCAAGAGGTGACACTGTTGGCTTTGTTTCTATCAGCACAGTAGATCACAATAGAGGCAAAGGGTCGGGGTTCAGTAGAAGGCATTCTATCAACTTACTGTAAGTCATTGTTATAGCAGAGACAGCTCCAGCTCATAAATTAAAGGTAATAATGTGGCTAAAAAAGGATGTAAGTGTTGCCTTTCTTATGTCCTCAGGCATCAGTTTGCCTGAGAGGCTCAGCCTACAAATTACCAATAGACGCATCTTCAGACTAGAGCTTCGCTGGTAAAGCCCAAGGCACAAAACCTACGCTTTACTCTTCTCAAAGGAGATTAAAAAAAGAGAAGTTATATAGATTTAGGCCTATCCACATCCCATTTAAAAGTATAGAATTACTAATTTAAGATGATTTTTCATTTTGATTCTTTTGAAGAGCCTCGCTGTTGAGGGTGAGGCTGAGGACATCTAATGTGCAGCCCATTTTTGGTTTTCATCTTCCTCTAGTTCTTCCCCTCTCCTTTGTTTCACACACACAGTTATACACTGATGACAGAGGCTGTCATGCAAGGTGATCATCCAGATCTAAACTACTGGTCATTCACACACACTCTCACTCCGACAGAATACATTTGGGGTTCAGTATCTAAGGGAACTTGCATATGCGAAACTGGAAAAGCCGGGATCGGACTGCTGATCTTCCGATTAGTGGACGACTTGCTCTACCTTTGAGACTCCGGAGACCTCAGAAGGGGCACCGACCCCTCTTTCAGGACGGATCGACGTGCAATAGATGCTGTGTGTCCAGAGTTAACAGAAATATGAACAGGTATGGACAAACAGAGTGATGATATTGGGTAGACAGATTGTAAACATACAGTATAGGTAGAAGATAGATCCGGGAGGGCCAGACTATCTCCTCTGTACCACAAAGACGTTGAAGGAGGACACGCTACACACACAGCATTCATTCAGAGAAACAAAGACAAGGACGGATCTGTTGTGATGCTTCTTTCCATTGCTAGAAGGATTCAAGCTCATGAATTATATTTAGTTTTGATCATGCTTCATAGCACCAGGCAATAATAGTTTGCTTTAAAACACATGAAGAAGAAAAATGCATATTTCTAAACCATGAAGGGCTTCAAATTCTATTTGTATCCCAAGCTGACAGTTTTTAAATGTCAATGTCATTTATTTCACCAGCTTTTCCTAAAAGATGAATCATGCAAACAATTAAACACAATTCCCAGCAGGTGGTTTACTGTACAGGATTTGTGGATCATTTTTTAGATGTTTAGTGGCTAAATAAGGCTTCACATTTCCCTTTTTTTACATATTTCTACCTCGTTTTTAATCAGAAACCGCTAAAGAGCCCGGTACTTAACGAAAGGCAACGGCAATGCTATTCCATTGGCTCAGTTTCCCATGCATATGTACCAATGTGTGTTCTGTTGATGAAATGAAAGCAATAGCTCATCCGTGAGGAGTCTTAGCATCAGTCACTGCAAATGCATACTGAGGAAGATTAAAAATGGTGTGGTTACTGTCAGAGTCCTGATGATAGGGAGGAAATCTGGAGAGTGAATGGTGAGTCAGAAAATTGGATGGAAATGAGAAGCATAGATTTGATTCATTATAGAGCATGAATACGATTAAATGCTGGCTAAGGAAGTGTTTTGACTGAGAAGAATAAATGGTGGACAGTTGGAGGTCAAATGGAACACAGATGGATCGGCTGCATATGTAATGGCTGGTGGACTCATTCCAGAGCCATTTCACTAACCTTGGTGAGCCACTTTGGAGCGGCAGTTCAAATAAAAGTTGTCCACAAATTTCATGTAAGTTTGGCACTATTCATACTTATAAACTCTGCCCTCACTCATACTGTTCCTCTTTGTGATCAATAATTAAGTTGTCCCTGCAAGTCACATACCACACCACTCTGTGGAGCCATTAACAAAGGCATCTCTGTTCAGAGCAGAGTATTACGATGTGCGTAATGGTCCTGCTGAATCCTAATGCAGGGACAACTCAGATCTACATGCATCAAATGAAAGATGGGCACGGTGTTTGAAACAGCCCTGACCAACAGGGGGGAATGGAAAGAGCGGCTGTGTTACAAACTGACGTTCAGCAGTGAACCAAAAGCAACTACTGCTGCTTCAACCTTTCCTCTGTCCTTGGTTTCCTGTCTGACTATACAGAAACTTCCCCCCTACCACAGTTAGACAGATCCATCCAGTCCACATATCCTTTACGGTCAACATGAAGTATGATATCTTACCTCACATCTTACGTGCGTTTTCCCACAAGACCGTCGATCCTCTGATTGACTGACGACTCCGCTCGACTACTGATACACACTCATTGCAACTACCGTAAAAGTCGGGTTACAAGCCGCTCTTACCTCCGGTCAGTGTCCCGCTGTAACAAGCTAGTGGCAGCGTTAGCTACAGTGGCGTCTCCCTAGGCTAAAACACGGGTGTTTTTTAATTAGCCCCGAATATTAACACCTCCAGGTCGCACGTGACGTCATTCACCCAAAACAGCGAAGTCAGGCAGCAGGCGCACTTGACAACAGCAAGCTGCTGTCTTTGTGTAGTACAGCGGTTCCCAAACTTTTTAGGCCACGCACCCCCTTCTACATTCCGACCGGGTTCACGCACCCCCAATCCCCCACACCTTAAAAAAAACGCAACAGAGCCTATTTATAGCCGCATAAAATCGGACCAATGCGAGAGCTGTTTGCTCATTATAGATAGATTTAGTCCGCTGTATACATTTCAGTGACACAAGGCGTCACTTTTAAAGAGCATTAAGGTCCGTTCACACCAGACGCGACTCTCAAAAACGCGTCGCTAGCAAAACCATTGTTTTCCTATGGTACGGCTCCCGGTCGATTTCTTCTCCCGGTCTTTAAATGCCGCGCGACGCGTTTTTCTAGCGTTTTTTCGGCGCGCTTACAAGTTGAAATATTCTCAACTTTAAGCGCCTTCCGCGGAGTCGCGCAGCTCAAACGCACAGCTCAGTCGCACTGCTCCCTGGATGGCGAGGACACGCGCACAGGCTGAAGCAGATTGCATTTCACATTTATTTACTTAAACACAATAAGCCACGTAAAGAACAAAGAGTGGCACATGCATAGGCTCAGAAACAGATATAAATAAAAAAGGAGGAGTCCATGAGGATTTTCACATGCAGCGCAGCAAGAGAGATAGAGAGGGAGAAAGTGAGAGACTTACGTGAATGAGACTGCAATTGTTTTTAGCTGTTTTGTAACTCTTCCAATTTTGATCTAAAAAATGTAAGGGGCTTCTGACTTGCACTGGCATGCTTGGTGTTCAGGTGGCGGCGCAAATAAGAGGCTTCAGACAGCTGTTAGCCAGAACCTCACTGCACAACACGCACTGTGGCTTCGGGCAATCTGCATTGCTAATCCAAGTGAAGCACAAACCCAGATAATTGTCATCATATTTCCTCTTTTTTTCCCAGTCTGATGCTCACTCTCGTCTCCTCTTTCTTTCTCCGACTTAATTGTACATGATGACTGAAGAAAGAAGTAAAGTCAAGTGTAGAGTGCAAGTTAAGACAGATATACTGTACAAGACAAATGTTTAAAGTAAAACTAAAGATAAATGAACAAGGAAAAAAGATGTAAAGAGTACATTAGTAAAGGTTAAGTACAAGAAACAGACCTGTAAGAGTTACAAATGTTATGTTACATAATGTTAAAGAATATGTAAAGAATAAATACATACGAGTATGTAAAGAGCATTAAATGTACAAAGTAAAACAATGTAAATACTGTACATGACAAGATGCATGGTTCATTAAACATCTCAATGTGTACTTTTGCTGAATGGTTGCTGTTGGTATGTTCAACATGATGAATGGGGCATTTTTGTGCCTGGGCTATTGAGGGAAGTTTGTGAAAATTGCTAGCCTATTTGGTATTAACTGGTAACCATGAAATGCCTCAATTCAGTCCAGAAGAGCAGGTACCTGTAGGGTATGTGGAGAGTGTTTCTATGTCTAAAAATGTTGCTGCTTCACTCATCTGGGCTAAGCCCCAGATGTGTCAAAATCCTAGAGACGCCCCTGGTTAGCTAGCGCTGCTGCTAGCTCCCCGCTGCTGCTGCTACTGCCCAAGTCGGGTGTCAAGCCGGGGCTGGTCCTGCTACCTTCGGTGGTTGTCGGGGAGCCAGCAGAAGGTAGCGGAAGTTAGCGGAGAGCTAGCGGAAGTTAGCGTCAACTAGCATGAGCGCCAGCTGATCTACAGCGGGGAGCAAAAGGGGACACTGACCGAAGGTAGTAGCGGCGTGTAACACGACTTTTACGGTACTAATGAGAATATTTGGTATCCACACAAACACAATCTTATATTTCCTAATTATTTGAAATATAACAACGTAAAAGGATTTTTGGGATGGTGGCGAAAAAGAAAGTCTGGACCAGCTGCTATAACAATAATAAGAACAAAAACTATCTGTATCTGGCAATATGGATCATCGATGATCGTCAATTGGCATTGACGGCAAAAAAGCGTGATGGTGGTCATATTTGCTCTTTTTATTTCGTGATGATCCGTGATGCGATCGCATCATTGGTACGGAAGTTACGTGACACGTAAATCAACGTCGACTTACACGGGGCACAAACAGTCCCGCATGAAAGGAAAAAAAGTTTAACCATCCAACTACCCAAAATGACATATATTCAAATTGATTTTTATAATTTACAGTGCATTCTCGTAGGTAGAGCTATGAACGTTGCACGAGAACAGCCTGATCCAGTTATGGCTTCAGATCTTTGCTTTCACTTAAAGGTATAGCTGCAGTGGAACAAAGTTGAACCCTAGTTACTTACTGACGCGTTCGTGCTTTAATGCCACGGTTAAACCCTGGGCACCAGTGCTGTTATCCTGTCTCATTCATCTCTGCAGCAAGTATCTGGGTTGTCACTTTTAAATTCACTGATGAGAAAAAAACATTATCACAATACTGGAATGTTCCTGTAGCGTTAAAATGGCTGCCTATACCACGTCTATCTTTACATTACACTGTGCTCTCCTTGATTGCCAGTTTTAATGTTGCGCAACATCTCACATGTTCTATTGTTTTTACCCCAAAACAATCCCCTGCTGTAAGCAGGTTTCTGGGCTGTATCTGGTGTGGAAATAAATCCACAACAGAGCTGCTTTTATAAAAAATAGATTATCACAGAGTGTACCAGTGTTTCCACTGGGAGTTAGCCCAGTCCAATGGTGTTTTCCTCATCTGATCCCACTATAACACTTAACAGTGTTTACTGCACACGCCCACAGGAGCAGTCGGTGGAGCTGATTAGAAAACTGTCTGATGAGGGTGAAGGATGAGCCTCTTGACTTCCATCATGTGGATGCAGCCTGCGGACGAATGTGATGAACTTCAAAAACAAACTCGATCAGTGGCAACAATAAGACCATCTGAGTGGGTCTGCTCCATCAGCACAGGACTGTCAGCTGTTTTCAATCCAATGCCTTGAGATTCACATGGATAACTTCAATTTATGACTCAGCAATAATGCAGCGAGTGAAAGCCGTTGTCGTCTGAGAGGAACTTCAGACTCCTAGGTGTTGCTGACAGGAGAGCTTCTGGGATGAGGGAGGAGGAGGAAGAGGCGTGGACATACGTCATGTGACGTGGACTCATTTATTGTTTGAGTTAGACTCAACAACATCAAATAAGACAGTGATGATTCAGAGATTGAGGCCATCTTCTACCCAGTGAGACCAACAAAGAGTTATAGTTGAAAACTGGGTGATATTTGGTCTGAACGTCTACCTTCTTTTCAAATGCACTTACAACAGGGGTGTCAAACTCATTTTCACCCCGGGCCACATCAGCATCATGGTCACCCTCAAAGGGCCGGTTGTAACTGTACAGTGGCGGGCCGTGGATTTTCTACCTGCGCATTCAGTGGATCAGCTGTTCGGTGCGCGTCCCCCTTTTTGTCACAGTTGAGAACGACATAACTCTAATAAGAACATGCATGCATGTGGTCTGGGGCAGTGGTTCAACTGGTCTGTCTGCAGGACTCACCATCACCCCTGAATGACCTGCCGAGATCCAAAGAAGGAACATTTTCAACTTCTCAATTTAATTTAATGAAAATATGGTGCCGTTTGAAACTGAGATAGTATCACAGTATGCCAAACACAGAAATATTCCCTTTTACACTCAATTAAAAAACAAAAAATGCATCTTAAGGACACAAGGTAATACAACACACATAATATTTTTATAACTTCAGCCTTTTTTAACATAACATAAATTAAAAAAAGGTTGGGAATGAAGCGAACTATCACAAATAGTCCGGTGTTGTAAACTCACACAAGTAAAGTGTGTTGTGAACGCAGCATTGAGGAGTGTGTATATATTCAATTCAATTCAGGTTATTTTATATAGCCCAAAATCACACATAACAATTTGCAATCTGTACACATAACATCCCTGTCCCGGGAAAAACTCCCCAAATAAAGACAGTAAAAACCCTTTCACAGGGAAAAAAGAGAACAGAGGAGGATCCCTCTCCCAGCATGGACAGAAGCAATAGATGTCATGTGACCAGAATGAACAATGTAACACAGCTACAGCACATTCAATGAATGTGACAGGAATTGAATAAACGGCACTCAGACTGAAAACGGGTCTGCGATTTCATGGCTTTCAAGCCGTCGCGGCCTTGAGTTTGACACCAGTGGCTTACAATTTCAACGTGTGAAATGTTGATGGTTTGTTCAGTTGAGGGTTAAAAAGAGAGATTATATCGGTTACTATGAAGTCATATCACACTGTTCGGTGAAATGTGGTCAACAACGAAGACGTGATTCGATGAGAAAAATATAAAATGACCCACATCTTCCGACAATCTTCCTCATTATGGGGCCCATGGAGCCAGCCTGTCCTTTAACTCCGCCTCCCAGCTCTCGGTCCGGCCTCGAACAAATGAATGAACAAAGAAAAATAACTCTGGATTAGTGCATGTACAACTTTTAGGACCGAATGATTTGAAAAACGGCTATTCAAGGGTTTGTTCAGCAAAGTTGATTCACTCCTAAAAAATGTATATCTGTTACATTACGGACATCTTTTCCTCAATGTGTGTCAATGGGAAAAGGTCTTTTTCGGCCCCATGGCATTATGGAAGTTGTAATCCCACCGGTTGGCCACCATATATAATGTGCTTCTGGAGGATTGACTTCAGATTCACCTGCTACGTATGTAGCAGCAGGATGTGTTTATAGTCTGATCAATACACGCACGTACTCTGACTATTATGTTTCCATGGATGTATGTCGATCGCTGGGTAAAGCACTGAAAATATAAAAGTATAGCCTACACTTAAACTGATATTGATTTTGTGTTTGTTGTGCATTGCTTTGCTCCTGTGCTGGTATCTAGTCTGTTTTACCAAACTTCATCTACTGTACTGTAATAAACCTCATACGACCACAAGATGTCCAGAGTCTGTAAAGACTACAGCATCGGTGATCGATGAGTCCTGCTTTTAGAGAAGGCGTGGATGAGTTATTCTGGAGGGCTATGATAAAACACATATTTCTATTTTGTTCTTTTTTTGTTTTGTTTGATTTTGACAATTTCTTTGTATCTCTTCGAGCCCCTGAAGGTTCCTGGATTTACGATATGAGAAACTGACTTCTGCTCTTCTGTATTTTGACAGAGAATTTTGTCTTTTGATTTGGAGGACTTGATGTGTTCCTCTAAAATAGCTTTGATTCTCGATTATCATTGTTATACTTTGTATTACTCAAACAGAACCTTCTGCTAACAATCACCTTAAAGTTCTACACGCAGTAGCAACACTGTTAGTGCATTCATGTGTGAATACAAAGTGTTTATGAACCCTTCTAGGTGTGTGAAGTATGTGTGAGGGCATCTTATGAGGCATCTCTGAGCAGCAGGAAACCAGAATAATGTATATGACCAGACTTGGACCTGTCAGTCAGACTGGGAGGAGGTGAGTGAAGTAAGTGGGTGAAGAGTTTTCCCACATGAGCTGCCTGAGGTGGAAGTAAGTACCTTCATTCTGACAGAAGTCAGCCTTCCTTTAAGTAACAGCACTTTTACCAGAGTGCAAAACTCTTTCCAAACCAATCTTGAATGTGATACATAGTGCATAGGCTTCCATTACTCTACTACTTTTCTTATTTAGCTATTATTGTGCACAGCAGGGTCCATGTTGTGTAACATCTAATTGTGAAGGAGCACATTAGACCATAAGTTAATAAGCAGCCTTAAAAAGAAGTGACTCCTGGTTGTCTTACTTGGAACAATAGAGGCCATTGAGCTCATGTGGGGAAGTTTCCTTTGTTAAATCCTACTTGACACCTTGGTTGGTAGATAAATAAACAGCCCCCCCGCCCACATGTGGTGTGGCTCATCAGTAGTCAAATAAGGAAAGATTGTCACCGCAGGTCTTTCTCTTAAATTATTTTCACAAACGACTTGGCACAGAGAAGACAGATTACCACAATGCTCTTTCTGCATTGTCTCGTTCAGCGGGCTGAACTGGAAATTATCTCTGTCCTCCCGATGGCCAAGTCGCCGCTGTAATACTAAACACTCTGCGGGCTGTTGTGTAGTCTATTCACATGCTGAGGCGCGCACGCAGCATGCAGACATGAAACATTGCTCAATTTTAAGGCAGTTATGTTAGAGATAAATAAAAATGGCAGCCATTTTAGTTTCATGAGAGGAGAATAGGATTCAATAAGGAGGACTTTCCATCATGGTAGAACTCTGTGTGCTGGTTTTATGGTATATGATGAGAGTTTAGAGAACATTCTTTACTGTCCACTTTATAATGAGGTGGATTATAATCAGGATGAGGAAACACAGTTCATGTATTAAAAACATGAAGGACATTTAATCAAGTAAACATAATAATACACGTGTAAAATGTACACATTTTGGGGACAAAATTAGATATGATGTGCAGTTAAGTTAGAGAAAATCTTTAGGCCACAAAATAAATTGACAATGTATTCATGTATTTTCCCCGTGATGTCTGCTCTAGGAAGAATCCCCTCCGAGCTACAGCATGACTCAGGTGTTACAGTCCTGTTCTTTATCCGCCCACCAACACCCCGACCACTACCTGCGGTGTGTGTGTGTGTGTGTGTGTGTGTGTGTGTGTGTGTGTGTGTGTGTGTGCAACAAAAACATAGCACTGCCACTGGAGCAAAAATAAAACATTGAACTAAACTGAATTCAAGCAGCAATCATGTTTCCCTCAAAATGTACTTCAAAGCTAAAATCATGTAGTAGTGTCTAGTAATGTGACACTAGGGACAGAGTGGCCAGTAGATGTTGAGATGTGTATTTTACTGGATAGGTGAAGACATTGACCTGCTGCCAGAAGGAAGCTAAGGACCATGAATGTCATGAAGATGCACTCACCTGTTGAGAGAGATCAGCCAGGACCGAAGGCGCGGACTTGCAGAGCGACCGTTATCTTTCTGGAGCCGCTCTGCTAGTTTAGCTAAAAAGAAGAAGAATGAAATGAACGTGTGATCTCATGTGTCTTCAGGAACGGATGGTTGGCGTCTTGCTCTCTTCTGACATGTAATCCTTTGGCATGAACATGTTTCTTCCTCCAAAGTGGGGCGTGACGTTTGAGAAGCACTCGTTTAGTTACAAAATTCGAACAAAATGGTCAATGCTGAATTTTTATTGAAATAACTTTCAATCACTTTGTTAGAACAATGCAAATAAAAGTTACATCTCTGCAAAAAAAAGTACTAATATTTGGCAAACAAACTACCTATTTTGGCTGCAAATAACCTGTTTTACACTAAATATAAAGATCTTAACAATAACGTTCAACTGAGTGCAGATGTGTGAGGATGGGTCGAATGCAGAGAACAATTTCTCCACTCTGGGATTAATCAACGATTATTAAAAAGATTTTCTTTTTTTTTAAGAAGAAGAAAAAAAATCCCGCGCCCCACCTGTAATACCTCCGCGCCCCACTAGAGGGTCGCGCCCCACAGTTTGAGAACCACTGGTACAGGCTGCTCTCATGCAGCGTTCGTCGCTTCACCAAAATGAATGCGTCATGAATGCTGAAATTCCTAGATATCCACGGAATCTATGCGTGTGTCATCTTAAACCAGGAAGTAGAAAGACCACAAAAACCCACACAGGGTGGGAGTGAAGGTGGAAGGGTCATGGGTACGTTTACTTTGAAAAGGCTGCATGCATGTAACGATCTGAAGTGTACACGTGTTGCTCGGAGTAACTTTGTCATAAGATATCATATGATTATCGGTTTGATTACCACAATGCCATAAACAAAGAAAACCCAAGACTTTCACCCAGGAGACTGCTGTTCGTGTTCTTTCCGAAACTAAAAGTAAAGTTAGCATCAGTCGTTAGTCACGTGAGTCACAATAAGTCAGTCAACATTAGCCACAATCTTTCCCTAACGCTAACTACGTGTTTCTTCCCCCCTACACCTAACTTCCTGTGAAGTTTACTTTGAAAAGACACCGTTTATGATTCATGACAAGCTTATACGAGAAAGCATGTCAATGTGTTCTTGGCTAGACTCTGACAAGTAGTGTCAAAGTGCTTTGAGTGGTCGGAAGACTAGAAAAGCGATCTACAGTCCATTTAGCATTTACGTGACTACCCGCCTCTTACAGATCACGTTCAGCTCCATGAACGAATGTAACTTGCAGCGACTTCTCTCACCTGCAGAGACAATAAGCACAAGTTCCACCTCGGGACAGGAGAGGCTGGAGAGAACCGTGAAGATGGATGATGCAAGGAAGCTTTCCAGTGCTGAGAGGTGGAATTGGACCTGGATCAGTCATGACTCATTGAGTTTGCTCGACTGCCGCAGGAAAACATCTTTTATTGGGTTTTCTTGATTAAACAGATGATGTTCTCATTTAAGAGTGTTGGTGATGTTGGACACTTAAAAACTAGATGACTTTGCCAAAGTCACAACTGAGCGCTTTCAGCTGTGCTAAGCACCGCTCCACTTTCGACTTCAAGTCAGAAATCATAAGTTCTGCTAAGCTAACCTTGTCTTCTCCGTGGCTATGGGGGTAGCTCCAGTCCAGTATTCTCCCTGCTGTTAGAGAGACTGCTTTTATCCGGCTCTTAAGTTTTCATGCTCATCACTCAACTTCAAAATGGAATGTGGGCAATGAGGGAAACTCTGCCATCTCACTTAGCACACTTGGAATTGCTGTTGCAACCCTTGTGATTTAGACTGAAAAGAAGTGCATTCAACATAAAGAGGATAATCTAACCTCTATGGGAGGATGAGCGAATGAGTTTGTGCAGAAGTCAGCCTTGCACGAGGCAGTTTAGATATATATTGATCTCCAGCTTTCGTCTTCTACTTGAGCTTTTCCTCATTTTCATCCAGGGAGCTACGCGGCTGTGGTTTGACAGACAGCTGGCATTAGGTGCTACATTGATGTATAAGGTAGCACAGGGGAGGAGGGAGAGCATGTAGTCCGCTGGGTTTGATCCCCAGCTGCACGTTGTTCTCTGAACGGCTCATACATGACGTTCAAGTGCTTTTTGTCCTGAGACCTGCAGGTCAGGAGAAATGCAGTGTAAATGTGTGTTGTCCTTGCAGGTAAACAATGTTTAAATGCATGAGCCTTCGAGAGCTCTTTCATACTTTGCACCTCGTGTTATGCATTTCCTCCACTTCCCCCACTCTGACTGTGCATCATTGTGTAGCAACGGGAAACGTTGGGTTGTTTCCCACTAATAGGGAACATGAGCCAGCAAAGAGCAGGTTAGTGTGCGTTGTCAGAACACAACGCACACGACACGCACGGCTTTCATGCCAGACGAGGATGACCTTTTTCTGTAAAGATATTTGCCTTCATTTGTTATTGATAATTCCCTTTTCATGCAACTGGGTGGAATAAGGCTAAATCTCTCTCTCTCTCCCTCTCTTTGTTAACAAGAGGAACATTTCTCTCCGCTCATTGCTCTCACTCAGGGTTTCCGTTGTGTTCTGCTGAGGCCTGCCAGGGTTGTTGTCTTGTAATGTTTGAAACACATTTAAAAAGACTAACGAGATGCCTCATTTAACTCCCTGTGTCTGGGAGGAAGGAGAGGAATATGATCTTTCTGACAGCAATAACAAATTGTAGCTTTTTCTATTCTTTCAGTATAATGAGGCAGCAGTCTCTGTTTATGTGTTCATTTATATATTCATGTCTCGTAGGTATGAGGATGTGAAGCTCTGTGCAGGATTATATTATTGTCAATGGAACACATCAAGTCATTAGAGCATATTTACACCAAATTAAAATGTTTACGTTAACTTCTGTTTGTGGTCACATGTGTTTGTTTGTTTTTACTCGTTCCTAATTTGTCTTCGTCACACTCATTTTAAAGCAAAAAGGAACGAAGACTTTCCATATGTTTGTTTCTATTCCTTCACTTTCCCGATGCCATTTTCCTCCCAGGAAGGAGGCAACAGTCTCTTCCATATATTTGAGCTGTGCGCCCTCTGCTGCCTCTTCCTGGAACGGCGGCTAAAAGAGATAAAGGGCTTTATCTCAGTAAATAAGTGTGTGTGGAGCTTTGAGATTAGAGGGGAAACACCTGAGCCCTTTTCAGCTGCCAGGAATCAGTTCTTCCTCTCCATTTGTTTGCACTGATTTGCCTGCACTGTGCAAGTTTTGCATGTTGGTAAATTGCCAAATGTGCAGCAGAGATCACAGAAGTTTGGTTTACTGGCTCCAGTGTCAATATTTGCCCTTTCATTGCACATGATCTGTGCAGGCTGATGTTCTTTCCTCTCCTACGCATGCGTCGCCTTTCCTGTTCAAATGTGAAACGTGAAAGTTATTTAACAGCAAGACATCGTGAATGTGGAATTAAAGCCGTGCATACGTTTAGCCAAACCTCTCCAAGGCACTTCAGAAGCAGCTTGGCGTTAATGGAGCTGTGAGGCGATGCGTTACCTGGAATAATGACGGGTTGAATTAGTAAACAGGCTTTCAAATGAAAGAAGACAGAGACGTGGTGAGATGAGCTAAACGCTTTGTGCAAATTCAAACCTGCTTTTCACTGGGAAGAAATCCACTGCTTGCTAATTCCTTACCGTCTCCTAGTTCTAGTCTTCTTTACCAAACCTGCAGCCAACACCAAGATACACTAGAAAGAGAGAGATTAGATTGAATAAGTAGATCACTCCAGTGACCAGCTGCAGGGAACTGAAGCAGCAGAGAAAAGAACATCCGGAGAGAAGATTAAAACCATCATAAAATTAAGAAAACACACTAAAGATATTAAGATAATTCATCATCACAGACAATGTTGTGCTCAAAGGTGTATGTAAGAATACAGTGAATTATTATTAATAGTGAATAGCTTTACTTCTTCTACCACTGACGATACCAACAGTGCCCGTGAGAGAAAGTCAGCTTGTTTTTACATAACCGCCACAGTAAGACAGTGGAGGGTGGATTGAATTAGCAGTAACATCATTAGTGTGATAAGTTAGTCTCAAGTCTTACAGCAGGGAAAAAACCCACCTAAGTCTTTTATAGGTGGTTGGCTTTGATACAAATACCTCTGTTATAAGGCAGAGCATGCATTTAATGAGTGGAGGTATTTTGAGGGCGGTAAAGTTATCAGGTATATGTGTTTAGTTCCGCTCGGGGTCGGTAGGATGACCTACTAGTTCCTCTTCAACCGTTACAGGTAGGCGTTGACAGGAGAGTAAGAGAATATTGCACCTTCTACCCTGTCATTTGAAGTGGAAGCTACCTGAAATAGTTAGAGGTTTTACCCGACTAGCTTGCTAACCCCGCTACAAAAGGCACAATATTTACAAAATACAAAAACCAAACACATTTTCATTCACATTTTACTGCTCTCCAGTCTTAAACATAACTAGTGCTCCTGTTATGCTTTACTTTTAGAACATTTCCAGTTGGTTTCATTTCATTTTACAAAAAAAAGACCTACCTTAGCCCCTCCCATCAGTGTATGAATGACTGAACGATGACAAGCAGTGTTAAAGAGCTTTGAGTGGTCGGAAGACTAGAAAAGATCTATACAAGTACAGTCCGTTTACCATTTAAAATGTGTTACATGTAGACCCAGCAGGAAGAATATGAACTGTCCAGAGTCATAGTCACCAATATAAATAATGCACAGCGGCACAAACATGCAGACAAATCCTGTGCATCGCAAAACACCTGCTGAAGTATTTTAAACCATCTCAAAGCAGGAAAGTGGCGCCTCTCTCAGAGAAAGGCTTAACGGATGGAGACATGTGAACTCTCTCTGTATTCTGGCCGACCATCCGGGTTGAATCGGCTGATTTTCAAGGTGCTTAAAGGCTTTTCTTATGACGCCCTGCTGTGTCCATCTATTTACTCAGTCGACCGAGGCTTCGTTGCTTGAGTGAAATTGCTGAAAGGCAACCAGAACCCTTTGTCAGAGGACACAAGGTGCTGAAAATGAGAGGAGCGTTGCAACAGGTGAGCGTTTTGCTGCCCCGTAGCACATGGCGTTCAACCCGAAGACAGCTGATCAACCATTGGATGTGCTTTCACTAAACATGGGGTTACAGGGACCTTGGGAGCTCACAGGGCTGCTGGTGTTGTTGCTGTTCCCACTGCTCACCAACAGAGGGCAATGCTAATCTGGCCCGGACAATAACACTGATCAGTATTTGTTCCCATAAGCGCCGTGTTGATGGATGCACTGTGTTGGCAGTAATAATGAGGAGAAGAAGAAGAAGAAGAAGAAGAAGAAGAAGAAGAAGAAGAAGAAGAAGAATGGGAATTATAAAAGATGACATCCCTTTTTAAAACAGTAATTGCTGTACAAATAAAAATCAAACAACATGTTATGAAAAGCATGATTTAGCATTTAAAAAGCATTACAAATAAAACGTTATGAGCATAGTGAGAAGTTTGAGCAAATTGGATATAAAAAAAACATTCTCAAGGAGTCAGTGTGACACGCTTACTTTATCTGTAACATACATGAGACATAACACACAAACCACCATGGATACCTGGTAATTTAAGCTAGCTAGCTAGTGCTACATCAAGCTCATGTTGCTACTATAACATTAGCATTGTTACATAATAATACATGTCTTATTGTTTGTTATGTATTATGTTGTTGAGTTAGAAGATGGTGGACATACTTTCTCGGAAATGTTCCATGAGCATTGATGCCCAATCGGGTTCTTCTTACCCCGATCTCCTTTTTCACAGCAGACTTTCTGACTTGAGATTTTGTGCATATAACACTACTGTAATAACATTAACGCTGGCTCCATTCCAGTGAGGAAACTCGATTCAACTTCTTATTTAGCTATTTCATTCTACCAAAGCAGCATTGTGTGAAAGTTTATTTCTGCACGCTGCTCTCCTGATTTATACGATCCTCCATCTCTCATCTCTCAGCCCTGCTGTTCTCCTCGGCCCACTTTCCTCACAGCCTCAGTGTGTAATCTCATTATGGACTTGCCTGTGGAAAAGGGATTTATTTAATGTATTTGAGGAACAAACTACCAGAAGCTTAAAAACACTGTCTCCGGGGGTTCAGGGTGTCGTCTGTTTTTTGTTGCATTGTTTCCCTAAACCATTTCCAGTAAAAATATAAGGCTGTTTGACTGCCATCACTTTCAGATCTGATGTGGCAGCAAATCATCACAGGACGTCAAAAGGAATATGAAGTGATTAAGTCATATTCACATCCCCAACCTGTCAATGACTCCCATGATGCCGCTGTCTGCTCCCCTCTGAGGTCTTTAGCATTCATTTTACACTATGAAATGACCCACCCTCCATGGCATGTGACAATAGTGATGACAAGATGAACTGAAGGTTTCATTAATGTGTGTGTTGGTTGATAATTAATGGGTGAAAGCGTAGAGTGCAGATTCCGGTCTCAGCCGGATCTGCAGGAAAGCAGGTCAGTGCAGAGAAGCCTTGACTAAGGGGATTTGAAGAGAGGCACTGCACGGATATCTTATCCCTCTGCCTTTAAACTGGATACCTAATTGGCCTGTCTGTGTTTTCTAACCATGTTGGTAGAGTTGGTGGGAATGCAAACTCTTGGTTTTTAAAGCAACGTTTTATCACATTGACTGACAAGAGGTTAACGCCAGGTCCGGTTGCATCCGAGTAGTTTTATGAATATGTGTACATACAAACAGTATCGGACTCAATACTAGTGTCAGTAACTCAATATGTGTTCTAAAGTTAGAAACTGTTTGTCAGTCAATTTATGTTTTGTGTCTGCAAGAAAAATGTATTTGCTTTCCTGTTTGGAGAAATGGTGCTTTTATTTTGAAGGCGGAAAAACGTAGTTTGAAACGGAAGTCATTGTACGCCGTCTAACGGCTAAAAGTTACGGTTTAACGGTCAATTTCTATGGAAAAGGAAACGGTATAAACACTCCCCCGAAGAGGCACACGTTCTTACGTTGTTCTTTGTAATGAATAAAAGACATTTGAAAATCATCAGTCAAAGTTCAGGGCCATCTGTCGGAGGGGTTACGCTACAGCTAGTATCAGTATTGGTGCCGGTAGCAACTAACCTTAAGCAACAGAGAATGGTGACAAAATGGAGAGACAATTTGATCAGCCCAACACGTCACAAGAAATGCAGACGCTGTTGTGTTAACCCGGTTGTAACTGTGCAGTGGCGGGCCGTGGATTTTCTACCTGCGGCTTCAGTGAATCCTGCCCTTCATGATGCTTTATATATTCCTTATTCATTCTTCATGCACTAGTCTGCAGTAGAAGACATTTTGAATCACATGGCATCTGTAGATGGGCGACTGAAGTGCAGTGGTAGAGAAGGTGTCTTTTCTTCACTCGAAGGATCGGAGGTTCGATCCCCGCTAGTCCATGCCAAAGTGTCCGTGGGCAAGACACTTAACCCCAAATTGCTCCCGTAGCTGTGTCTATGGTGTGTACGTGTTGTATGCATATTAGTTAGTCCTGATGGGCAGGTGCAACCTGGCATGGTATCCTCTCTCTCCATCAGTGTATGAATGGATGAATGATGACATGAAGTGTTTAAGTGCTTCGAGTGGTCGGAAGGCTAGAAAAGAACTATACAAATGCAGTCTGTTTACCATTTAAAATAAGAAGGAGCTCTTCTTGTGACAATGAAATCTGCGCTTTAATTGTGGGGTAACCTGGAAGAGTAAAAAACAAATGAGGCGTCTGCATGTTTGACTGAACCTGGAGGTCTTCTTTGCTAATGACTGAGTCACAGATTGTGGATATATGTATAATTACTTCAACTATCTCCGTAGTTGTTGGACATACTCCAGGTTTCTTAGGAAAGGTTTAATATTCCTGATTAGATGGACACTTTTTAGAAGATGATTTTGAGACAATTTAACTATTTTTCTCATTTTGGATTTATCTGATGATCCTGAAATACAAACACGCTGAGACGTACCTCATCCATACTGTTTAATGTCAATCTTCAAAACGAAAAATAATGATCACTTCTCCCAGACCATTTGTTTTGATTATGCACTTTACACGCCATTGAGGATGAAAACCCAGAGAAATATGCAAGAGCAGGTGCGTTGGATATATAGTTGGATATTTAATATAATTTCCTTATTAGTTGTGGGGATGTTTGAACTCTGATGTTCCATTTCATCTGTTCAGTGAATTTGGATTTGACGTGTTCCAGTTGCACTGACTTTGCACCAGAGGGCAGTCCTGCTGAAGCTTTGAAGATGAAGACCAAGTTTACTCTAGCTCTCTCATGAGTCTGCTCTGACACACGTTTGTTTCATGAACACATGCAGGCTTTGTTCTCAGAACAACACTGTTATCATTCTCACCAGTCAACCCCTCAGACCCCCAATCTGCAACTTTAGTCACAGGTCAAGTAATCTCCAAATATATGAGGCATATTAGTTATTACGTTAACAGAGGACAGCCATGAACGTCTTTTACTTCACTGTTTTGTAATGGGAAGATTAAAACAGTGATATCTTTGAAGCAGCGCCGCGATCAGCTGTCAGCAGGCGTAGGTTCAAAATCCACGGCCCGCCACTGCTAGGACCATCTCCTCACGAGTCTTTGGCTTTTTCATCTGTAGCATGCTGTAAATATAGACTATGAACACAAAGGTAATGTGTTTATTCTCATACTCACACACTTACAAGAGTATCAGACACAATAACTTGAACTGAAGACGACATGAACATATTACTGCATTGCACTGTAAACAGAGTATATTGTAATTGCAGTCCTCTAACTAACTCCATAATTGTCCTCCATTGTTTTGCAAATCAAAGAACATACCTTAATTCTACTCATAGTGTTCAAGCTGTGATTTCTAAGTTAACTGATTGGTTACTGGTAGGAAATGCTAATATATTTGTGCTTTCTGAGGTTGAATCATCACTAGTGTAAAACAGTCAACTGAGTTCAGTTCACCCGTCTGTGAGAGTCACCATGTTGACACACTGATGTGTGTCTTATCACTTGAGGAAGAGCGTTGGGCTCTGAAGCAAATTCACCTTCAGCTAAACGACAAAATGACAATGGTGTCCATCGTGTGATGTCATTGGGCCCTAAAAGGCTGACGTTGACAAAGAGTCCACTGTAAGTCAGCCGATAGCCCTTCACCTTTTATCCTCGCCAACATGGAACTCGTCTTGTCTTACCTAATGATACTGTTTTTGATTTTTATTTTTTAAAGGGAGGGTTAAAGGAAATACTTTAAACCTGCAACCCTGCATCAGTTTACCAGGCATACTCTGTCAGGATTTCTGCCAGTGTGGTGCAAGCCCTGAGCAGCGTAAACGAGTGTTGCTACAACACCTCAAGACTCAAGCTGAGTCCTGCTGTTTGAAGTGAGGGGCCAGCTACTGGGTTAGCTACTAGGTTAGCTGCTGGGTTAGCAACAGCGCCGGCTTGGGCTAACTTGTGTTGTCTTGGGGTCAAAATGACTCATCAACACACATACATATACACTCGTACACGGGTCATTTTGACCCCAAGACAACACGAGGGTGGGGTGACCTTCAAGGTGGACCAGCTATTCTCTTTAAAGTGACAATTGTTTTTTTAAATAAAAGCCCAAAACTAATGTATTTGGAGGTATTGAACACCATAAGTCATATACAAGTGAAAGATATGGTTTGGTACATGAGAAAATTCAAATAGCATTCAAATAGCCAAAATGGGCCTAAATGAGACCTCGCCTGCATTTTCTGAACTAAAACCCTCTCTAACTTTGTTCTGCTTCACTTTATCAAGTCAACCTTTGCAGAGAGAATGTTCACATATTGTGTTTTGATTTGGGTTAGTGAATGTTCACATATTGAGCTATGATTTGGGTTAGAGAATGTTCACATATTGTGTTATGATTTGGGTTAGAGAATGTTCACATATTGAGCTATGATTTGGGTTAGAGAATGTTCACATATTGAGCTATGATTTGGGTTAGAGAATGTTCACATATTGTGTTGTGATTTGGGTTAGAGAATGTTCACATATTGAGTTATGATTTGGGTTAGAGAATGTTCACATATTGTGCTATGATTTGGGTTAGAGTTGGAAAGAAATAATCATCCTGAAAGCTTTTTTTCTAGGCGAACTGAAATCTTTTAATTTGTGCTGTGTGTCATCTTCATTTACTCTTAACCAGTAACATATAGACTGATATTTACACATCTGAACAACATCTCACATGTGTAGCCTTGTATTATAACACAAACATTATTCAAATAGCCCTAGTGATTGCAGAGATACACCCTTTTTTTTTTTTTTTTGGGTATGCAATTTTCGATATATATATTATTATATTTTCATGTCCACCAACAGAGGGGCTATTAAACTGAACGAGAGACACCTCTGCAAGTTATACAGCAGCCCAATATCTGACCGCCGCCAACTCCATTAGGAGTAGGCCGGCTGCTTCTTGACAACTGTGTGGCTGGTGGTCAAAAGACCATAGCGTCGTGGCAATGCCGTAATAGATGGAGCAAGAGATAGTGCAGCAGGGTGGAGGAGATGCAACACTTATTCATGCCAACCGCCATACAACTCAACAGAAGAGGTAGAGGATGCAATAGGACACATGCAGATTAACTCTCGGCTAATCCCAAAACTGGCCCAAGGACACTTCAACAGGCAGACTGGTTGTGATGGGGATTGAACCACCAATTGTCCAGTGTGAGGGCAAACCGGAGAACCTTTCAGCCAAGGCTGCTGCTTTGTCTTTAATTGGGAAAGTGATTTCCCTGCATATTGATCTCATTCACACGTGCAGGAAAGGTTCCTGGACATTGCAGGGATAGACTGCGTGTATGAAAGCACGGTGGAACCAGTTTTGGTTCAAGACTTTCTTTTCTATTTGAGTCGTCGTAGGAACCCCAAATTAATTCCAATACTTGTGTTTATTGTATGTATTTGTTCAGCAAAGTCTTGGGAAAAAAAATGTATATCTGCAAAAAAAACATAAAAAAAGATATTTTGATCAAAACTATGAAAATCCAGCACGATATGGGCAAGATTTCCCCCAAAATGCCTCCTTGAGTGGTCAAACTGTATCATGGAGCCCTAACAACAGCCCACATACTAATAAGACAGCTTCTTGGAAAGATTAGGACTCAAAGAATGCAACAAAAATCATATTATAATACGGGTAGATCAAATGAAGCATAATGATATGTTAGCTCAAACGTAACAGCTAACAAGCTCACTTAGCATCCCCCACACTAGCATAACGAACGACAACACACACGCCACTTCCTCCCTAAAATGAGATGAGGAATGAAAAGGGTTTGACCACAAAATCATGATCATTTCCAGTGAGAGATAATTACGTCGGTAATTTCCCGACGCGAGGCAAGTTCTCTAAACATCATGGAGGAGAAACATGACGGAGAAAAGACGGACAGAAGCAGCGAGAGCACTTCTTTACATCGGTGGCTGCGCGTCATCCTCCACCTGCTTCCAATCGACCTCAGTGTTATAGTCCCGTATGTGCGTCCCGGGACTATTTTCTCTGTTGCTGAAATGCGATACACAACGTTTGGTGGCTACAACTATTTTGTGCTGAAAGGGAGCTGACTATTACTATTTATAAAGTTCAAGGGTTTGCCGGCACTCCGCTGCGCGTCGGGCCTAACAACTTCCTTGAACAGTGCATTATTGCACGACACAGTACTGCCTCTCGTACCTTATTGCTTAAGTAGAACACAGCATTTGGGTGTTCAAAGGAGTTTCAGTCAAAAAACTGTGTGATTCGGTTCAAAAATGGAGTTTACGTAAATACTTAAACTTAACGGCTACTTTAATTATGTTTCACACCAGATGTATCTTCTCACAAGGGTTGCGCTATTGTAGCAATTTAAATGAAGTTAAACAGCGATGTGGTTCCAGAGATAATATGTTGTTGTTTTTTGTCTGATAATAGGCGCAGGGGGATTTTCGCACCCTGTTTTTAAAGGGTTTTAAGAGAGCACTTAACAATACTGATCTGAATCTGAATCATCAAAGCTTTTCTTGGAATGATATCACAAATGCAGAAGAAGTTGCAATTCAGAGCTGTCCCGAGACTAAACTCCGTGAGACCTCTGGTGCTTTTTCTACGCGATTGATGACCTAAAATGCTTTGTGTTGATTGTGGCCATTAGGGGTGCAGGCACACAGGTTTTAATCCCCAGCGTTTCCACTGGACCAACACAAGCCCTGCTCGGTGTGCAAGTGGCTGGCCAAGCCACTCCAGCCTGGTCCAGACAGACAGCTCTGCTCATCCCCGTGTGAGAGTCTGCTGCCTGTATCGACTCCCCTCCAACGCATAATTCCATTAATCAGTTCAATTTCCCTGTGGGCAGTGGTTTATTTCTGTCATCAAATGCCTGATGAAATCTTTAGACGCTGCGTATTAGGGAGCAATCCCTACAAATAGCTGATAGTGTTAACCAGTCACAAGCTGCGCAGAGGCATCGCTCAGCTCTAATTTGAAAGCGAGTGAGGTGATAATGCGGTGTGTCATCCTTTTGTGGGCGTGCATTAATGGCGCCAGCCAAGATGGCAATTGATGGCAAATCAACTTCTTCCAGCGGGAAGGCAACAGGAGAGGGAGGGGGGCTCTGGTTGGAGGAGAGAAAAAGAACATTGACCGGCAAACTGCAGAGCCTCAGCGGCCTTTAATCCATTACTCCTCCTGATGGGGAAGGTTTACTGCATCTCAGCCGCAGATTGCATGTGTATTTCAGTCTCTCTCTCTCTGGCTCAGCTGCTGCCTGTTACTATGAGAGCTGAGTGGTTTGAGGTGTGGTGTTCAGGATTAATGCTCTTAATTCATTCTCGTCTTGTTCATTTCCTCAGTGGAGTGTATGAGTATGGACATCTCGAACATGTGAAGGATGCCCTGCACTCTTGGAAGACACTTATAAAAGTGTGTCTACATAGCCGAGGGGCCTGCTGGACGGTTTCTCCTGATTCTCTACTACGGCCTCCAGGATCCTCCTCACACACAGAGCCATCAACATGACGCTGATCACCACATGTGTTTTTTACTGCTCCATCTGTTAATGTGCATTGTGTTATGCTCTTAACTGTTGAAATGTTTTAGTCCCTGTTATCGTCAGTCTGGTTTTAACACTCCTGTACAGCACTTTGTGACCTTTGTCTGTGAAAAGTGCAACATAAATAAACTTGACTTACTTAAACTGGCTACAAAAACAAATCAAACAAAAAAACGTTCGGTGTTCTGCATTATTTTACATGATATTATCATATTAATCTTTTTTTTATATATATATCCTTGTTATTAACATTGTTATAGCTTGTTTTTTGGCCCACATTGCAACAACAACCCCGGTTAATGAATGGATATAATGGATATCATGCAGTAAAGTAAAGTGATCCTCCAGCTCAGACTTTGCAATACATAGATTCCTCCTCTGATGGACAGTTCCACTGCAAAGTTATGAAGAGATCATTGTAAAGCAAGAATGTGCAGGTGCTCAGGACTGTAGAGAAAAGAAAGATACCAATTGTAACTGAATGAATATATACTTTATTAATCCCCAAGGGGGAATTTTGTGTCGAGTAGCAGCCATTTACACAGAAAATAAGATAAGATATAAAAACAACAGGGATGAAAGATATATGAGATATATACAATAATAATACTACTAAAAATAAAGTGCAAGAGTAAGAATAACTGTCCTTATATTAACTGCCATTCTTATTTAGGCAATGAAGTTGATGACATTTGTAAAACCACAAAGACTCTAGTTGTCATTTAGCTGTAAAACATCAGCGTGGGAAGGGTATTCGCTATAAAATAAGCTTCATTTTTAATTATTGCATTTCATGAGCTAGTTATTTACATTGTTAATCCATAGGTGTTAACTCCTGATGTCAGTCCATAGGGATGTGTCATCTCAAAATGATGGAGCTCAAAGACCAAGAATCAGCTCAAAAAGAAGGGAAGGTCAAGCGATAGAAACCCATGTTAGGGATGTCCAAGAAATTCAAAGCGTTATCAGCAGATGCAGTGGGACTAATGGAAGTACAGCTGATTGAAGAAGGAGAATCATTTGATCCTGAGCTGCAATGCTCTCCTCCTTGATTTAATACAATAAACAGACTTTTAAATGTTCACATGGACTTTGATTGAAGCCCTGAGGGCGCTGTGGTCAGATCTAAGCGTTGCACCTTAAATGTGCCTTTAATGTATTTAACTGTACTTAACAACATTTTTGAAGTGATGGTATTTTCGCCATTTTAGTCAACTATATCTCTCTGACAACTGTTGTTATTTGTTTCTTTGCTATGAATGCACAATGTTTGATTCTTCAATCATTTGCCACTCTGACTTGGATAATTCTTCACATTGAGTCCTTGTATTAATTCCTGTTTAATAACGTGGATTTGAACGCAGTGTTTTTAAATTGTGATACAGATGGTTTGAGTATTCCATCCCCCTTCTCACCCCAACATGGGGCTGGGTCATGGTTGGTTACATCACATTGTTCTCAGCTTTTCTGCATGATTATTGTGCAGGAATAAAGTGTGGGAAACCGTATAAATCATCCTTCATTAATAACTGGAATGCATAAAGAGTTAGTGCTATATGATAGAATGTGAACAGAGTTCACGGAGGTCCGTATTGTTCATCTCGCATGGTTGCAAATGCTTTGCATATGCCGGCATCCTGAGTATCATGCATCTGTTCTCTGTGATTAGAATTGGACAAGTCCAATCACAGAGAAATGGGACAACCAACTCTCAGAGCGTCCGGCGATTGGACCTTAATATCTGCATTAATACATACACGGCTTCTTATCACAAAGACCCACACTTCACACGGCTTCCTTCAGCCTTTCCAATGCACACGAGCGCCTTATTTCCCTCCGAGAGGCGTCTTTATAATAGCCAATTGTTTCTCCAACTCAACAAATGCACAAACCTCAGACAATAAAGGACTATAAGTAACCCTATGCACATTTCATCATACAGCTGCTCTGAGTGTTCCCATAGTATTCCATCACTGATAGGCAGGCTTCAGAGATGAAGAAGGAAAGTAATATCCACAGGTCCTACCCTTAATTTCTACATACATTCTTCTGCATTTACACAAAAAACTAGTGTGTGTGTGAGGGGGGCTTTGCTAAGATTCTCCTCTTTGGCAGCTCCACACTGAGAAAGGCAACAGCTGTTCATTTGATGCCGCCTGCACCTTTGTTGACCCCATTTCCGTCTGTGCGGTCGCTGAGACAGTGGAGAAATTAGTTGTATTATCCGCTCCCGACCGCGGCAGGTCTAGCTGTGATTCTGCCCAGATTCTGTCCATTACAGTGGCCCCTCTGTCTGATTAGCCCCAACACACTCACTAACATGCCAAATCACTGCCTCACTCGCCGCCGCAAACCTCCACTCTCTGGCAAACACACGGAGGATGAAGGGAAACTCCACGGCGGAGAGGCACAAGTGTTAAATTCAGACTGCAGAATATAGTCGTTTTGTTACAGACACAACATGTCTGGAACAAAACAACAACAGATACATTTTGGGATATAATTGGCAGTGAATTCACAAAGATAATTTGACATGTTTTGATTATTCATGAGACCCAACAGCGGAATCTTTTATCTTTAGGGATAATTAATGTCTGGGTTGAATATTTGTTTAAAGAAAGTGGTGGACTATCTCTGTCACATGAAAGCTGTTGCCAGTTCATTTAAGATGAATAGGAGTTTATTTAGTAAAAGTGAGTAAATCAAGTTAATCATATCACATATATGTTGTCTTTCTGGGTCCCATTTAACATGACGTTTCATTCTCTCTTTTTCATTTGTTGGGTTTGTCACATGACTCATGGTCTTTGTGTAATGACTGTAAATACAGTACTAATATAAATATGTAATAACTACGGGTACATTTACGTGGTATATGTAATCACCTGCAGTGTCTGCCATCATCCAAACGGCACAGTGAAAGGTTCTGAGGTTGCACTCATTTACTGAATACTATATATATACTATATATACTATATATATAAAGGTTATTAGCATTTAGTGACAGAGCAGTAATTACTGTATGTATTCACTTATACAATAGATATGTATACTGCAAAAGCACTATACTAAAAAGGTTACTGCCTGCCATATCATAAATTACTGTACAATTCTAAAATAAATAGCTCTATCAATATTTAATGGCAACTACCAGTAAAAACATGTTTGTTATTAATAATGACTTAATATTTACAACACTGTAAATTGTCCCAGTTCTGTCTTATATATCAAAATGAGTGTGTCTGTTCCATCAATAAAGGACACAAAGAGAAAAGTGCATCATGGAAACTGTGTTTTTCTGTTTTGTTCCCTCATACTATGTTGAAGAAAACCCATGCAGATGCTGCAAATGACGTGTACGGCTCCAACCCAGAGAGTAGGGGTCCCCAACTCGGCCTACCCCCCACCCATTTTTATTGACTTTATGCACAAGAGACATTTGAACAGAAATACCCTTTTTTTAATATTCACTCTCGACACAACGGCGGCCTAAGTCATATCGATTGTGGCTGAATTAAAAGTACCTGATGCAGGGCGTCTCTAATCCGCAGGGTCTTTTAAGAGTCACCTGGTCTGACAAATGGGCCCTTTTAAAGGAGTATAATGTGTTCTTAAATTTTTTTATCGATGGGCGGGGACAGCCTCTCCGGGTGCCCATACAAACTGCCACCGCACGCTGTGAAAGGGTCAATTTGGCCTCCATTTTCCATTTCTTCGTTATCTGCATTTAGAGTCCCGCTGAGCAGCTCGACGTGAGCCGGGATGGGCTTTGAGAAGGCACTTGCTCACACTTAAGAGGTTCCTCCGTTGCAGTAGAAATGTGCTAATAGTTTGTGTTTGCTGTGTTGTGGTCGAGGTTTTTGATTGTCTTGAGCTCACAGAATATATCCTGTATGTACTCCTGTATTTCTATTTCTAGACAACAAACGTCCACCTGGTTTTTTGAATTTCTTCCTTTCTCTCCGCCAATGCTTTCAAGCTCAGAATGATTTTTTTTCTGTGTAAATCAAGTGAGACTTGTGACTTTAAGAAATGTTGCTTGACCCCCACAATCCTCCGTGGCAGAGAGCTCCCTCTCCTGCAGTCGGTTAGCACAGGACACAAAGCTTCTCAGCCCTCCCCATGCACGCCTAACAAATACACTCCAAGAAAGAGCCTCATGCCGCGGCCAGCCAGAATGACATTTTGTCTTTCATAAGCCTGGCAATTTCCCTCTGAAACTGAATGATTAATGCTGAATGGAGGAGAAAAGGTGTGTAACGCTTTTCAAATCAGCAGAGTCTGTAAAAGGGAGACCGCTAATTACATTGCTGTTTGTATGACCTCTGCTTAAGTGCATGAAAGCCTCCTGCAAACGGCAGGTGGAATTGCATTTTCAAGTAACATTTTAAAGGTCCATGTGGGCACTCTGCCTAATAAAGCCATTTGTAAATGACTCCTCTTTTAGACTCCATTAGGAAGTGGAGCAAGGAACATTTCATCATTGGATGCAGAGTCAATAAGCATGTAATCAGGACATCCACAGAATGTAGCGAGCAGTGAAGGGGATAATTAATGAGATTGCCTTATGAACTGCTTAATTACTGACTGTTGGCCTCCTCAATTGTCCCTCCAAGTGCTACATGTGTTCCCTGGTTGCCATTATGCTCTGATTGACAGAGGGGGCCACCGCAGGAGAGAATCAAGACATCTGAGGGCGTATTAATTGGCTATTTGCACATGAAACCAGGCGGGCAATTACTGTGGCCAGCGATTAATACGTTGGAGAGGAGAGGTGGGCTGCAGCGGAGACGTGGTCAGCAACTCCTCTGGGTCCAAGAGATGAGCCTCCCGTGATCCACTGTGTTCAGACGTAGTTAATGTACAGTAATGTTTGTTATTGTCTCACGCTTCACTGCTACGTTTAAACAACTCAAATAAGCTATGATCTGAAAATATTAGACTTTATTAATGGAATTAAGTGGAACTCCACATGTTACAGTTGTGCAGAGACTGGCTGAGGATGAACTTTTCATTTTTATATCATTTTTAAATTAATAAAAAACAGAATGTCTGTATGTACGAGATTTTAAGAAATAGAGAGGCTTTGTGACATATAATATACAGTACAGTAGAATATATACATTTTTGCAATTTAGAGTAAATTATATTTATATATATATATATATATATATATAAATATATATATATAGTAGTATGTGTTTTATTGAGTCAATCATTACAATACAATAAGTAAAGTCACAATTGAATATACAAAACAGAAAAGGTAGAAGCATAATGCTTATTTGTTCCTATCCTAAATTATTATCAATTAAATCAGATCATTAATTTGATAGAAAGAAAATAAAGAAAATTAGAAAAAAGAAAGAAAATAAATAAATAATATATATATATATATATATATATATATATATATGTATATATTTCATTCACACTTGAGTTGACCGTTCTTACATTCATGTCAGCGTTGTTCCATAATTTAACTCCTACAATAGAAATACATCTTCTTTTAATCCCTTTTTTTAGCTTTATGTACATTGTCTGCATGTGTATATATGTATATATGTATATATATATATATATATATATATATATATATATATATATATATATAGTACTATTTCAAATAACAGAAGTATAGAACATGTCACTATATAGCATATAATAATTGTATGAAAGTACAATAATTGCAATCTGTCTATTTATTTATTTGCATTATTGCCACGACCACAGGAGAACCATTCAGTCACAATTTGAATAGCAAAATCAAAGGTACTGAACAGAAACATGTCCCCCCCCACACACACACACACACACACACACACACACACACAGTGATTATTTGGACACACACACATTTGTATCCTTATTTGATCCTTTACTTAATACCCAGGAAGGATGGAGAACAAGTAGTGCGACTTATCAGAGGGGCTAAAGGGGGTTAAAGCATGAGAGGCAGGGAGGACAACACAACCAAGATGTTCAGTGTGTGTGTGTGTGTGTGTGTGTGTGTGTGTGGGCCAGGGTTATTCAGAACCACATGAGTCCCTGTGCCTCCGGTTTCGGTCTGGGCTTTGTGTATCTTGCACCCCCCGAAACCAAAAAAAGGGCCATGCTCCACAGGGGCCGGCAGCCGCCCCCTCCTCCGTCCACCAACACATACGCAGCCGGTTAGCGTGTGTGTGTGTCCGCTGACCCGTCGTGACCTGTCCTTTCTGAAGGCAACAAAGGTGGGAGTGAAAGAGGCGTGAGATCACACACATTTAAATCAACTGGATGAGTGCTCTTATTCACGCGATACCCAGCGGGCCGAGCGCTGACAATGTCTTGCTTGTCCACTGCCTCCATGTTTGTGCGGCGGGACGAAGTGGCTGCAGCAACCGCCACGCCGCTCATTAGATTAAGTCATTGTTTTTACAATGTGGACATTCTCACTGTGTAATTAATCCAATAGCACTGGAAGGGTTGACTGATTGGTTACCATGTGAATGTCCACTGGAAGAACTGCAATAGCAAATGATGCACTTTGGATTGTTTAATATTGAGGGAGTGCACGTTTCCACGGTTAGAAGACGATAGTTTGAGTTTTAAGTGTAGGTTGCTATGCCAGCTAGCTACTGAAGGTATACTACATGTCATGCTCATTGCTTTTATTGTCCATCTCCAGGTGAAGTGGTGGTTCGCTTCCACCCTCTTTACCTTGTTTTCACCGCTGAATCAGTTCGACATCCTCCTGCATATTTTAGACCCTTCTGTCTGCTTGTCTTTGATGTCGCTTTTAGTGTTTTCTCTCCACAAATATGGATAATACTTATGAAGGAGTGCAGTTAGTGACAGTGTGGGCTCTGACAGCTTGTCCAAGGAGTTGAACCTTGACCCTTTTCGACTGCTCTCGTGGCACATGTCCTTTTTTTTACGCAGAGAAAAAAACAAATGTATTCCTGATAACATGTTTAGTATAAGTAACACAATCCTGCATGCTACGTATTTATAATAGGTCGCATTGCCGCAGCATTGTATTTATGCACACAGGACACAGGAGGAGGATATTAATGATGTCAATCACGTCTATCCTCAGAATCAGCAGGTGGTATCGTCTCTTATTTTTCCCTCTTTACCTCCACAAGTCGATGGTTTGCTGCACAGAATATTTTGGTGAGCCTGGTGGCCGGATTGCAGTCAGGGGCGTCCTGCCAAGTGTGCTGGGAGCGTGACCAACCCACTTTTGGTAATTCCGCGGCCGTGTTCACTTGGCGCACCTGTGGTGCTCTTGGCAGGGCAGCAATTCCAGGATTCTTTTTTAATGAAGTGGAACTGGGGGACACAAAAATTGAAGAGGCCCGTCAAAAATCAGAAGGTTATAGCATAGAAGATGGTCTGAAAAAAAGCATTGGGCTCCATGTCCCGGCCCATGGGCCACTGACCAAACAGCAGTATTGGAGGAGTTTGGAGTGAGACCTGGTGGCTCACAGCAGCTGCATTAGGGCACATAAACAATATGTATGTAACGAGCGGAAAGTGTCCAAAACTAGAGGTAGCTGCCATATTTGATGAGCTGTGAGTGAGAATGTGTTTTTATTACATGAAAATTGGCATCACACAAGAATTGAATTTCCCTGGGGATGTAGCTCAATGGCGTTGGGGAGGTTGGGCCTTTAGACACGCCAATGGCTAGGGAACAAGGGAACAAGGGAACAAGGGAACAAGGGTTATTACTTTTTTTTTCCTGAACTGTATTCAATGTGTCCATCTTCAATCTACCTGTGAAGAAACTGTGTAGATTAGAATAAATCATCAAAACAGCCCAATGTGTCAAGTGCATGTGTCATCATGGCTTGACAGTGAGATTATCTCTTCAGCAATAACCCTTTTCCAAATTTTGGCATTTGCGTTTGATTTTTAAACACAAAGAAAACCTGCTAGAAACAGGCAGTAGATTGCCTTTCCGGGAAACAGGTTTACATAACAAACTACATTTAAACCGTGTTGGCTGAAAGGTGAGTGAAGACGAATAAGAATATATTGGAATTAAAAGCGTCATTTGGAATAAAAATGTCATCATGAATAACCTTTCCTCATAATGAGTTAATTCACAAACTATTGCTTTATTTAGACATTTTACACAATTATTTTTATAATTATGTATTTAATCTGACATATCATTAAATCTCCCATTAGCCTTGTTAGACCTTTGCTTCTTTAATGGCTAGCCTGGGAATATCAAAATAAAATATTATCCAACCACCCACTCATCTAAATTCAAGGTCTACTGGTCCAGTATGGGATTGTTTGTTGTTGACAGATTTATAACATAAATCTTTATTTAGCATTAATTTATAAGACATCAGCCAGCTTGCACACATCCAAGATTGGTTTAGCGATTTAATTAGAATTATGAATATATAGTTAAATGTATATTCAACTAGATATGCATACTATAATACAATATTCATTGAAACTGTGTCCACTTTGTACATTTTATGAATGCTTCCCTTTCAAAAACACCTGCCAAGTGGGTCTGAAAAAGAGAAAGTGATGCATTTTCAGGTTTGTCCATGTAAGCGTGAACGTCTCCTTAGCTGGACTCTCCAGAGGCGACCCTCCCAGAGACAGGAAGTGTTGGCCTCAGGAGGTGGCGTGCTGATTGAATGGGAGCTTGCACTCGGAGGCGGAGTCCTCCTCTGCTGCAGGTTCCCTGCTGGAGCGGCCGAGCGGCCCTAATCCCCTCTTTTCTCCCTGCCTTCCCTGTGGATTAAATGGCTTTCACTCGCCACTTGTTCCTTCGCTTGCTGCCGACGGGAGCGGCATTTCACTTCTCCTTCCCATGGCCTCAGCAGATGAGGCGGCAGTTTTCGGTTTTTCTTCTTGCTCACTTTGGAAAGAGCAAACAACCGGCAAGAACTCAATTAGAAACATGTCCCTCCCGGCCGGAGGTCCAAGTCGCCGCTTGTTCAGCCCGTATCAGAGATCAAGCCGGCGTAAGTGAAGTGACAGCAAGCGAGCGAACATGGTAAATGAAGTGTATGTGTGCGGAGGGGCGGGAGCAGCATCTGCCCCCATACAGATTTGCTTAATTGGGTTTGACTCCCACAATTACAGGGTAATAATGGCCTTTTCAACCCGGCCATGTCGAAGTGAAAGGCACTTGCTCCGCGCACCCGCATGCTGTCAGATGATTTGTAGCGGCGAGTGAGCGACAGGGAGACGGGAGAGAGAGATGGGGGGAATTGCCAATGGACTTTGGTTAAGCAGTGGTTATTGAGTCTTTGATGGGACTCCAGGAGGCCAGGGCAGCAACAATGACAGAATTAATGGGCAAGGCACGATGAGAATGTCAGCTCAGCGGGGAGCCGCTGTGGCCTTTGAGCTGCCGCCTGACGTCTCTGTGATTGTGCTCTCCACAACGCGGGGGAAAGGCTCGGCCTGCTTGCTGGTGCATCTGGTCTGGAATGCATTTCCTCTTTCACGAAGCTATTGTGCTTATGATAGCGCAACACCCTGGAGCTGTCTCTGAATGAGGGAGGAAAGCAACGAGGTCACGATCAAGTGGACTTCATTTGTCTAACGCATGCATATACAGTCAGATAACGCTTTTCAAAACAACATCAATACAACCACGCTGCCTGGGTTGAGCGAAAAGGAGGTGAAGAAACAGCAGGAATCTGTTGTCTTGAATATAAGGCAGCCATGACCTGCTGAAAGACAAACGGGTGAAGGTGAAGATCTGAACACGCAGCCTGAGGCAACAGCTGGTGGAACCAATGGAGATATTCTTCCACAAAGCAAAATAGACAGTAAAACAACCTAGAATATGTTTCTAGACATAAATATCACGTTAAATAATATAATCAAAAGTCAAAAGTCAGTTTAATTGTCACTTCTTCCATTTGTGCAAACATACAGAAGACCTGAAATGATGTTTCTCTACTGTCTGACGGAAAGTGAATAGTGCAAAAACAGTTAAAAAAATAAAAAATAGACAACATATAACATATAAACAACATACAAACATAGTGCAAAAACATATAAACATAGTGCAAAAACAGTTAAAAAAGTAAAAACAGTTAAAAAGTAAAAAATAGACAACATATAACACATAAACAATATATAAACATAGTGCAAAAACAGTTAAAAAAGTAAAAACAGTTAAAACAGTAAAAAAATAGACAACATGTAAACAACATATAGCATATAAACAACATAAATTAGGAAACTATAGAAGTGTATAAAATGGATACATTTTTCCTGAAAGTCCTTCCTTCCCGCCGCTGTCAGGCTGCACAACAAGCTGAGCTCATTCATCTGGTGCAATATATAATGCATTTAAGTGCTTTTATATACTTTTTTTATTCCGTCTGTATATTTAATATTGCTACTGTATTCTTCTTTGCTGTTTATTTATATTACTTGATTTTTCATTTCTTGTGTGCACTGCTGCTGTAATCCTGCAATTTCCCCACTGCGGGACTAATAAAGGATTATCTTATCTTATCTTACTAGTGCTAAGAGTAATTTCACGCCATATACATATTTATATAGTAGTAGTCAATGCAAACAGGAAGTATGTGACATGAAGCAAAGTCCCCCGGCTGGGGATCAAACCACATTACACTATGGACACCCTGAACACAGCACGGCCGTGTTGTGTTCAGGGAGCGCTCTGTAAACAGCCACACTCTCAGTATGAGGGTGATTTGATTAGCTGGTGGTGTTGTGACCGTCACAATGTTTCACCATGGTATATAAACCAGTATACCAGTTGGGTTAAAGATTGTAAATGTAATGGTTCAGAGATTCAAAATGCAAGAAAACCGTGTTTAGAGTTAGGAAAATAAAAATAAATAAAAAATCTTCAATCTGTATTTCAAACTGCGACACAAAGAGGTTCAGTGTGATGAATTGGATCGTTGGTATTGCCTCCATTACTGCCTTAGTTATTACTAATAACATGGTGCTTTCACGTAGACTGAGGCCTCCAACAGGAGCGTAGATGTGTTTCTCTTTACATTCGGTTCATAAAGCCCTCTGCTGGGTTTGAGTATCAGAAAGACAGCATCACACTCTTTGTGCACAGAAATAAAAACAAAATCCACAGGTCTGACCACACACACACACACACACACACACACACACACACACACACACACACACACACACACACACACACACACACACACACTCTGAAAGTTTCCAGTGTGGGCCAACTTGCATGGACTTGAAAGCCCCCTGCTGTCAGTCATGATTAGCCGTAACGATTGGCCCATTTTGACACTTCAGAATCAAGTCTTGGCAAATAGCCCTGAGATGAGGAGCCACATGCGACGAGATGGCTTTTCCCTGATATAATTTGTGGCTGCAAATTACAAAACAGAGGCAGAAATAATGTGTAAAGTCAAGTTTGGTGAGGGAGAAAATGGAAAAATTTAGGGCTGTGTGCCACTCTAATGGATATCCTTGTGGCTGGGAGAAAATGGGACTCAATAATGTGTCCTTAATGTCTGCCAGTGCTGTTTCAGGGAACATATCAGAAGAAATGTCCCCTGCCATTTCTGCAAGCAATCACTTAATGGGACGGGCAAATCTCAGCAAAATGGATGTACTGATCTATTTCTGGGCTTGACAGATGGAATGAATCCGTGGCTCTTGGAGGACAAAAAAACTAAAAAGGTAGAGGGCGAAGAAAAGAACAGGCTGCAAACAAGAAGAGATAAAAACAAGCCTTTCACGATTCATTCAGCGAGGCGGCATGCCTGCATTGCCTGCGTGTGGCTTAAGTGCAGACACTGACAGGAATTTCAATTATTTAATTAGGGAGGGAAAATGAAAAGACTTAAGTGTTGTGATTTCTGCAGTCTTTCATAGATCAATCTAATGTGCGCTCACATTGGAAATCAACCAAGATGGAAGAGGGGCAAGTGAAGTAGCGTCTTCTAAATCACGCAATTAAAATGGCAAATTAGTTTCTTGATATATTCATTTAAGTGGTTAAGTGGAAATGTTTCTCTCCCCGTCCACGCAGCTGTCTCCTGGGCGGGTGTGGAGAGGCGGCGCCATCCACATGCTCTTATGATTAGAGCCGGCGTTCATTTGCTGAGGAAACGCTGAAAGCACTTGCCGCACAAATTAGCCATTTGAAGGCTTGAAAATTCAATTCCGAGGAGTTGATTTAAGTATTTAGGCAAAGCGTGGCTGTAACGTAAAGATTTAGAAGCATTTCGATAACTTTCAGAGGCCATTATGGCTTTCGGTGGCCTTGTGTCTCGTGAGCGGCACAGCTGGAAAATAGCAGCATTTCACACTTCTGCCAGCTTCACGCCGCTGTTCTCACACAGTCCTGCTCAACAGCCTTGTCCTCGTTGTAATTTCAACATTTCGTCCATAATGAAAGGTCATCCGACGCTCAGCCGGTTCCATTAGCGCGAAGATGGATCGAAGCTTGTGACTGATAGAGGATCTGTTAGCGGCCCGGATATGAAGTGTGGCATTGAACGGAATACAGAGTATAGGAAGAGGTGAGTAAGGGGAACACATGAATACGGACATTATAGAACATGTCAAGGACTCGTGTGATGCAGGGTCTTCATGAAGTGTGACTATACATGTTATCATCACGTGTGTCTCATGCCATCCATCTTACCAAGCTTTTCTGTGCACACAGATTTTAAGAAATGATACTGAATCATATTTGCATCTATAAGAAACATTAATCATTAAGGAGCCCAGTGATTACTATAAACTATAAAAAAAAAAAGACTAATCCTCCCGTATGAAACCTCCAACAGCTTTGAAGCTACGGCTGTTGGTCTCCTTCAGTCTGCAACACTGAGACGTTCCGCTTGTTGTTCCTATGAAGTGGTGGAGAACGTCTTGGGCTTAAAGATCCGACAAAGGTATCAGCAGCAAAATGTGTCTTATCATAATGCAGACGGCCTCTTTCAGTGAGTTAAGTTCATGCATTAGTGGTCTCACACACACCAGATCAGATATGATCAGAAATAATAACAGTGTATGTATGTATTATGTGTGTGTGTGTGTGTGTGTTATAGTAAACACAAAAGTAAAAAGTACAGTGTAGAGAGCTGAAGAGATGACATTGGTTTGTAGCTCAAAAGGAAGTTAGCATCACATTGGTTCCTTCAATCAAAATCCTATGAAATTTTCCCATAGAACATATTTGTTTGTAAACACTTTCTTGATTGTTGAAGCATGAATACGATGGGTGGAAGTAAGAAGCTAACGTCATGCTATAAAGAACGTCTCCACCACTGAGCTAAAGGAGGACCGGTGTCTAGTGAGACCTCTATCGTCTCATTTAAACTCTTTTCTAAGACATGTAAAAGCTTGTAAAGTCACCAGAGGGTGTTTACTGACTGTTGTATATATCGTAGAGCTAAATAGTTGAATCTCCTCACGTGTGTTCATCACAGACCTCATGTCAGACACCAAAGCAAAACCACAACAAAATAAAAACAGCGACTTGAGACGAGGGAACCAGAAGTGAAAAATGATGTGTGTCCGGACTCATTCCTGCTTTTTTCAATTACGAACCATCTCCAGAATCAAACCCATACTGTCACTCTCTGATCTGGAAAAAGTCATCCATGCACTCATCTTCTCAAGACTAGATTACTGCAACTCACTCGTCTCCAGCATGACCCAAAAAGATATCTCCGCCTCCAGCTGGTCCAGATTGCAGCAGCGAGGCTTCTTCCTGGTTTTAAAAGACGACATCACATCACTCCAGCTCTGGCTTCTCTCCACTGGCTCCTGGTTGGTTTTAGAATTGATTTTAAGATTTTATTGATCACTCTTAAGGCCCGCCTGGATCTGGCCCCGAGCTACATCATCGACATGCTAACTCCATACGAGCCAATCGCAGCCTTACGACCTAGCAGAGGAGATAATGCTGGCAGAATCAATAAATCACTTCTTAAAACCCACTTTTATAGAATTGCTTTTAAGTGATGTCGTCCTTTGATGATCTATTATGTAGTTCTTTTGTTCCCCTGATTTTATGTATTTGTCTGTTTTGATTATTGTTGTAATCATTCCCTATGGTCCTTTGTCTTCTTTGCTTCTATGTAGAGCACTTTGTGATCTTTGTTTCTAAAGGTGCTATATAAATAAAGTTATAATGATTCCAGCAGCATAGATTAGAAATGCTAAAGTATTATTCAAAGTGGTTGTTAATAAAGTAACGTACCTCTGAATTGTACTGGAGTCCATGAGGTAACAGATGCATTGCAGTGTCATGCGCTCCAGCCGCTACTTTCCCTCAGTTTACAGAACCAGAGTGTGAGGCTCGTCCTGCAGGAGGGTCCAGACGGTCCTCGGCTCAGGGCCGTCACCACAACAATGCGACACACTCTTTGTAATTATTCCTGTCGCATTACCTTCCCAAGTGCTTGCATGAGCTCCTTACCCACTGATGATAGCGCATAAATGTAGACTTTCCATAACAAAATGAATCTCTCAAAAGCTGGATGGATTCAAGAAAACATGGATTTGCTCTTCTGTCACAGAGGCATATTGTCCACTTTGATGGTGCATGGGAGGATATCAAATGCCCTCCTGGCTGCCACACTCCAGATGGAAGAAAATAGCCTGTGGTCTATAAAAATGAAGTTAGATGTAAGTACAGCACTCAAATCTCGGGGAGAAAAAATGCTTTTTCTGGGGCATTTTGTTGTTGTCAATTGGTCTGAGCAACTTGCTGTAATGCTGGTAATGGAGCTACTCTTCTCCTTTCATCTTTGGGGGTTGTGCGTGAGGGTGTGTGTGTGTGTGTGTGTGTGTGTCAGAGTGAAGGAACATCGCGTCAGAGCAGGAAGAGATCGTTTCTTCAAACATCGGCCGGCTCCATTTTACCTTCAGCGATACTAATCCACAATGCGGAAAACATCCATATTTAGAGTATTTTAATATTTAAAACAGCATCGTGACAAATTAATGAGAAATAATGGGATCAATTACAATTCATCATTTGCTTTGTTTATATTGTAATTGCTTTTATTATTTCTGTATTTACCATGAGTACCCTTTAAAGCGCTATAAAATGTATTATTATTGCTATTCTAATAATAGTAATAATGAAAGCATGAGCTCCGTCCTTCACAACAGCTATAGGGGCGTCACATGTCCACTTTACTGACGTACACATGTTGATCGTCTCCTCTCAAAGCCTTCATGGATTTATTTGCTCCTTTGTAAATGTCGCAACATGCATAACCACCGTATTGTGATGGGGAATGTGTTAGCAAACCATTGTACCCATCCAGCAGACGCAGAGCGTTAGCGTTACATGTCTGAAGCGACCTAATGATGGAAGTCCTAGATTGACTCTCCTCCTCACTCTTCATGACAAAGAAAAGCTTCAGCTGATGGATTCCATTTCAGTAGCAGCTGTTCTCTGCAGGCTTTGGCCCTGAGCCGGTCCTGTTGGCCCTGAGCCGGTCCTGTTGGCCCTGGGCCGGTCCTGTTGGCCCTGGGCCGGTCCTGTGCACTGGGAACCAGCACAGCGTGCTGTGGGGGAAACACTGAGACTGGTTGCTGGGGTTGAACGTGCAGTGGAACCACACGGCAAACAGATTTCAGTTTTATTCGCTGCCAATGACACCATCAGTATAACTTTAGGATTCATCCATGTGTCGTCAACATGTTGTGTTTTCATACAAAACACACAGCTGTAGGTCACTGCAGGAAGCAGTGCTTTGTTTTAAACATCACGTTTGACAGTCACATGACCTGTGTCCACCGAGTGTGTGTTGTTGTCAGCACTCTAACCCCAATAGTTTGAACACAGACGGCTCTGTTCGTATGTACAAAGTCCTACTTTGAGTGTTCGAGCTCCAGATGTAACGTGGATCCTAATGTTTAGACATGTGCACCATTCTACTTGTTTTTTAATTATGTTTACTGTTGAAAGTCTTTTAACTGGTTCCATACTTTTCCAGTATGGTTCCACCTATAAGCACGGTGGTTCCAGACTTTTTTTTCTGTTTGGGTCGTCGTAGGAACCCAAAATTAATTCCAATACTTGTGTTTATTGTATGTATTTGTTCAGCAAAGTCTTGGGAAAAAAATGTATATCTGCAAAAAAATCACTTTTAAAAGATATTTTGATCAAAACTATGAACATCCAGCACGATATGAGCAAGATTTCCCAAAAATGCCTCCTTGAGCGGTCACCGAGTTTTTCAAACTGTATCATGGAGCCCTAACAACAGCCCACATGCTAATAAGACAGCTTTTTGGAAAGATTAGGACCTAAAAAATCATAGTAGAACACAGCATTTGGGTGTTCAAAGGAGTTTCAGTCAAAAATCTGTGTCGTTCGGTTCAAAAATGGAGTTTACGTAAATACTTAAACATAACGGTTACTTGAATTATGTTTCACACCAGGTGTATCTTCTCACAAGGGTTGCGCTATTGTAGCAATTTAAAAGTTAAACAACGATGTGGTTCCGGAGATAATATGTCGTTGTTTTTTGTCTGATAATAGGCGCAGGGGGGTTTTCGCACACTGTTTTTAAAGGGTTAAGAAAATACGGAATCAAACTGGGTGGAAATGTAAAGCATGTTGTACTGCATGTTATACTGCATGTTATACTACATGTTATACAGCATGTTATACTGCATTTTATACAGCATGTTATACAGCATGTTATACTGCATTTTATACAGCATGTTATACAGCATGTTATACTGCATGTTATACTGCATGTTATACTGCGTGTTATACAGCATGTTATACTGCATGTTATACATCATGTTATACTGCATGTTATACAGCATGTTATACAGCATGTTGTACAGCATGTTATACTGCATGTTATACTGCATGTTATACTACATGTTATACTGCATGTTATACTGCGTGTTATACAGCATGTTATACTGCATGTTATACAGCATGTTATACTGCATGTTATACTGCATGTTATACTGCGTGTTATACAGCATGTTATACTGCATGTTATACATCATGTTATACTGCATGTTATACAGCATGTTATACAGCATGTTGTACAGCATGTTATACTGCATGTTATACTGCATGTTATACTACATGTTATACTGCATGTTATACTGCGTATTATACAGCATGTTATACTGCATGTTATACTGCATGTTATACTACATGCTATACTGCATGTTATACTGCGTGTTATACAGCATGTTATACAGCATGTTATACTGCATGTTATACAGCATGTTATACAGCATGTTATACATCATGTTATACTGCATGTTATACTGCATGCTATACAGCATGTTATACAGCATGTTATACATCATGATATACTGCATGTTATACTGCATGTTATACTGCATGTTTTACAGCATGTTATACTGCATGTTATACAGCATGTTATACTGCATGTTATACAGCATGTTATACAGCATGTTATACAGCATGTTGTACTGCATGTTATACTGCATGTTATACTGCATGTTATACTGCATGTTTTACAGCATGTTATACTGCATGTTATACAGCATGTTATACTGCATGTTATACTGCATGTTATACTGCATGTTATACAGCATGTTAGACATCATGTTATACTGCATGTTATACTGCATGTTTTACAGCATGTTATACTGCATGTTATACAGCATGTTATACTGCATGTTATACAGCATGTTATACTGCATGTTATACTGCATGTTATACAGCATGTTAGACATCATGTTATACTGTATGTTAAACTGCATGTTATACTGCATGTTATACAGCATGTTATACAGCATGTTATACTGCGTGTTATACATCATGTTATACAGCATGTTGTACTGCATGTTATACAGCATGTTATACAGCATGTTATACAGCATGTTATACAGCATGTTAAACTGCATGTTATACAGCATGTTATACTGCGTGTTATACATCATGTTATACAGCATGTTGTACTGCATGTTATACATCATGTTATACTACATGTTATACTACATGTTATACAGCATGTTATACTGCATGTTATACTACATGTTATACAGCATGTTATACAGCATGTTATACAGCATGTTATACAGCATGTTAAACTGCATGTTATACAGCGTGTTATACAGCATGTTATACTGCATGTTATACTGCATGTTATACTGCATGTTATACAGCATGTTATACTGCATGTTATACTGCATGTTATACAGCATGTTATACAGCATGTTATACAGCATGTTAAACTGCATGTTATACAGCGTGTTATACAGCATGTTATACAGCATGTTATACAGCATGTTATACAGCATGTTATACTGCATGTTATACATCATGTTATACAGCATGTTATACAGCATGTTATACTGCATGTTATACAGCATGTTATACAGCATGTTATACTGCATGTTATACAGCATGTTATACAGCATGTTATACATCATGTTATACTGCATGTTATACAGCATGTTATACAGCATGTTATACAGCATGTTATACTGCATGTTATACAGCATGTTATACAGCATGTTGTACAGCATGTTATACAGCATGTTATACTGCATGTTATACAGCATGTTATACTGCATGTTATACAGCATGTTATACAGCATGTTATACAGCATGTTATACTACATGTTATACAGCATGTTATACTGCATGTTATACATCATGTTATACAGCATGTTATACAGCATGTTATACTGCATGTTATACTGCTATGTGACCGAACTGATCAACTGGGAGCAGCGCACGCTCTTCAGATGGCCGTTGCTACTTATTGATCAAATAAAAATCAGGAGCAATAGAAATGTAATTTGTTTGTCCGAATCCAAAAGATTTTGCTGGAAATAATGACAAGTTAAAGTGTTGCACATTAGGTTGTTGGTCTTAAATCATCCTGTGTGACATGTAGCTCCCCAGTTTACTGCATTTACACTCCTCATATATATTACTATTACATCACGCTGCCATCATCTGCTGCCTCAGCGTTTTACATTGACCGTCTGATTCTCTCTCTATAACTGGCGCACATTTTAAAGGACCTGAATGTGATCATATTTCTACATGTTCACTGAAAGTGGAACTAAAGTTCATTGTCACAAATTGGCACACTGACACTTTCAAGCGGGGTGACGGAGTTTGCTTTAAAGATTAGACACAAGTCAGAAGCAGAGCGGCTGAATGCCCGGCCCTCCACTAAAGCCTGTTCAGCCCTCGACTTTCAATCAAAAGCATGAAGTCATCAGTATTACTTCGGCTCACCGAGCTTTAGCCATTTCTGTTTATTCAGCAGATTCCCAAACATAGCTGGTGTGTGCTGATTGGCCGCTGTCCGGCTGGCCTATTGTCTGAGCGCCGTGTTTGTTGGAGCCCCAGTTCTCCCTGTTCACCCGTCAAGCGCTAGTGCTATTAGCCTGCTGGAAATCTGCCTGTCTTGGCATTATAGGATCTTGTTGTATTCTGTCAGGTGACCCTGTTTTTTTCATAAACATCTTCATAAAAGGCGTTGATTAAGGTAAGACTGCACTCGGTCCAATAGCCGTGCATTTAGTTATTTGTGTTTTTCTTTATATTCCTCTGCTACTTCCCATCATGTGGAGACACAGCTGCAGCTGGAGCGTTGTGCATATTAATATTGCTGCATCAGAGAATGTACACACTGGTTTTGTCTCACTTTATTGTCTTCTTAAATGTCTTAAATGTCTTCTGCAGCCAATTAGGAACAAATGCAGTTATGAGACTTCTGTATAGAGATGGAGGATGGAGCCTTTTTCTTCGTCTTATTTTATTTTTCATCTTACTTGTTAGTACGAGCTGAAAAAGAGTGGTGCGATTGAGAGGAAACCTGGAGGTCACCAGGCTTCTCTCTGAAGGAGTTTAACCTGGCTTCCTCAAGAAATCATTAAATCAAACTGGCCGACGGATTATTCAATAGAATGACTAGAATCTGATATATTCCACGTAACATTGACATTGTGAGACCATCTCCATTGTATTTATTTTGTACATGGTGGGGATGAAATGGATTCTATTATTACGTGCTCTGCTTGGACTAAAACCTCCTGTAACGGAGGCAGCTCAGAGGAAAATGTGATCCTGCGAAAATACAGAGCTCTTGAACAAGCATCACGTTCAGGTTTCAAACATAACAAGATCTATCTATCTATCCCCCCCCCCAAAAAAATAAACGAAATCCATGACAGTCCTCTATGAGGAGAGGATGGCTGCAGGATATTGCATTCAGGTGGAACAATGAGCAATAGATGTATCAAGTATCAAAGCATTGCTGGACCGGCGTGTGTCTGTCTGTTTGCCTGTGTGTGTGTGTGTGTGTGTGTGTATTCACTGACTGATCTCCTGGAGAACAAAGTGGAGTACACACACACACACACACACACACACACACACACGGCAACCCCAGAGCTCAATCCATTGGAAATAATATGTTCATTACAACGTAATTACTGACACTTAGAGCCTCTCTCCCTGAAGTGTGTGTGCGCATGTGTGTGTGTGTGTGTGTGTGTGTGTGTGTGTGTGTGTGTGTGTGTGTGTGTGTGTGTGTGTGAGGTGGAGAGAGGAGAGGACCCTGCCGCTGACCGCTGATGCTAAGTGACCTTATGTTCCTCTCTGTGTGTGTGTGTGTGTGTGTGTGTGTCTCTGCAGGTGCAGGATGTACAGCTTTATGGGTGGAGGTTTGTTCTGTGCAGGAGTGGGGAACATCCTCCTGATCGTTTCCACAGCAACCGACTACTGGATGCAGTACCGGCAGTCCAGCAGCTACATGCACCAGGGCCTGTGGCGCTACTGCATGCCGGGGAAATGCTTCCCACACAACGACAGCATCGGTAAGCGTGGACGGGACAGCGGGGGTCACGGGATGACGGGAACGTCACGGGATGACGATGAGGCCGATTCATCAGGATGATCGGAAACATTCTCAGTGAGATGTGAGAAAACTGTGTCCCGGTAGAGACAAATAGAGGTTTTAATGAAAGAAATACAGGGATTATTAAACTGGGCTGTTTTTTTTTCATGTAGGTACTTAATGTACGGTGGGGGAAATTATCAATTTAGTTTTTCACACAGTGATGCAACAAAAATGATTGTTTCTTTAAAATTCCAATATGTTTTAGTGCCGTTTTAAAACCTGTATAAAAACTGTATAATTCACTTCTTCATTTACTCATAAGCAGCAACATATAGACTGATATTTACACATCTGAACACACAACTCACATTATACTCTTTTACTATAACACCCACATTATTCAAATAGCCCTAGTGGTTGCAGAGATACACCTTGTTTAGTTTTGGTGTGTAATTTTCGAGCAGAGGCCTAAAAATAGGTTGTTTTCAAAAGATTAAAGGTTTTAAAAATACGTTGATCTATCGTGATTCGATACTATTTTGACCAGAAGATCATGACATGACGTGTTCCAATGCTTTCATTCCTAGTGTGAGTTTGGAAGTGTAGCTTTACCTGCTGTATAATTGAGACAAAAATGGGAGGAATAAGACTGCATTTTGCTGTTTTTAGCAGGAACATATGGATTTCATATCGCATTCCTTTTTCACTGGATGTCAGTCTAATATGTGAGATATTTGTGACACAAACACATAACATTTTCATATTAAATACAAGGGAAATGAGGGTAATTGGCATTACAGTGCACTGTGAATAACACAGAGAATGTGCAATTTGTTGAATAACAAATAAAATGCTGTGATACTTTGATATTTTAAAGAAAAGTTATGGTAATGATTGTGATGATGGTGATTTCCAGATCTTTGCCCTTCTTCTTCACCGTGGGCCTGTTGGGTCACATCTCACACCATTCACCTCTACTGACTTCCTTTGACCTTTGACCTTTGCCCTTGCCCACAGCCCACTTAGACGCCACCCGTGCCCTCATGATCCTCTCTCTCTTGGCCTGTTTCATCGGCATCATCATCGGCATCATGGCCTTCATCCATTACTCCTCCTTCGACAGGTTTGACAAAACCTTTGCTGCAGGCATATTGTTTTTCATCTCGTGTAAGTTCTACTCCTTTGAATTGTTTTTCTACTTCGTTGTAATTTGCAATTGATTTGGCCTTAAATGATCAATCCATGGTCACAAATGAAATACCTAAAAAAAAGCATAATTTCATTGATTTTCAAACTGAAATATTCCATGAGCAGCTTGTAGTGATGGTTGCCCGTTTCTACAAACATTTCTTTACATTTCATTTTTTCTTTTTTGTCCTGCCCAGGCTTTTTAGTTTTTCTAGCAATGGCGGTGTACACTGGTGTGACTATTAACTACTATGGGAAACGCTATGGAAACTGGAGGTTCTCTTGGTCCTACATCATTGGCTGGGTGTCAGTGGTGCTCACCTTTTTTTCAGGTAAACATCAACAACCCAACTGCATTATGTTTCCTCTCTTTCACACAGCTGAGTCTCTGCCGTCTTCTCGTGGGAATCCTGTGTAATTTGCCTGTGGTGACTTTCTGCTGAACGTTAACTTCCTGAGTGACTTGATGAGAATAGAGCACTCAGTGTAGATGAAACCTCTGCTTGGAGGCCATATTTTATTATTTATTATTTTTTAGATTGAGGAATAATTTTACATTTGATCATGTGCCTTTTGACAATTCAATGTAGGATTGCAGATCCAATTGTTTGAACCTCCGTATTGTCAAGGCCTCAACTAACCTGCATGCCTGGGTAAAACCCATACTGCTTGTGCTATTTGTAATAAAGACAACAACTACAGAGACAAAGTCATATCAGACAATGCAATGACTCACTTCCTGAGCAGAAAACAGTCCAGACCAAACATGGGTAAACCCAACTGAATCAATGATGGGACATTATCAGTAAGTGATGCTTGGAGTAAGTGCTCATCTCTGAATCCTCCGCCATGCTGTGCAGAACCTGCTGTTCTGCAGGCCTTTCTCTATTCTGAATATGAAAATGGTTTAGAGGTAAACAGCATCCATATGCTGAGAATACCATGATGTATACACTGTGGCCAAAAACATCTGCAACAATCTATAGGCACTAAGAAGGAAGTGGTACACCTTTATTTATAATTATTTTAATCATTTGCATTCATTAATTGTAAAGTGTAGATGTATGTTTTTGGGCATAGCGGAGCTTAAATGTGTGTTGTAGGTCGATGAAAAGGAAGCAGCTCTACCGACTCGCAGAAGAACAAAATAAAGAACAACGAGCGCAGTTTTCTCAGAATGTCCCTTTACATGGCCAACAAATAACAATCACCACCACTTTGAATTAAAATGACACAAATATAGTTGTGGCAGTAAAAAACAAATAAGCACACACAAAGGTGCATTTCCTGCTGATAACGAAGACCTGCCTCTCTTTCTCTAGGTATATTCTATCTGTGTGCCTACCGGATGCACGAATGCCCCAGGAGCACTAACTCTCATTAGCAGACTGAGCCCGACATCCAGAAACAAGCCATGGACTGTGATCACGGGAGAGTGTGAGCGCTCTCTCCTTCAGCATGGAAGCAGAGCTTACCTCTGGAACATGAACCGTCAAAGTTTAAATGATTCCAATAAAACAATTGGGGAGAATATGACTCTTGGTTTTCATATTTTGCTCACTCTGTGGAAGTCTGCGTGATATATGTGTCCATAACAATAGAGTTAGCCATGTGTATACATTTTAAACATACTTATAATCTTCTTGCATGACTGAATTATTAGTTTTAAGCACTCAGACAGTCATAATGTGTTTTATTTATATCATAAAAAACACATTATACAGCATTAGAGTGACTAATAAGGTCCAGTATCATAATATTTCATACTTGTTGGTCATTGAGTTTTGTGTGTGTTGTTCTTGCACCATAATGCATTATGCCAGTGATTGTAATGGATATATACCAGTATTATGTGTTATTATTGTTTTTATGAATGTTTATGTGCTTATAACTATATTTGCACCATATAGCGCATTATAATATATATATATATATATATATATATACGTACGTACATTTATATTTTTTCAAAAAGATACTTTTCAAAAAGCTTGTTGACAGATGCAGCGGAGTCACACAAAGAAAACCATATGTGCCTAAAAACTATACTCATCCATAATTACCTCGCCATTCTGGAGAGTGCGTTGAAAATGTGCATACAATTGGGTACTATCCTAAAAACCCATGCCCTGCTGCACTTTAGTAGTCATCCTAAGAACCCATGCCCTGCTGCACTATAGAATTACAGTCCTAAGAACCCATGCCCTGCTGCACTATAGTATTACAGTCCAAAGAACCCATGACCTGCTGCACTATAGTATTACAGTCCTAAGAACCCATGACCTGCTGCACTATAGTATTACAGTCCTAAGAACCCATGACCTGCTGCACTATAGTAGTCGTCCTATAATAACCCATGCCCTGCTGCACTATAGTATTACAGTCCTAAGAACCCATGCCCTGCTAGAACCCATGCCCTGCTGCACTATAGTATTACAGTCCTAAGAACCCATGCCCTGCTAGAACCCATGCCCTGCTGCACTATAGTATTATAGTCCTAAGAACCCATGACCTGCTGCACTATAGTATTACAGTCCTAAGAACCCATGCCCTGCTGCACTATAGTAGTCATCCTAAGAACCCATGCCCTGCTGCACTATAGTATTACAGTCCAAAGAACCCATGCCCTGCTGCACTATAGTATTACAGTCATAAGAACCCATGACCTGCTGCACTATAGTATTACAGTCATAAGAACCCATGATCTGCTGCACTATAGTAGTCGTCCTATAAGAACCCATGCCCTGCTGCACTATAGTATTATAGTCCTAAGAACCCATGACCTGCTGCACTATAGTATTACAGTCATAAGAACCCATGATCTGCTGCACTATAGTAGTCGTCCTATAAGAACCCATGCTCTGCTGCACTATAGTATTACAGTCCTAAGGACCCATGACCTGCTGCACTATAGTAGTCGTCCTATAAGAACCCATGCCCTGCTGCACTATAGTATTACAGTCCTAAGAACCCATGACCTGCTGCACTATAGTATTACAGTCATAAGAACCCATGATCTGCTGCACTATAGTAGTCGTCCTATAAGAACCCATGCCTTGCTGCACTATAGTGTTATAGTCCTAAGAACCCATGACCTGCTGCACTATAGTATTACAGTCATAAGAACCCATGATCTGCTGCACTATAGTAGTCGTCCTATAAGAACCCATGCCCTGCTGCACTATAGTAGTATAGTCCTAATAACCCATGCCCTGCTGCACTATAGTACTACAGTCCTAAGAACCCATGACCTGCTGCACTATAGTATTACAGTCATAAGAACCCATGATCTGCTGCACTATAGTAGTCGTCCTATAAGAACCCATACCCTGCTGCACTATAGTATTATAGTCCTAAGAACCTATGACCTGCTGCACTATAGTATTACAGTCATAAGAACCCATGATCTGCTGCACTATAGTAGTATAGTCCTAAGAACCCATGACCTGCTGCACTATAGTATTACAGTCCTAAGAACCCATGCCCTGCTGCACTATAGTAGTATAGTCCTAAGAACCCATGCCCTGCTGCACTATAGTATTACAGTCATAAGAACCCATGATCTGCTGCACTATAGTAGTATAGTCCTAAGAACCCATGACCTGCTGCACTATAGTATTACAGTCCTAAGAACCCATGCCCTGCTGCACTATAGTATTACAGTCCTAAGAACCCATGATCTGCTGCACTATAGTAGTCGTCCTAAGAACCCATGCCCTGCTGCACTATAGTATTACAGTCCTAAGAACCCATGCCCTGCTGCACTATAGTAGTCGTCCTAAGAACCCATGCCCTGCTGCACTATAGTATTACAGTCCTAAGAACCCATGACCTGCTGCACTATAGTATTACAGTCATAAGAACCCATGATCTGCTGCACTATAGTAGTCGTCCTATAAGAACCCATGCCTTGCTGCACTATAGTGTTATAGTCCTAAGAACCCATGACCTGCTGCACTATAGTATTACAGTCATAAGAACCCATGATCTGCTGCACTATAGTAGTCGTCCTATAAGAACCCATGCCCTGCTGCACTATAGTAGTATAGTCCTAATAACCCATGCCCTGCTGCACTATAGTACTACAGTCCTAAGAACCCATGACCTGCTGCACTATAGTATTACAGTCATAAGAACCCATGATCTGCTGCACTATAGTAGTCGTCCTATAAGAACCCATACCCTGCTGCACTATAGTATTATAGTCCTAAGAACCTATGACCTGCTGCACTATAGTATTACAGTCATAAGAACCCATGATCTGCTGCACTATAGTAGTATAGTCCTAAGAACCCATGACCTGCTGCACTATAGTATTACAGTCATAAGAACCCATGATCTGCTGCACTATAGTAGTCGTCCTATAAGAACCCATGCTCTGCTGCACTATAGTATTACAGTCCTAAGAACCCATGACCTGCTGCACTATAGTAGTCGTCCTATAAGAACCCATGCCCTGCTGCACTATAGTATTACAGTCCTAAGAACCCATGACCTGCTGCACTATAGTATTACAGTCATAAGAACCCATGATCTGCTGCACTATAGTAGTCGTCCTATAAGAACCCATGCCCTGCTGCACTATAGTATTACAGTCCTAAGAACCCATGACCTGCTGCACTATAGTATTACAGTCATAAGAACCCATGATCTGCTGCACTATAGTAGTCGTCCTATAAGAACCCATGCCTTGCTGCACTATAGTGTTATAGTCCTAAGAACCCATGACCTGCTGCACTATAGTATTACAGTCATAAGAACCCATGATCTGCTGCACTATAGTAGTCGTCCTATAAGAACCCATGCTCTGCTGCACTATAGTATTACAGTCCTAAGAACCCATGACCTGCTGCACTATAGTAGTCGTCCTATAAGAACCCATGCCCTGCTGCACTATAGTATTACAGTCCTAAGAACCCATGACCTGCTGCACTATAGTATTACAGTCATAAGAACCCATGATCTGCTGCACTATAGTAGTCGTCCTATAAGAACCCATGCCTTGCTGCACTATAGTGTTATAGTCCTAAGAACCCATGACCTGCTGCACTATAGTATTACAGTCATAAGAACCCATGATCTGCTGCACTATAGTAGTCGTCCTATAAGAACCCATGCCCTGCTGCACTATAGTATTACAGTCCTAAGAACCCATGCCCTGCTGCACTATAGTATTACAGTCCTAAGAACCCATGCCCTGCTGCACTATAGTAGTATAGTCCTAAGAACCCATGCCCTGCTGCAAACTTCTTATAACAACGTGCCCCTTCACGGAGTGACGCACTGCCTGCAGCTCACATTGTGACTTAATGAAATGGCCAAAGCCGCTTAGCCTCCTCAAGACATGTCATCGACATTTTGTTTCATTTACTTTCTAATTTCCCCCTAAAAGCAGCTCGTTATCCCGCAGCGCTCCTGGGGGAGTGACGCACAGCCGGTGCGGCAGCAGGATGCTCCATCTGCTTTGGCCGTGTGCGCGTTTCTTATTAGAAAAATAATTTAAAAAAAAAAATAGATTTCTTATTTGGTTTTGACTACTAAAAATAGATCATGGGTTTTTTCATCATTACCTTTCCGACCTCTTCTCGGTACCTGAACGCACCATGTGTATAGAGGACGGGAGCTAGAGTCTTTGATTTGAAACCATCCGATATGCTCATTTGAATATGGAGCGCGTGTCCATTTAACACAAACCTGTGCAAACTAATGCAGCGGAGCAGCACTTTTCCAGACAGTAATTAATTTGTTCTCCCTCCATCTCCTGTCCTCCAGCCCCAGGATTACAACTTCCGCTTTACCATCTCCCTTAATTGCCTAATAGCATTGCAGCGTGAATTCTGCCTACATTAAGACACTTTCACATTAAGCGGCCTGATTGGAAATGTGATGACAACACCATATCAACAAATTACAGCGCAGCGCTTTCTTTCACAAATGGGCACAGGAGCGGCACTTGTACTCCCCCAGATTTTAATACCGACAATTACAGCCAATTTGGGCGGAATTAGACAGACCTGGAGTGGTCCACTCCCCCTGCGACACAAACCCATAGCATGAGCGGAGAGTTCAGGAGCTACACGAGCAAATTAAAAAACACATGTTCAACTGTCAAGAGAAGAAATATAAAGTTCCGTTTGAAAAGCACAGATGACAGTCATATTGGAATAATCCAGAGGTTGCATTAAATATTTAGTTCCATATTAAACGCAATGATGCTGTGGGAAAAACAATGTAGAGCAGTGGTTCTCAAATGGAGGTACGTGAGATTTAAAGAAAACATATGTAAAAGTAACTTCCATTCAAAAATCCTTTAAAAAAAATATTTAATAAATATTCAATAAAATATAAGTGTAAGTCCATACAAGTAATGCTATAGATTCTATATTAAACCACACACTGGTGGCACAGTGTGTATTACATCTTTTTTTAACCAAGAATGCTTTGCGCTGGTTAGGGGGTCCTCATTATTAATAATAATAATAATACACATCACTGAAAAAGGGTTGAGAACCACTGAGACTAATGGTGAAATACACACAAATACCCTAAATATAAATAACTGTCCAGGCGTTTAACCAGCTATAATAACGCAATAAGGCCACTTCATGACATTAATGTATGTTCCCTATATTAAAATATATTTTTTGCCAAAATGAACGAGGCATATTCAAATCTTTCAATATAAAATATTTTATTAAAGTCCCCATTAGGCTTAAAATAGAAAGTAGATGTCCCTCCCGATCAAATGAAACGGCGACCCATGAACCAGCGCCAACAGGCGGGTTTCAGCACCACGGCGAGCGCCACTGAACTACTACACCTCTAGAAAGTAGAGCAGCACTGCGGACCACGAGGGACAGCTCGGCCCCTCTGGGTCCATCATGTTCTCACGAGATGCTGCGGGAGCAAAGTGTGTAACGAGGTTCCTTTGTTTAACGAAAACACACAAATCATACAAAGAGAAAAACAGAGAGAATCCGGAAAAACTATCATTCATAACATAGAAATAGACAGATCACGTGCACTGGATGTAGAGCCTTTTAAACTATATATATATATATATAAATTGGGGCTATACATGTTCATTTATCTTTTGAAGAATACATAATACATAGCCCATAAATACATACGCATCATACATCTCATTTGTATCCATAATTCACAGTTAGTAATAATTGTGTTTCGTATAGGCTCAATAAAGAATATTTTTTCCCACAAGGCCATTTGTGCTAGACAACCACATAAGCACGCTATGAGTGGTGATTCTGGGATGGATTTTGAGTTGCTATTCAAATGACCTGTGATGCTACGGCCACAGGTGCACGCGCGGCATATCTGGACTCTTGTTTTTCCGTTTCATTCTTTTTTTCTTCTTCCCACCAGCTCCGAACCCGAACGCGTCTCAGCCAATCAGAGCGCAGAGCAGGCCGCTCGCCGCCCATCCGCGGCTCTAATTGGCTGAGGCGCAAATCAATTTCCCCAATCCGCTATCTGTCTGAATAAAGGCTTGTTGGAGGTCTGCCCTCCGCTCCGATATCCCTGCCATGCCCGGCTATACTGTCCTCCAGTGACTCTGGGAGAAGAGGTGCTGATGCAGGTCTACAGGCAGGACACGGCAACCCACAGCAGCAACATGAGCATGAACTACGTGTCTGCGGCGCCCACGCAGAGGTCCACGTCGTTCTTCATTGAGGACATCTTATTGCACAAGCCCAAGCCGCTGAGAGACGTGCTGCCCTCGCCGTTCTGCGGCGCCCTGGCCTCCCGGATGCCCATCCTGGAGTACGGATACCCGCTGATGCCAACCCCGATCCTGGCGCCGCATCCGCACCATCCTCTCCACAAGCCAGAGCACCACCACCAGTACTTCTTCACTCATGGTAAGCACGAGGGCCCGGAGGAGAGGTGGAGAGAGAGAGGCCTCGAGGAACAGGGAAACTTCTGTCAGATCAAATACAGTTCAAAGGCTGCATGACATTATAGTCACAATGGAAAGTCATGTCAACTCTTATGATCGATGGATTTGCATTATCTTATTCCCACTCATGAGTAGGAATAACGAGAGGTATTGTTCAGTGATAGACTGGTGGAAATGTAGCTCTCCGGAATAACTATTCAGTTATATTTAATAAATATAATTGATATCATAAATAAGTTATTCATACTGCATTAAAATGTATATTTGCTTACATTTCTTTTCATCTTAATATAAGCCCAAAGGGTAATTATTATTGCTACTCTGATTATTCTGTAAAGTAAGTTATGTTTTTACATCATTATAAAGATATATTATAATATAGATATCATTCCGTTAGTTTCTCAGACAAATTAAAACCCGTTGAAAACTGTATAATTCACTTCTTCATTTACTCCTTGACTTCATAACATGTAGACTGATATTTACACATCTGAACACACAACTCGCATTATACTCTTTTATTATAACACCAATTATTCAAATAGCCCAATAGCTGTTGCGGAGATATACCTTTTGTTTTGTTTGGGCATGCAATGTTCGAGCAGAGGCCTAGAAATAGGTGTGTTTTCCAAAGGTTGAGAGTGTCCCTGCACCTGTAGGCATGCAGATGCCCGGCCTGTTCCAGCACCACGCGGAGCTGCCGGGGAAGCACTGCCGGCGCCGCAAGGCCCGCACCGTGTTCTCCGACTCGCAGCTGTCCGGCCTGGAGAAGAGGTTCGAGATCCAGCGGTACCTGTCCACGCCGGAGAGAGTGGAGCTGGCCACGGCGCTCAGCCTGTCCGAGACACAGGTACACACACACGCGCACACACGCAGCAGCGGTGCAGGCCAGGAGCCGCAGGGAGTGTGTCTGCACGTGGCTCCTTCGTTTATTCGTTAAATATTTACTCGTCAAATATCAAGAGCACACAGAACATCAGATGGAACATGTTGTTTCTATGAAGCTTTTTAAATATGCAGCAGTGCACGTGATCGAGAGGCTGTTAAAAGACAGTGAATGTTGGCTGTATATGTGGCACTCGTGAAGAATTGCTGTGTATGTGTAATTGGGTATGAATTATATTTTAATAATACATAAATAATATACAGCCAGAGAATAGATAATATTTATAATTCTACATCATTCTCTGTAGATTGTATAAAGCCCACTGAGGGAAATTTGTGATTTATTGTTTTGGGTGATTCAAATAAATTGGATTGAATTAAACCATTCTAGATCTAAATTTGGGGATTTCACAGATCATTATGAATTATTATTATTAGTATTATGAAGATGGATGGATATATACTTTATTCAGTAGCAGCTTACAGACACACAAATAAAAATAACAAGGATGAAAGATACACAGCAAAACTTGAACTACACAGCAGAGAGGATTAATTTAGGAAATTAAATATAAATAATAGAGAAAGTACAAAATGCAAAGTGTGTGTAGTGTAGTCTATATGAAGTGTATGAGTACATAAACACAAACAGCATTACGCAATCCAGGAACAGCACTCAGGACTAGCCTATGCATTGCTGTTATTTAACATGTTTTACCTTGTGTACATATACCACCGTATAGTGTTTCTCTTTCTTATTATAGTGTGTTTTTTATTTCCAATGTGTCTGGACAAATGGCAAAATAAAAATAAAACCCCTTGAACCTTATGCGTGAATGTAGGATGTATTTTTTAATAAGTGGCATAATTCCCTCCCAGGTGAAGACGTGGTTCCAGAACCGGCGGATGAAGCACAAGAAGCAGCTGCGGAAAGCGCAGGACGAGCGGAAGCCCGCCGGGGAGCTGGACCGGTCCGCGGAGAACTCCAGCGGGAGCGAGCTCAACGAGAAGGCCGCGGAGGAGCGCACGCGCGGGCTGGAGCCGGACTCCTTCCTCCTGGAGGAAAACGACGACGACGTGGACATCGAGGAGGACATTTGCTCCCCGGACCATCTACTATAGTAGGCTGCAGGTCGCTTCCTCCGCGGCGGGACACCCCTGTACATACGACACCTGTCTTTCTAGTGCCGCTGTTTCACAATGGAGGGACAGGCTTTACAATACGATGTTCATATTTATTTAAACATGCAAAGTGGGCCCGTTGATTTTAAACATTTGCCCCATTTTCCTCTATGAGACTTTTCGTGTTGTTACGTCTGACAGAATATAGTTCACGCTTTTATATGAGCGAAATATTATCACTAAAATCCAGACGTTTATTTTGACATGTCACCGCTCTGTCTTTTTTATTTCCAGACGGAAACTGTGTACAGATGATTACAAACAGGCCCATGCAACAGCTCTTTGCTTTGTACCGTGAACGCATCACGCTACCCCATCTTTGTTTGCACTTAAATCCCAAACGACATTTCCTATGCTTTTCTTTTTTATGATCGTCTCTTATTCTTTTCTTTCTTTTCGTGTATTTTTGTATTTATTTCGCCGTTTGTCCATATAGTGTGCAACGTTTTGTAAAGGAAGTTTTGGTCGAAGACACTTCAGTGACTGGCATTTATATTCGTCTGTAAATATATATATATAGTATATAAATTAATCGGTTATTGGCTTCGTTTGTTCTGTTATCCATTTATTTATTTTTGTATTTATTTGTGTGCAATGTTTACCTTTTTCACCTCAACCTTGGAGGGATTATTTTGAAGAAGGAAAAAATAACTATATTTACCGAATGGATTATTTATGTGGTTATTTTGTCTGCGTCAATATGATCGCAGTGTTATTATTGGAGCTGCACGTGTGCACGTGGTCCTGTTGTGGTGGTCAAACGGTGAAGCGAGCTCAGGCAGCTCTTGCCGGCTCTTGCCGGCTGTTCTCGGCTGTTCTCGGCTCTTGCCGGCTGTTCTCGGCTGTTGTCGGCTGTTCTCGGCTGTTGTCGGCTGTTGTCGGCTGCGGACAGCAGACGCCGTGTTCCTCTGCAGAGCTTTGGGCTCATTCCCACTGAAACAGCAGCATGGAGATAAATCCAGGTCATATGTTTTGTTCATTTGAAAAAAAGATTTGAACCTGGAAAATCAAGTTTAGTTGTTGAACTTTGAAGAATTAAACAATGTATTCGAAATACAAATAAGTGTATGACAAGTGTTTTGGGGTTAAATATCATTTTTATTTAGTTCTGGGTTTTTTTTGTTGAATAAAATATATATTTTTCAGTAACAGATTTTATATTTTCGGGTTCAAATCTTTTTTTTAAATAAACAAAACATATGGCTTGTATTTGGCGCCATACAGCAGCAGCAGGAAGTCAATACTCCATGAGGCGCATGGCAACGCGTGCGCACAATAACGCGCATGTAGTGGTTTAAAGGCTTGATGGTGAATCCATCATAACTGTCATCAGATGGAAAAAAAAAAACCTTCAGTTCATATCCGGACCGCCAGAAGAAATGGTTCATTTTTCAGAATAAAGGAATAGTGGCGCAGCTTTTGCGCACTTTGTTTCTTCTGCTAAACGGTTTCTGAAAATGTCAGATAATGACTCCATGTGTGGAAAAAATATTTGGTCCCACAGGTAAGTGCTTGGAAATCCAGTAGCCTTTTATTTTTCATGAAAATGTATTTTGTCATTTATTGTTTAATCACGGTTAATAATTTAATGACATAAAACATGTGACTTAAAACATAATTCCGCACAAAAGCAGGAGAATTCAATTTGCCAAGAAACAAAATCAAAATGCAGTATAGTTCAAGCATACACACATTTATGTCTTGTGCCGAATAATAAATATGGTTGTTCAATGCAGAATATGTCCATGGAAATATTGTATTTACAATTTAACTTTATTATTATTTCTAAAGCAGCAGCAGTCCAAAAATATAGTTTTACTCATTTAATTTATATCTTGTTAAAATATAACATTCCGAGTATTGTTCATGGAACAAATGGAACAAAACAACAACCAAAAACATCTATCCAAGAAAAATATTAAATAGAATTGTTTGCACATTTGGCATTTTCTTGTCAGTAAATATGTTTTATTTGTGTAATATTATCAATTGGATTTGGAATTTCCTACAGCAGTGCAGTTTTGCCTTATAATGTCAATATGGTGTTTTTGCACCATTCCAGTGTTATTTTATTAATTCACTGGCAAAGCAATTTACCAAAGGTCATGCTGCAGGATATCTCGTTCCCAAAACCATTAAATAACCTTGTTAAACGAATGTTTAGCATATCAACTAATAAAATCCACTTTGCCACATAGACAGCTCTGCTGTAAGACTTAGAATCAGATTAATAAAAAAACACATCAGTACCGGCAAGTGTTGTATCAATTCTTTATGTCTAATTATTACTGTGATAACAATGGAGGCACAAAGGACAGTTCACAGTTATGAACTTGATGACCCGGGAGCACACACACACACACACACACACACACACACACACGTAACAGTCTTAAAGCAGCCCTGTATTACATGTATTCATCTGTTTTACCACTGCGACAACATGCGTTCCTCTCGCCCTCCGTGCAAATCATGTCATCTTTTAAATGTGATTGTGATTAACAGACAGTGGGGGGGGACTAGGTGGAGAACAGGCCATGCAGAAGGTGATCAATTAAAAGATTAAGCGTTTTACAACACATGGACGCATCTGCATCGGCCCTAATAGCAGGGCCATCAGCTCATTTTCAGGAAGCCTGCCGTCTGCTGAAAGCGTGCTTCTCACATCAAAGCCTCCTCGTCCGCCTTAGCTTCCCAATAGGCAGAAAGGGATGCTAATTTGACCCCCTTCATGTATAGCGGCAAGAGACTCTTTCAATTAACTGGATTTCAATGGCAAAAAATGAGTAGGTGGGACCCAAAAAAAGAAGCAAAGAGACTCAGTCTGGATAGGCGGCGTTTCTCATTAAATTAAAAAGGGCTGTCATTTGTTTCCAACCATGCATCTGAGGACTTAACACTAAAAACACAGGGCTTCAAAGAGTCCATGATGGGTTAAATAGAGACTATAATCTCATTAAAATATTGCACAGAGGTAAATAGTGCTTTGATAATGATCTGAGGGTTCAATTAGTAAAATGAGCTGCTTGAGAGAGTTTTGTGTTGGGGAGGAGTTACTACTTACAATCAGGACTGCGAGCAAATCAGGGAGCTTCAAAGTGTCATCTTCATTTGAGCAGGTTTTCTCCTCCGGAAAAAAAAAGGAAGACTGTGACCCACAACAAAGGCCGTGTGGAATATTCAAAGTTAAACATGATGGGGAGAGAGGAGACCAGCTGATAAGAGGGCAAAAACAACAATATGCGGGGAAATGAAAAATAGAGAGTGGGCATTAGTGCTGTGGGGTAGGAGGAGGAGGTCTGAATTATAAAAATGAAAAAGGCTTTGTGTGGTCAGCGACATACAACATCTGACTATTGAGACATACAGTTATGTCTGGTAATATTGCATAAGTACCCAAATCCAACAGTATACTTGCACCCATGTCTCTCTTCATGTAGATAAGGGTTCGTCCCATCAGGCATATAATGAGTGAGCTTCACTGACATGCAGCTTCTCAAATATCGAGTAACTTACCAGGTACCAGAGTCTCCAATAACTGTGACGGATTTGATTTGCCATATCTTTGGTAGCAGAAATGTTTGCGTATAGATAAGTCAATATCAAGATAATATAAAAATGCTATATTTTGGATTTTGCAACATAGCGTCGCCATTTCCGACATCACACTTGATTACTCAGTCAAAGCACTACACTGCCTGATCGTGCATGACAGGAGCATTAGTACAACTATACACAACGATAAGCCGGTCCTGCGCTGCAGACAAGTCAATGCAAACATGCCAATGAGGTTTCATTCACACCAAATGAGGCGATGAGCTGAGCAGGAGCCCGGAGCTACACCTAGAGAAGCAAATGCCAACATGCTTTAAACTGTGGCAGCAGACACCAGTTTCAAAAAAAGCTTAGATACAGTGTGAGTCCATCAAAGATGTTAGGATCTCAGAAGTTAATTCCTCTTCTCTTTATCGGCCTCGGTGGCTCCAGCAACAAATCTGAGCTTCAAAGCGACCGCTGTGAACCTCTCGGGCATCAATGAGTAACTGAGTCTTCTCAGAGATCTTTATTATGACTTAACTTTTCGCAATTATTATTTTATAAAAAAATGTGAAAACGTACGTGGGAATGCTGCGATACTGGGCCGAACAAATTGAAAGGTTGTGTCCTACATCTGGGAATCCGAATAGCTGTTTACGGGAAGTGCACCTTGCCTCAGACTTTTCCGAAGAGCGCCACAGCCTGCTTTTCTTCTTCATGCCGTCTTCGAAGGACTTCCAGTGTGTCCAGCTGGGAGAAGACCGAGTGAGAAGCGTGCTCAGGGAAGCCTTTGGACCGGTGTCTCTGTGCTTGAGACCGGACAGGGGGTTTGGCTATGGTCCTGGCATAGTCCAGGGCCTGAGAGAGAGAGAGAGGTTAATACTGGACAAACTGTTGAACTGCACATCAAACTCAAAGTATCAAACTGAAATCTCAAACTCAAAGTAAGGAATAAATAGATCTGGACCAGTGAACATCAGACGAGTGAAAGGTTTCTCACGGCCATCAGCTGCAGTTCATGATGTGCTTCACTTCTGTCGTTATTAATCCGACGACATTGTCCGGGTGAATATAATCATTAGAAAGAGAGTATCCCAAAGTCTGATTGGATGGATCACACAGTTGGATTATGTTCCGTTTGTGTACAGTGAGCTATGCGCTCCTCGTGGTTCATGGTCAGATTACTTCTGTTGCATGTCCCGTAACATTGTTAAATACCACTCTTCCAAGCCGTTCATGCTCCTGGAGTATGGTTGGTCCTAGAGAGTGTGATTCATTTCATGGTGAATAGCTACGTGGCTGATTATTTGGAAGAGAGAACGGCAAATTGGTAAATCGGTTAACGCCAGAGCCCACAAAAATGGAGGGAGGGAGTGGGAATGTTTAGTGTTGGCCGAGTTGAAACCAAACTTTGCACATATACTCCTAACATATAGAGATGCTGAATTTAATATATAACATTAAATTCAGCATTCATTAATATGGGTACGATAAGATAAATCTTCTTTTCTGTGTACAATCATAAACTAATAGACCACTTGCACATATATTAAACTTATTATCTATGTTCACAAGGGTATTCTGTATATTTTAGCTTTTTAAATTATTCAAATAGCCCTTGTGGTTGAGGAGATATTCTGTATTTAGTATGGATATGCAAACCATTCAGAATTTGAGCATCTGATAGCGCTGCGTAATATATTCAAGGTAACATGTGTCACGGGACCACATGTTCTCGCCGGAGAGGAACATGCACTGAAGGTTTTGGAGTTTTTATGGTGCGGAGAAAACATTCTGTGGTCTACATTGAAAGACTTAATTTAAAGTCTGTCACACATGTATTGCTGGAGTGTTGACTTTGTCACTGGGAATTTATTAAATTAAGTTACACATTACATGATGGTGATATTATTTCATTTTATTCAGTGGCCTTTTAGTGTATTGTAATCATTGTTTTTCCTATTGACTCGGTACCCTTTGACCTTTGAGACTTTAGGTTTTCAGACTTCAAGGTTTATCAATCCAAGCTTTCATCTGCTTTCTCTACACAACTTCCTAACTTTAAATCATCATTGTGTTTTGTGCATGTTCTATTTATTCACAATGAGTATGTCATTAAATACACATACAGTAAGAGCACAAATGTGAACGTATTCATTATTTTCTTTAATCAGTATTTCCCCTTAATGGATACTTACCGTAAACGTCGGGTTACAAGCCGCTACTACCTTCGGTCAGAGTCCCCGTTAGCTCCCCACTGTAGCCAGCTGGGGCTCCTGCTAGCGCTCCGTTACTTCCCCGCTAACTTCCGCTAGCTCCCCGAAAACCACCGAAGGTAGCGGGACCAGGCTCGACACCCGACTTGGGCAGAGGGGTCGTAGCAGCAGCAGCGGCCGGTGTTACGGATTAACAGGCGACCATGTTAACTGGCAACTTTCGGCCAAAAGCGTCTACTGTTGTCGTCGTTACAGCAGATGTTGAGAATAGCAAGAGAACACGCAGCTGTCCTCGTGAATGCCGCATTGTTTAATTCTGCAGTTCAATGTCTAACATTCTCGTCTAAAGTCTCTGGTCAAAACAAACCGGACTAGACGTTGTTGAGTCTTTTCTGGGAAATAATCCATGCGAGTGGAAACATCGCTTGTTGTTTATGTGTTGAAACAGGAAGTCAGCAAATTGCCTTTCCTTTGAAATAAAGTTGTTACAAATAACACATAATGACTGTGGAGTCTGTTTTGTGCAAATATCTGTCACGTAAATTATCTCTATAGTACACGAAAAAAGAAGAGACAAAAGATATAAGTTTAATTAACCGGATTCAAACTCATACCATTGGGTGGAAAAAGATCACAGGTCAGTGGCATTCCCACTACACCAGGATAGACACAGTGGATTTACAATGAAATCATGTACCACACAGTCAGCAGTCACATTTAAACGGCAGAGATCCACCAGATCAACTTGCGACCAACTGCGACTCCATGGAGCATGTTGACGTGACCTGGAGCGCTTTACAATATCGCTGCTTTCTCAAACTAATAGACAGCTGTTTAATATCAGACCATTCAAAACGTCTTGCTACAGCGGGGACACTGACCGGAGGCAGGAGCGTCTTGTAACCCGACTTTTACGATAATTTGCTAACCAGCTGTGACACCGGTTATCTAGGGTGACCAGACGTCCTCTTTTTCCCGGACATGTCCTCTTTTCGAGACCTAAAAAAAGCGTCCGGCAGGGATTCCAAAAACGTCCGGGACTTTGCCTCGTTGGATATTTGTGTTTCTCTGGGTCTTTCACAAACGAGTCATTACGCCCTTACAAGTTTTGGAAATGGTATCTCCCTCAAGCTCTGACTGTAGAGAGAACTGTCATTGGTCGCCAGATCTCAGTGTTGCCAGATGCACGATAATGATCCTCCAAATACGACCATTTTGAGCCTTTGGTACGATACTTCGCCATTTCCAATCTGGCAACACTGAGCACCTTGCCGCCTCCACTAGGTGCATCGTTTACAGCAGCACATGACATCTGCAGCCATGCCGAAACGTAAATGTAAGTCCACGAACGAACTAAAAAAAAAAAAAAACATGTTTTCGCCTCGGCCGTGATGCTTCGGAAGCTGAGTGCATGACTTGCAGAGCAGGTACAATTCCAAACACATGACCTGCAAGGACTTTCACACCTATTTGATAGGTAATCGCCGACTCTTGGGAAAGATTCAGTCTTCAGAGAAATATGCCCAACCACATGAGGAGGACTGAAAAGTGTCTTCATTTTCTTATTTTAATATGTGGCCATATTAAGAATTTATTATTTAGAATGTTTTATTTGTTATCATCATTGCTTCAATATATGGACAAGACACATTAAAGAAGCACTGGACTAAAGGCCACACATTTTTTTTTACATTTGCACTTTTGTTAAAGTTCAATAAACAGATGTTCATATAGTCATTTGTGTCATTTTTGTCATTTCATTTGTGACATTTGTATGCATTCACATATATTCATATGCAGCATGCTATACACACACCTTCATCCTGGGAACTTTCTTGTCATTGCCTTCCGGGTCCTTGGCGAGTAGAAAGGGAATCCTACTTATCTTTTTGTTCTGCTCGCGGATCACATTTGAATACAGCTTCTGTCGTTTCAGTTTCTCAGCCTGATGACGGTGAGAGAGCGAGAGAGAAATAGAAGCAGATTATAAAAGAGGGTTTTAATTAACTGAGCCATTTCTCCCTTAAGGCCCTTCTCTTTGTGCTCCCCGGCAGAGCCTCTCCACGCAGCCCAACAAAACCAAACACAGCCATTCAGCGGGGCCATCAACATTTACACATATCGTTCACTAATGGGCTCGGACCTGGAGATGCCCAGGGCTCAATCTAAGGTAAATTGGCCAAACATGCTCACTTTTTCCAACTGGGGATTAACAAAAGATATATCCCAGCATAAAGCACTTAACTTCTTAGAGGTATCCTCATTTGCTTTGTAGATGTCATGTTATCTGTGGAGCAGCATGGGAGCCTTTAAATGGAGGACTAGGACAAGAGGGTCAGTGGACACGGTGACACGAGTCATCAGGATGTTGTTTCTCTTACTGCTTACATCTGGTTTTGCCAAACGGCACATTCATATAACATCAAGCCAGCTTTTGTATTGTGCTCTTTTGTGTCACCTTCTATTTTTTTGCTAGGAAGAAAATATTAAAGAGCAGAGAGGCTTCGAAATAAAAAGCAGAAAATGTGTCTCATTAGCATAAATGCATATGAAACATGTAGCAGACAGATGACATGGAAGCTACAGGGGCAGATGTGTGACTTTCAATTTATATTATAGCTTCTACACGAAGATGTGAGGACATGAGGACATGAGGACATGAGGACATGAAAACATGAGGACATGAAGACATGAGGACATGAAGACATGAAAACATGAGGACATGAGGACATGAAAACATGAGGACATGAGGACATGAAAACATGAGGACATGAGGACATGAAAACATGAGGACATGAAGACATGAAGACATGAGGACATGAGGACATGAAGACATGAAAACATGAGGACATGAGGACATGAAAACATGAGGACATGAAGACATGAAAACATGAAGACATGAAAACATGAAGACATGAGGACATGAGGACATGAAGACATGAGGACATGAGGACATGAAAACATGAGGACATGAAGACATGAAGACATGAGGACATGAAGACATGAAGACATGAAAACATGAGGACATGAGGACATGAAAACATGAGGACATGAAGACATGAAAACATGAAGACATGAAGACATGAGGACATGAGGACATGAGGACATGAAGACATGAAGACATGAGGACATGAAAACATGAAGACATGAGGACATGAGGACATGAAAACATGAAGACATGAGAACATGAAGACATGAGGACAGATAACATGAAGACATGAAGACATGAGGACAGAGGACATGAGGACATGAAGACATGAGGACATGAAAACATGAAGACATGAAGACAGAGGATATGAGGACATGAAGACATGAGGACATGAAGACATGAGGACAGAGGACATGAGGACAGAGGACATGAGGACATGAAGACATGAGGACATGAGGACATGAAGACATGAGGACATGAAGACATGAAGACATGAGGACATGAGGACATGAAGACATGAAGACATGAAGACATGAGGACATGAAGACATGAGGACATGAAGACAGAGGACATGAAGACATGAGGACATGAAGACATGAAGACATGAGGACATGAGGACATGAGGACATGACGACAGAGGACATGAAGACAGAGGACATGAGGACATGAAGACATGAGCACATGAAGACATGAAGACAGAGGACATGAGGACATGAAGACATGAGCACATGAAGACATGAAAAGACAGAGGACATGAGGACATGAAGACAGAGGACATGAGGATATGAAGACATGAAGACATGGGGGACATGAAGACAGAGGACATGAGGACATGAGGACATGAGGACATGAATACATGAAGACATGAGGACATGAAGACATGAGGACATGAAGACATGAAGACAGAAGGACATGAAGACATGAGGACATGAAGACACGAAGACAGAGGACATGAAGACATGAAGACATGGGGACATGAAGACATGAGGACATGAGGACATGACGACATGAGGACATGAATACAGAAGACATGAATACAGAGGACATGAAGACATGAGGACATGAAGACATGAAGACAGAGGACATGAAGACATGAGGACATGAAGACATGAGGACATGAGGACATAGGACATGAAGACATGAAGACAGAGGACATGAAGACATGAGGACATGAAGACATGAGGACATAGGACATGAGGACATGAAGACATGAAGACATGAGGACATGAAGACATGAAGACAGAGGACATGAAGACAGAGGACATAGGACATGAGGACATGAAGACATGAAGACATGAAGACAGAGGACATGAAGACATGAAGACAGAGGACATGAGGACATGAGGACATGAAGACATGAAGACAGAGGACATGAAGACATGAAGACAGAGGACATGAGGACATGAAGACATGAAGACAGAGGACATGAATACAGAGGACATGAGGACATGAAGACATGAGGACATGAAGACATGAAGACAGAGGACATGAAGACATGAGGACATGAAGACATGAAGACATGAGGACATGAAGACATGAGGACATAGGACATGACGACATGAAGACATGAAGACATGAAGACAGAGGACATGAAGACATGAAGACAGAGGACATGAAGACAGAGGACATAGGACATGAGGACATGAAGACATGAAGACATGAAGACAGAGGACATGCAGACAGAGGACATGAGGACATGAAGACATGAGGACATGAAGACATGAAGACAGAGGACATGAAGACATGAGGACATGAAGACATGAGGACATGAAGACAGAGGACATGAGGACATGAAGACATGAGGACATGAAGACAGAGGACATGAGGATATGAAGACATGGGGGACATGAAGACATGAATACATGAGGACATGAAGACATGAGGACATGAGGACATGAGGACATGAAGACATGAGGACATGAAGACACGAAGACAGAGGACATGAAGACATGAAGACATGAAGACAGAGGACATGAAGACATGAAGACATGGGGACATGGGGACATGAAGACATGAGGACATGAGGACATGAAGACATGAAGACATGAAGACAGAGGACATGAAGACACGAAGACATGAGGACAGAGGACAGAGGACATGAGGACATGAAGACATGAAGACATGAGGACAGAGGACATGAAGACATGAAGACATGAGGACATGAAGACATGAAGACAGAGGACATGAACACATGAAGACAGAGGACATGAAGACATGAGGACATGAGGACATGAATACAGAGGACATGAAGACAGAGGACATGAAGACATGAAGACATGAGGACATGAATACAGAGGACATGAGGACATGAATACAGAGGACATGAATACAGAGGACATGAGGACATGAAGACATGAGGACATGAAGACATGAAGACAGAGGACATGAAGACATGAGGACATGAAGACATGAAGACATGAGGACATAGGACATGAAGACATGAAGACAGAGGACATGAAGACATGAGGACATGAAGACATGAGGACATAGGACATGAGGACATGAAGACATGAAGACATGAGGACATGAAGACATGAAGACAGAGGACATGAAGACATGAAGACAGAGGACATGAAGACAGAGGACATAGGACATGAGGACATGAAGACATGAAGACATGAAGACAGAGGACATGAAGACATGAAGACAGAGGACATGAGGACATGAAGACATGAGGACATGAAGACATGAAGACAGAGGACATGAAGACATGAAGACAGAGGACATGAAGACATGAGGACATGAAGACATGAAGACATGAAGACAGAGGACATGAAGACATGAGGACATGAAGACATGAGGACAGAGGACATGAGGACATGAGGACATGAAGACATGAAGACAGAGGACATGAGGACATGAAGACATGAAGACATGAGGACATGAAGGCATGAGGACATGAGGATAGAGGACAGAGGACAGAGGACATGAGGACATGATGAATTAATGATCCTGACAGGTGTCTGTGTTCTTCATTATTTATAAGCTTCACTCAGAAATGTTATTTATTCAACATTTTTGGTTAGTTTTTGGTTAGTTGTTTTCGTGAGTTATGAATGACTTTATATCGAGACTTTGTTGTTACTTTTGCTGCTCTAGAAACAATATTTAGATATATTTTAATCTATTATTATCATGTCATGTAGCACTCCGAGGCAAATTTGTAATTTGTGATTTTGGGCTATCCAAAATAAACTGAATTGAATGTAGAAGAACAGAGTATTGATCAGAGTACCTGAAGGCCACCGTAGTTCTCTGACACTCTTAGAAAGGGAGAGGGTGTTGGTTCCAACCTGCCACTAAGACTTAATACTCACTGTCTCTTCTATGGCTGTGTAGTCAGGACCCAGGCCTCGCAGATTTATATCTGACTCCAGCTGCTTGTAGCTTTTAAGACTGTATGCCTGAAAGAGAGAGAGAGAGAGAGAGAGAGAGAGAGAGAGAGAGAGAGAGAGAGAGAGAGAGAGAGAGAGAGAGAGAGAGGATGGCAGTCAAAGTGGCACCATGAACAATACCTTCCTGACTGCAATTTGGATCCTTTTTTATGTCATTGGGCACAAATGGCACACTGAGAAAATAATAATATTAATACACCAAATAATAGACAAAGGCCTGGCTGAAGACATAGCGGGACAGTCTTCACCAAACGTTCTGTAACACTTCTTGTGTGGCCTCCTCTAGCTGGCAGAAACAAACCCAGAGACATCCCACTGTAGTTCAGTGAGATCGCCTCTCAATCAAACAAGTTGTTCAGTCACGTGATTCTTCTTCTTAAAATGTTGATGGCAATTGTGTGTACGTGGTGTTTCGTCCGATAGTTGCTATCTAAGTCTTGCTAACCACCCAATTTGTTCCAAAGGAGCCAGAAACCTATTTCTCCTGTATGTTAGTTTGTGTGCATCAGAGGTTGTTAAATACCATGACACACACACACACACACACACACACACACACACACACACACACACACACACACACACACACACACACACACAGCAGCCACTATGATGGTGGTGTGTGTGTGTGTGTGTGTGTGTGTGTGTGGGTGTGTGTGTGTGTGTGTGTGGGGGTGTGTCTGTGCGTGTGTCTGTGCACATCTGCGTGTGTGTGTTTGCGTGTATGTGTGTGTGTGTCTGCGTGTATGTGTGTGTGTGTGTCTGTCTGTGTCTCTGTATGTGTATCGGTGTGTGTGTCTGTATGTGTGTGTGTTTGTGTGGGTCTGTGTGTATGTGCGTGTGTGTGCATGTGTATGTATGTGCGTGCGTGTGTGTCCGTGCGTGTGTGTGTGTCTGTGTGGGTCTGTGTGTATGTGCGTGTGTGTGCATGTGTATGTATGTGCGTGCGTGTGTGTCCGTGCGTGTGTGTGTGTCTGTGTGTGTCTGTGTATGTCTCTGTATGTGTGTGTGTCTGTGTGTGTCTCTGTATGTGTGTGTTTGTGTGCGTGTGTGTGTGTGCATGTGTATATGTGTGTGTGTGTGTGCATGTGGATATATGTGTGTGCGTGCGTGCGTGTGCGTGTATGTGTGTGTGCACGTGTATGTATGTGCGTGCGTGCGTGTTTCTGTGTGTGTCTCTGTGTGTGTGTTTCTGTGTGTGTGTGTGCATGTGTGTATATGAGTGTGCGTGTCCATATGCACATGGGCGCATGCAATCCACAAGCTGCTCCAGACAAAAGGGAGCTAATCATTCCAGATTTCACTGGCTGCTTTTCGGAAGGAGGATTTCAGTTTGCTTTGGCCATTGGCCGCGGACACAAAAGGGAACCTTTCTTTCCGAGCCCTCTCTCCTCTCACTCCACCTCTAAGTCACGCTCATCTGCTTTCATGCCCAGGACTGCTTTACAAACTGAGCCTGTAATCTCGTCAGACATGACGGCTCACACGGTGAGACGGAGGTCAGAGGGTGAGGCGTGCTGGGCACCGCAGGGCATATATGTGAAGTCTAAACCCCTCATCGTACTTCTAGCCTTCCTTGGGTCTAGCTAACTCAATTGTTCGTAACAAAACACATGATACACTCTACTAGCGGTGACCCAGACTAAGAATAGATACTCCAATTTGATTGGTCAAGTCTAGCCGGTCGTTGACTGATTTGCTCTTGATCCCTCTCTGTTTCAGCGTTATATATTTGATGGTAAAATCAATAAAATGATTGGCCGAGATACATGCGACCATCGTCTAGCTGTTGTTTCACAATGCCGTGCTGTTTATTGTACGTATCGTGCAAACCTGCTTGCCTTTCATGGGAGTAAATACAACTTTAATTTCTAATTACATCTCACTTCATTGTCTCAATCCAAAGACCGACGGGAAACAACAAGGAAGGGAAGGGACATTCGACGAGAGAGATAAGACGCTAACATCCATAACCCTATAGCCCCCTGCTGATTTTAGAGATCGTTCATGAATTCATCAAACGTCTAGAGCTCTCGAAGTACTCTGTTATTATGTGAGCACTCTGATTAATTCATATCTTCTTTGATTTTCAAACAGTAGCCTTACGTTGTTGATATTTTTGCCTTACTGAGGCCATGATTCTGCTACGATCGTCCTGCACATTTGAATAGTGTAACTTAGTCTAGATTTATTCACACACACTAAGAAGATTAATTAATACACTTTTTTGGCCACTTTTTACTATTATTATTATTATTATTATTATTATTAAGTATCAATAGACGGATAACTAAAGCAAGATAGAATATATCTCAGGATATAATGGGAGAAATTAAGTAAATGAAGTACCGTAAAAGTTGGGTTACAAACCGCTCCTACGGCTGGTCAGTGTCCCTGCTGTAGCAAGCTAGGAGCAGCGCTAGCGGGAGTGGGGAGCTAGTAGCAACGCTAGCTAGCGCTGTTACTAGCTTGCTACAGCGGGACACTGAACGGAGGTAGGAGCGGCTTGTAACCCGACTTTTACAGTATATACTGTATATCGCATATGCTCATCTGTTCTTTCAGTTTAATATGGTGTATCATTGCTTGTCAGTTTACATAAACATATAATAAAAGCATTCTTGGTTTGAAAAAAATATATATATAAATTAACTTAAAACTAACTAAATTAACTAAAAACACAGGAATGAAACTGGAATGGGTTCAAAGTATTGCCTCTGAGCTTCTTGCTGGTTCTCTGATATAAATTAAAAAAAACTGTCAAAAAGCATTTTGTTGCCAGAAATGTTTGTTTAAAAATAGCTATGGCTAGCTAGCGCTGCTGCTACTACCGGCCGCTGAAGCTGCTACTGCTCGTCCCCTCTGCCCAAGTCGGGTGTCGAGCCTGGTCCTGCTACCTTCGGTGGTTTTCAGGGAGCTAGCGGAAGTTAGCAGAGAGCTAGCGGAAGTTAGCGGTGAAGTAACGGAGCCCTAGCAGGAGCCCCAGCTGGCTACAGCGGGGAGCTAACGGGGACACTGACCGAAGCTAGTAGCGGCTTGTAACCCGACTTTTACGGTAAAATCCCCCAAATCCGGCTCCTCCTTAGATCAAATCATCGAACACCCAAACACTCTACGTATCACCAAGCTGTCTGTGTTTGTGCAGAGATCACATTGTCCTCTCGTAGTATGGCACAGAATCATTTGACAAGCGGTCATTGGAAGCGGTTTGGAAAAGGTAGGTGATTGGATGGAGCATCTGTCAATCAAACTCGTGCCGAAGTGAGTCCGGAGAAGAGCGAAAACACATTTCCATCAGAAAAAGCCCTCGGTGCCGTTCTTTGTTCCCGTTTCAATGAAGAAATCCTCTTGAGTTGTGATATAAGTGATAACTCTCAGCCCCGTCTCACACACCTAAACCTAAACCTCACATAATCTCGTGATATTGCGAATCCAGCTGCTGTGCAAGGTAAACTTAAAGCGAGGACAGCCATGTTTAAAATACCAAGCACCGATTCTGGGGTTAGTTTTAACAGTGAGTCTTGTCCCAAAGTATTTTTTGCAACAGTCACCTGTATTTAAATATATTCCCGACTGAGTAACATCAGGACCCATCTCAGCCTGGCCAACCAAAGGAGAGGGAAAAAAAACAACAGCCAAATCATTAAATGCAAATGGTCATCTTTAGTGGCCCTGCGCCTCACAGACGCTCTACCTTCTAATCACCTCATCCTCTAACACATCTTTAAATGGCTTTTCAGAGCCTGCAGCTCTGTGGTTTATATAGTCATCATCTTATGGCAATTAAGTGGAGCTTAGTGGAGCTAGACAATTAACCTGATGTTTTGTGCCCTTAGTCACCAGAACACTCCTGCTGGATTAAGCTGTCCCTGCATGGAGACAGCTGAGGGGATTATCTGGGACTTCAAAGGGGCATTTATTTGTGTAACCTCTCGTGTACGTGGGGATTAAAGGGGAATGCCACTCAATTGAAGAATTCATGTGTCACTTTTGTTCGGTGAAACCGCATAATGAGTTCTTATTTTTCTAACTGGAACGCAATTATTCAGTGTGTGTTGAGTGAGTTTGGTGGCCCTTGAGCCTTGTTTAACCACCGTTTTTAAATGCATGCATTTCAAACAAATACTCACGTGGTGTTTTTTATTATCTGTGTGACATCCCAGATTAGATGGCAGCCGTACTGAGATGCAATGAAACACTGATATAACCTCTAAAGGAGGTGAAAAAGCGGTCAACATTCAGTTTCCCTCGTTGTGGGACACAGATGCACCAACCTTGTAAGTGACTCTCGCCCTCAGTCGCTTCTGTTTCTCCATCTGATCCAGATAGCCGTTAGAGCTGCTTCTATTCACACCAGGGCTCGGCTCAGGCTCTTTTCCTGTCACGGACTTTTCTATAGCCGGCAGAACTGGGTAGGAGCCAGAGCCCAGTGACAAATTGGTGGTGTGTGTCCTGGGGAGGCTTTGTGGAAATTCCCTCGTGTGAACCTCACGCGGACAATCCTGGCCTTCCCCGCCACAGGTTATTGGCCACTTTAACGCAGTTGTCCTGAAACACACAGTTATTGGTGGATGAATACTGAGAACGGCCATGATGATTTTCATACCGTAAAAGTCGGGTTACACTACTACCTTCGGTCAGTGTCCCCTTTTACTCCCCGCTGTAGCCAGCTGGCGCTCATGCTAGTTGCCCGCTAACTTCCGCTAGCTCCCCGCTAGCTCCCGGACAACCACCGAAGGTAGCGGGACCATCCCCGGCTTGACACCCGACTTGGGCAGAGGGGATGCGGGCAGTGGTGGTAGCAGCGGGGAGCTAGCGGCAGCAGCGGGGAGCTAGCAGCAGCGCTAGCAGCAGCGCTAGCAGCAGCGCTAGCAGCAGCGGGACACTGACCGGAGGTAGGAGCGGCTTGTAACCCGACTTTTACTGTGTGTGTGTATATATATATATATATATATATATATATATATATATATATATATATATATATATATATATATATATCGCATATGCTTATCTGTTCTTTCAGTTTAATATGGTGTATCATTGCTTGTCAGTTTACATCAACATATAATTTGTGATTTAATTTAAATCATTGTGTTGTGGTTGCTCTGGTGTGTTTTTTATTTTATTTCTTCTATCTGACCGCTATTATTTGGTGCAGTAATGATCCAATTTTCACAAGGACGTTCTCAAAATGTGATATTTTTCTCACAAAATTGCATAAATGGTTCACCTTTGCCGTTGTTCGGAGCAACTGTCCAGGTCTCGGTGGTGCAGATGTACGTTTACGGCTCTCCAAGACATCTGGGAGGACCTTCCTGGATCTGTTTGTTGACTTCCAGGGGACAAGGCGAGTTCATGTTCAGATGCAGGCCTCCAATGTGGACAACCGTGAAGAGATGCTAAACTGATGATGTCATCCTGGCCTCTCTGCTGGATTAACGGAAGGAGATGGGACGAAGTGTTGAGGTTGATGCTGAGGTGGATGGTGGGCAGCAAAGGCTGCGATGACGGAGTCGTCTTCTGGGGGTTCGGCTGAGTTACGGCGGCCGGTCCTGCCGATGGGGAGCTCAGACAGTCTCCCCACTCGGCCTTGACCCCCGGGGCAGGAGGCTGCTGCCCCGGCGGAGGGGGGTTGTGGTATTCTTTCCGCTGGGCTTTCTTCTTTTCGCTGATCTGGGGGCCCTGGGGTTAGAGCGGGATTAACAGTCTGAGGATAACATTTTTTCATTGATGTAAAAAGTCAGAGCAACAAAAGGGTACTGATAGTGACAAACATACAATCTGAGCCTATAACATGATTTCCCACATAAAACCTCCGTATCCAAAGAGAAAATAGGCATGTAATAACAGACACAGTCACTAGCATAGCCAACTAGAATACGGCGTTTTAAATATACCAGCGAATAAAGTCTAATTGTGGATCTCATTTGTTCATCATCATAGGCAAGGACTGCTGCTATGAATGTTGACTTTCTGGATCCTCTGGAGTGAAATATGCTAACATGCAGAGTATAGCTTGGTCTGGAGCACAAAGCATCAACTCTGAATCTACCCATTCACATCCGAAAAACAACAACAGACAAACACGAGCTCTTTACAAGAGGCACATTTCATTCCCAAGTGTAAGAAGGGCTGGAGCTCTTCTTTGCATGATCTCACCAAATTATTTAGCAAGGAGGTCTATGAGCGAGTGAAAATGGTCCCTGTCCAAATAAAGAAACATAACATCATGCATCTAATGCCGCTGATTTAGCAACCATCAGCTTCGCCCGTTCCAGTGGGAAAATATTGATTCTCATCCGCTCGGCAGCGCCACGGTGGCTGCTCAAGTGCTCGAAATAATAATGCTTCTCAAAAATCCTCTCCTTTTCACTCTGGCTCCTCTTTTTTTCTTTTAAATCATGTCTGGCAAGCCCCAGTGTGACAACAGCATCCGCCATTGTGTTCATATTCCCTTAAGGAAAGTAGAAGACACGATGATAGGTGGCCATTGCAAGAACTTAGGCATCATACTGCAAAATAACTAGATATCACTACTTTTACCGATGCTGTTTGGGCTGACATGTCAACCACGTGAAAAGATCAAGGGTGTCCTACCCTCAACTGGTGTGTCTTCAGCTTGGGATTTGAACTGGCCGTCTCATTGGCAGTTTCATGCACAAAGAGAAAGCAACGTGCTGATAGTAAGGAATGTTGAAACAGTTCTTTATATTGTGTCTGTCTACACACTGGGGACTGAAGCCCATTGAAACCAACTAAACTAAACCTAGACTCAGTGGCATCAATACTGCATCTATTACTATCAATGCCTATCTTATTGGACCGCATCATAATACATCCATTTACTGTTTCAGTTGTTCCTAATGTACCCGTTTGTGGCATGGAAATATGTTCAGTTAATGCTGTAATGAAAATCATTTAGTTAAGTTCAGGACTCCCCTGCGTGGCAGAGGACCACCTGAGTGGATCGATGGTATTGACAGGCTGAAGACGTTTCCACTGAATGCCACCAATTCTGTGAGCTTGAATAGGTGAAGGTCACAAGGAATGAGTGGATCCAGTTGTAACATATCCATCAATAAGTGTGTTTGTGATGGCCTCTAATAGGCTGAGATGGCTGTATGGTCCTCTGTCTCCGGCTTTTGAAGACATTCTTTTGGTAATTAACTGTAGAAAAGTCATACATTAACTCACCAACTAAATAGGAGAATCTTTTTTGAAATGCCAGAGAGCCTTTTAGACATGTGGGTGCTGTTACGGATGATCAATAAGGATGGAGCAGGTGTCAGTGTCTACTTCATGTCCAGCAGTGTACACACTCGCACACACACCTTTACCCATTCCCCCTGCCTCCTTGCCTTTTGTCACCCATTATAAACATCCCAATCAGTTGGAGCAAATGATCAAGCCTGTATTGCATTTTGAGCATGCTAAACTGTGTAATATCTTTTTTACTAAATTGGGAGGCTCGTAATTGCTTCCCTGCGAGACGGTGGCACAACAAAGTCTGGCAATTGCAGCAAGTTGTATTACCTCCTGTTCCCAGGAAACATCTGCTTTTTTTTGCAATGATGACTTCAAAAGGGGCTCTGGATCTTGAATTGCATTTAGCTGCTATTGTGGCCAGCCCAGGTAATCTTGATTAGGTGTTTAGACTGAGGCAGGGTATACAGTGGCAGAGAGCTCCCCAGAGCTTTGGTCTAAAGCTATTAAAAGATTGTACATTATGTTGCCCTGGCTTTGAAGTGAGGGCCTGCACGAGGAGTAGGGACTCTAAGGGGTGAGTGCAATAGCAGAAGATTGATCTGCTACTTCTGTCTTTATCAAAGGAGGCCCGAGCCCCGATGAAGCCAATCATGGCTGCTGCCACTTGGCTGAGCTAAACATTTGCTGCATTAGGAAATTGTGTACATTTAATAGCACGTCTAATTATCACAAGTTGCCTTCAGATGGCCTGCGGTCTTCAAAAGACCAAATGGGCTATTTTAAAAGAAAGGACCTCGTAACAACTGGCTTGTCTGGACACATATTGAGTTGTGAAACTGATGTGATTTATACATGGAGTGTTGCTGTCTTTTGCAAGGAGCCACGGATATAAAGGGTGGGGGGAAGCACACATATGTTTGTGGGAGAACATGTGGTTATCCTCGTATGAGAAGTGGTTTCTGTGTCTCTATCTGACCTTTAAAATGACATTACCACAAATCAAATACTGAAGGTGGAAGATAACAATATTCTCATATGTTACTTCTTTGATCATTTAATAATATAATATTTCCTTCAGACCTATATTCCAAACCCCAGTCTGAGACGGGAGGCGCCAGAAGGTGCCGTCTTTATAACCAGAAACGGTGAATCTGTGGAATCAGTTCAATATTTGTGCATTTGATTTAACAGTGAAACAAAAATGTGCCTTGAGCATTTCCCACTGTGAGGTCAAAGAAAAGTCTAAAAAGACACCTGCTCTTGTTCCCATGTATGTTTATTCTGTTTTGGGGTGGATTGGCATGTTAATCACAATGCTGCAATGAACCGCAGCTGTTACGTAGATATCCCTTTATTTTGGTGAGTCTGTTTTAAAAATATGGTTTAAAATGACTTTACTTTAAGCCTTTTTCTGATCAGCTTTTGTTGATACGTTACACAATTGCCCGAACATACCCAATTCATAGATTAATCTTATGATGAAACAGGAAATAGACGATGTGCAAATTGGTGCCCCTTCTTTTGTGCCCCATGTCCCCCATTAAGTGAGACACGTCTTTTGGGAGACGGAGCAATGGAAAACTAATAAGCGAATTCAGAGGGAAATGACAAAACACAAGGGTTCCGGAGAGGGAAAGGCTGTGGCTCTGTTTACCATTGCACAAAGCTAACGGCTCTTGACTATGTAAATGGTGATGATATGAGACATTGTCGAGGGCTGGGGCTCAGATGGTTTGGGGGGGTATTATAGCCGGCTAACAGTCTTGTGGCCCAACAAATGGGGAATGCGGGCCATCCCTACCAATTATGCCACTGTGCCAGGTGCAGGGATGTCTAAGAGCCTATTGGTAACCATGCGTCTCTGATGTTCTTGTTGTACACATCAACTCATAATAAGCACTGCATTGCCAGACATGGCTCTTTTCATATGGTGGAGAAGAAGGCAGATGAAAACAGCTATGCTCCTCTGCCAAATTAATTTTCCAGACTGGGTCAGAGCAAACATCATAGGATATTCTCTTAGTTATCTGAGATGACAATAAAAGGCATATAGATACAAATAATGTTACTAAATGAGCACAAACGTGCAGAAAGGAAAGAAAACGAAGACGCAAACAAACAAGGCCTATATTCTGCTCCGGGGAAAAGATGCATTCAAGGAACCGCCCATTAACAGCGTCTCCAAGAGGAGTGAATATACTGACACTCACACTACTTCTCACCTGAGTGGACCGTAAATGCAGATCTCTGAAAGATATGAAAGACACAACAGCATGTGCTGTGCATGGGCACTAACAAGACCCAGAACTGACCTCTGTGTTTAACCACAGCGCTACCATCACCATCACTATCACTACAAAAGCTATACTTACTGCCTAAAATATACATCACAAACTATCTCCCTTTCCAAAACAAACTCAAATGTAGAAGGACAAAAAGGTCATTCAAGATCCAGTAGATGAATCTGGCCATCACAAAAACTCAAGCGGGTTTATTTTGTGATTCAAAGAATTCATATTGTATATTTCATCCCAATATTTCCGGTAGGCCCGTAAGACCTAACCTTCAGTCCTGTAAGTGTAAGAGACGCTCGACAGCCCAAGAATCATTATCAATGTTAGTGCAGCTCCTGCTGTCTGCTTCTGTAATTGCAACCTCTTTCCAGAGAGGCACTGCCTAAGAGAGGCCATTACTAGGCTGCCTGAAAGTTTATCACATGACAACAATCTCATCCTCATACAGAGGTTTTAACCGTCAGCATGTGTTGTTGGTTGACAATGATATACACACCTTATTGATGTTATGAGCGGTCTCCTGCTTACGTCCATGCACACTCGCATAGGAGCCACATTTGGGCGCTGGGCGTCCCAGGGTTGTTTTGTTGCGTTCCACTATGTCCTCTGACATTTTGTTGGATAAAACCATGGGAAATGTGCTCATTTGTTGTTTTTGAGCGGGTCTCCCTTGAGCCCCTCTCCGTTCTTGCAGGACGTGGGTCGTAGATTCGTGGATGTACATAGCATGTCCGCTCAGCATATCCTTGGCCAGCTCAGGTGACCTGCTAGCATTTCCCCCAGCATTGTCACAGCTACTCACACACATCTGTACACTTTTGTCACCTTCATTTTTAGCGGCACTGCCAGACAGCTTTGTATGGTCAGCCTCTGGTGATGGGAGTTGTAAGGCATTGTTGTGACTGCGGGGAGATGTCACTGCGCTGGTGTGGACATCTTGTGGGTGAAGGCGGTACGGCCGGTCAGGCACTATAACAGCTGGACTCGTGTTGACGACGTATCTGTATCCTCCCTTTGTTGCGGGTCCTTGGCTGTTGGCAGGTTCCTCTTTAGGGACCTGGTAGTCCTCAACAGAAGCGTGTGGACTCTTGTTGAAGCGGCCAGCTCCCCTCAGGTTGGTCCTCCAGTTGGGGTCATAGCGTAGGTCAGAATAGGCATCGCCAGTGAGCAGCTGGCTGCGAGGTTAGAAAAAGACAACGGCAATAGTGATCATATGTTCAATACATCTAGCCTTAGACTAATAGTTGCATCAGTAATGTATAATTCTATTGCTAAGTGCAATCAATTAAGAAAAAAGGAGAAAAGAAAGCAATTAATTATCAAAGAATATGTCAATATATGTAAAGTACAAGCTCAATCATATTGAATTCGTGGTAAGCAGCTTTATTAAATACATGTCCATATCCAAAGGAAGTTGTGCAGACACCTGAATGTCACATAGGCCTTTACTTCAGGTCAAAGGAACAAGAGGCATTAGACAATTATCAGAATGATGATGTCCTCAAACAAAGAGAGCCGGGCCTTATCAGAGACTTCTAAAATTGAAACAGATGAGGGAGATTATGTGCCTGTATTTACAGATAATTTTCGTATTTTCACCTCCAGGCTCACTAATGAGAGTGTGTTTGAGAGCTACTAGCGGGGGAATGGTTCACAAACGGCAATTTTCAGCTTATGAAATGGCTTGAAAATTGCGGGCTAAAATGCTCTTTCTGATGGTGATGAAAAGATCTCATTAAAATAAATAGCAGAGAGCCTCTTTGTTGTGCTTACGGGGAGGACGAGGAGAGCCTGATTCTCCTGCCGTTATGTTGTGCGTCGGGGGGAGGGTTGCCTAGGTGTAGGGCCCTTCAGTTCGATGAGGCCAAAAGGGTAAGGGATGTCTCTCTAATGACTCAGACTCAAACAAGTTGGAGAATGCATTACAGACATTGAACGTGATGCTTCCAACACTAGCGAGCCTAATATTTCTTGCCCGAGATACAGACACCTAAATACAAAAGCCCCAAGAAATATTGTGACACACACTGAATGGGAAAATGAAAAAAAAAGCTGACTATACTCAAATATCCTTTCACAATATTTCGAGCGAGCTGTAAAACATAGTTAAGAGGGATGAATGGAGTTGCTTCTATAGGAATCTTTTTTGCTTGAATGAGAAATGCCCATTGGGTTTGTAAACTATGCAATGGCACTGTGTGAAAAGGCTTACCCACTTTGAGGAGCGCTGTGAGAACACGGTGATGGGAATGGGACTGTGAAATGGAGCCTTTTGTGAGAATATGTCATGGTCATTTTCCCCTGAAACAATGTACTTTGTACACTTGGTGGGCATCAATCTGCACGGGTTAATGGCGGGGAAGAGGAGAATGCCCCTTCTCTATTTTGGAGGGAAATGACTGTGGCTGTGGAGCGAATAGAGTGCAGAAACAGATGTGGTGTTGTTCCCACCATAGATGCCTACCTCTGCTCCTTCAGAAGAGAGAAAGAGAGATCTCCTTTTCAGCTACAATGATCCTTGTTAATGGAGCATGAGTGACCACTTATTGTGATCCACCCAAACAAAACAAAAATCTAATTTACCTCAAATGAAAGCTGCTGAATTAGGCTGTTTTCACGACAATGTGCCATCGGTGCCTGCATCTCATTAAATAACTGACACCACTTCATTGTTAAGTGATGAATGAGGGCTATTTATCTTTCATCATCCATGTACTGTTTAAACGTAAAAGGTTTGATTGCTTCTGCCATTCTCCTTGCTGTATACCATCTAAACAGCCCTATTATCTGCTTAATTTCAATTAATTTGTCCCAGACACTGAACGTGACGGTCTAGTTCAATAGGCAAATTGAACAAGTACAGGCCCATCTCATTATCATCATGGTGAATAGCTTATATAATGCCACGTTTATGTTATTATTGGGATACACCAGGATACACAGCAAATATTGTGATAAAAACATAACAAAAAGGTATTTTCTACATTTTTATCACCAAGAAATGAAAGAGTGCCACTAACATAAACCACTGCCATCTGCTGGACAAAGATCATAACTCTATTGAGTCACATGTATTAATCTAGAGACGCTGGAAGGAGAAGCTGGCTGATATTCTTTATTTCTCTTCTTGTCAACAAATTCCATTAAAGGCTAAACCCAACAAGTATTCTGTGTGCATTAATGTCATGTACTCTTTTTCTCTCTCCTGTAATAATAGTTACTTTAACTCAATTAAATTATGTGGTATTAATATTTGAGATAAAAGACAGGAAGCTGTTTGTCTGCAGTTTACTGAGTGGTGAGACGGACCAGCTTGTTTAGCTGATGTCGTGATCAAGTTCCAGTAGTCACACTTGACATTGAAAGAGGAACAAGTTCATATTTAAATCTGCACACATTTTCATGCCGAGCTTCCATTTTCTTTTACCTATGACTGGTGGTCTCTGCTGTTCATCTTTATATTTTATTTAGGTTGTACTTTTTGCATTCTGTGCCTTTTAACGACAATCCTCAGATTTTCTTCTTTATGTCGGTCTTTTTTCAGTTTGTTATGCTTACAGTTTCAATCATGTGACGGTGGTTTTCACTTTGAATTTCTTGTCATTGATTTTGTGTTGAGATCAAGGGTTTGGGGGCCGAGGGTACGGAGTGTGATGTCCATGTAGTCTGCACACTAAGGACACACACTGTGGTCCATGTAGTCTGCACACTAAGGACACACACCGTGGTCCATGTAGCCTGCACACTAAGGACACACACCATGGTCCATGTAGCCTGCACACTAAGGACACACACCATGGTCCATGTAGTCTGCACACTAAGGACACACACCATGGTCCATGTAGCCTGCACACTAAGGACACACACTGTGGTCCATGTAGTCTGCACACTGAGGACACACACTGTGGTCCATGTAGCCTGCACACTAAGGACACACACCATGGTCCATGTAGCCTGCACACTAAGGACACATACTGTGGTCCATGTAGCCTGCACACTAAGGACACACACCATGGTCCATGTAGTCTGCATACTAAGGACACACACTGTGGTCCACGGTGGTTGCTAGTGCATCAAAGTTTGGTGTCAGAACACACCTCTTTCCACTGCTACCTGATGCTGCAATGAAATGATGGTATTCAAGGTAGCACATGTCCTCATGTTACTTTGAATGCCATCATTTCATTGCAGCATCAAATCATTTGCACTGTGTCCGACAAACAGAACGTAACGTGACGAAGAACCTTACCTTGTCGTCTCTCTTTCGTCCATTTGAGTGTCCAGGTATCCAGTCTGGAACACGGCGGGGGTCCGTTTGGCATGGGGGTGTGCTGCTGCATCAAGGCTGTCATAGATCTGAGGATCCTCCGCTTCCTCACCATCACCGCCTGCATTGTCATCTCCCTGCTGGTGAGCTCTCTCGTGCGCCATGCTCTCGGTGTCGGACTGCACAGAGTCCCGCTGGTTGGCCAGAACCGCCTGTCTGGGAGAAGGACGCCTCACTGGCTCAGTCTTCAACACTTGAGACATATGTTCATGTTTCAGTCCCTTAACCATGTTTATGATGGAGGCAGACCGTCTGCTTCATGAAGATCTGTTCATCTTACAAACTCTGCAACCAACACACAGATTTATTGTACTCGAAGAACAGCAGGCTGTAAAAGCAGCAGAAGTATGTTGAGCATTCATGTATTGATTTCAAGGCTTTGAACTGCACCATTCTGTCTGGGAACGTTGCAGGTCTAACTTCTTGCATGTATTATTCACCCCCTTTCTGTCAACAAGTTAGAATTAACCCAAGTTCACAAAATGCACTGGAATAACCTCCACTACCCGTGTGTCAGCGTTGTCTCAAGCATGAGGGTACTGGTCTGACTGAGGGAAATGACCCGGAGGTATCTAAGTGATCCTCTAAACACCGCGGTTGTCTTTTCCTAACGACCTCATGAATTCTCCTTCCCATCTTTCCTTGACCCCGTGACGTTGTCCACAGAGGTCAAGGACAAGTGGTCAGGGTTAGACGTTAGGAGGTACATGTTGACTATTCGTTGCAGAAGGCCAGGACCCTGAAACTGAAACACCTAAATGGCCATCTTTTTTCATTTCAATTTACACCTGTGTTTTATATGGAAGCCCGTTTCCACCACACACAAAAAAATCATAATTATGAGATAATAAAGTTGAAATTATGAGATAAAAGGTCATAATGATGAGATAGAAAGTCAAAATTATTAGATAAAAAGTCATAATTATGAGATAGAAAGTCGAAATTATGAGATAAAGTCATAATTCTGAGCTAGAAAGTCGAAATTCTGAGATAAAAAGTCATAATTCTGAGATAGAAAGTCGAAATTATTAGATAAAAAGTCATAATTATGAGATAAAAAGTCATAATTATGAGATAGAAAGTATTTTTATCTCATAATTATGACCTTTTATCTCATAATTTCGATTTAATTATCTCAGAATTATGACTTTTTATCTCTTTTTGTGGCGGAAACGGGCATTACCCACTGTGATTGTCAAAATGTCCACTCTGAAAAGGGTGAAAATAATGAAAAGGGTGAAAAAATTAATATAACAAAATCTGGAAGTCACGCATTTCAATAGAAAGCAGACATCACTAATGGCGGTGGTTACAGCAACACGGCTAAAAGGAACAACAGCAAACAGACGTTTAGTTTGAGGAACTATATATTTATAAAGCGTACCTTTATAAAGTCACCGCTCATTGTGTTCATGAAACACACGTTACTAGCTGTGGTCACTCTATTCCTACACGTCTGTACGGGACACACAGGCGTGTAGGCCTGAATGACGTCACGTCAAATGAAATAACGATAGAGAAACAGCTGTGGCGTTTTCCTCCAATAAGGCCGGTCCTCTAAAGAGGAAACTGATGCTACAGGTGAAACATAGCTTGTTGGTACGTCTCTTTGTTTCCCATAGCTTAACTACAACCTACTTAATCTAACGTGGTTAACTAGTACCACGTTAAAGCCCCGTGTCAGCTAGCTTAGCAGCTGTTTTGCCAGACGACAAGAGCGTTAAGGTAAAAACAGAAGAAACTTCAGTTCAGACCACGTGACAACGTCCACCGTGGTAATAGTGACGTCAGACAGCGGTGAAATGTGTCGTTCGAGAAATATTCAGAGGGAAAAGTGAACACGTTCAGATACTAACCTGTTCTCCTCCCGGTACTATGCAGCAACGCAACCATGGAAACGCAGACGCACACGTGCTGCGTTCAAGTGCCCCTTCTAAAAGCTCCGACTTTTGTGTTACGAGGTGTCAAATAAGTGTTGTCGTGTTGGAACGTCACATTAGTGACAACTAATGACCTCGTGGTTTCACCAGCATTAATGAGGATGAATGCTTCATTAGCGTGCATGATAAGTGCGGGTTCACGTCCTGGCTGAGGGTGCAGGACGCCGCTGAGACCAGTAGATGTCGCTATACACCCAAATTATCTCACACCAGCTGCTGTATTTAAAGCAGGGGTCATACACATTTTGACCAATGGATTTCCATGACTTATCATTTTGTGATGCATGAAAAAGTTGGAAAATGTAGTATTTAAACTAACAGAGTATTCCAAAGCATACAGTAAACCTTAAACTACACAAATGAGATAATATACTATAATAAACATGTATAGATATACATAGCTTATGCCTGCTTAAATTCTGAGCGTCTCTTTTAAAAGCATACCATTTCAAACTCAGCGTAAATGAACGACATGAACGGAACAAAAAAATTAGCATTTGCAAATTCCATGACCCTGATTAAATGACTGTCCCAAATATTAAAGAAAGTATAACTGGTCATTTTCTCGCCACACAATATTATAATCCTTGCTGCATACAAGACCAATAGTGGACTTTCGTTTACACTTTATTGTAGTTTCAATTTTACTAAGTCACCAAGCCCAATGCAGCCAATATGGAAACAGAATACACAGATTATCCTGATTATCCTTTCTATTATGTAAACTACTATGGGAGTCAGCGTCCGCTGGAAGTTGAAGGGTTCTACAGAGCATAAAAGGAAATTGTCAGCAGAGGGTTAACAAGATTAGTTTTATTGTCAAGGCAGTGACATCTCAGTATACAAAAACTATTTAGCACACATGAACCGACAGCTCAATTGTGCAAACAAAGTTGTTCCCAGTTGTGTCCCAAACCAGTCAATAAGCGATCCCTGAACCAGTTTTTTTATTTAATAAATTACACTCTTTAGCTCTTGCAACTTGTGCTAAAAGAGGGTTACTTTCTTAGAAAACATAACAGGAGTAGCGGCTGACGTTCAAATGTTTAGTCGACCTCCTCGATGGTCGGTCCGGAGGATCCACCGCCACCGGGTGCGGCGCCACCGGCTCCGGGGAAGCCACCGGCCATGCCTTCTGGGAAGCCGCCGGCCATGCCTTCTGGCATGCCGCCGGCACTCTGGTACAGCTTTGTGACGATGGGGTTGCACACCTTTTCCAGCTCCTTCTGTTGATGCTCATATTCTTCCTTCTCGGCAGTCTGCAAAAGAAAAAAAAAAAAAAAAACGACATTTAAGTTTTCTGGCCGATTTATTACAGCCTAAAAAATAAAGCCTACAAAAAGATAGATTTACCTGGTTCTTGTCCAGCCAGCTGATGACCTCCTTGCACTTGTCCAAAATCTTTGTTTTGTCGTCGTCACTGATCTTGCCTGCAAGCTTTTCATCCTCCACAGTGGACTTCATGTTGAAGGCATACGACTCCAGGGAGTTCTTAGAAGACACCTTGTCACGTTGAACGTCGTCTTCAACCTTGTACTTCTCAGCTTCCTGGACCATGCGTTCAATGTCCTCCTTGCTGAGGCGACCTGGGCGGCAAATTGCAAATTGTTAGTAATTGTGTCGCAGCACATTTGAGATTAGGTTTCAAGCCAGACTAAAAACCCACCTTTGTCATTGGTGATTGTGATCTTATTCTCTTTGCCGGTGCTCTTGTCTACAGCGGAGACATTCATGATGCCATTGGCGTCGATGTCAAAGGTCACCTCAATCTGGGGAACACCACGGGGCGCAGGAGGGATGCCCGTCAGCTCAAACTTGCCCAGCAGGTTGTTGTCCCTGGTCATGGCACGCTCACCCTCGTAGACCTGTTTCAAGTATGCGGGGTTAAGCAGACAATTTTGGAACGGTGCATCTACAGTTCTGACAACTTTGTTTCGCTCAGACATCCAAGGAAGGTCAGGGCCATCTTTGGTCTTTCAACCTCTGGTGGAAACTACGAATGGCAGGAATAAACGTCATCACTGCGAAATAAAAGACTGGTATAGTTTGTGTTGCGCTTGCCTGGATGAGAACACCAGGCTGGTTGTCCGAGTAGGTGGTGAAGGTCTGAGTCTGCTTTGTAGGAATGGTGGTGTTACGTTTGATCAGGACAGTCATGACGCCTCCAGCAGTCTCAATACCCAGGGACAGAGGGGTGACGTCAAGAAGCAGCAGGTCCTGGACGTTTTCAGACTTGTCACCAGACAGGATGGCAGCCTGGACAGCTGTAAAAACAAACAATGGAAAGAAAAGGTGAGAAATGTAGTATTTAAACTAACAATGAGAATTCCAAAGCATACAGTAAACCTTAAATAACAAATGAATGAGACAGTTTGATTAAAATAATAAACATGTATAGATAGAGCATATGCCTGCTTATATTTTGAGCGTCTTTCTTTTAAAAGCATATTCATTATTTCAAACTCAGCGTAAATGACCGACATGAACATAACAAATTTCCATGACTTTTCCAAAACTTTTGGGACTTTATCTTTTTCAAGAACTTTTCCAGGCCTGGAAATAACCATTTTAAATATTCCATGACTTTTCCAGGTTGTCCATGACCGTAAGAACCCTGCAAACAACTGAGAGAAGGACATCTGAACTGGTGTGTGCATCCATCTGGCTGAAGACACTTACCAGCTCCGTAAGCCACAGCTTCATCTGGATTGATGCTCTTGTTGAGCTCCTTTCCATTGAAGAAATCCTGGAGCAACTTCTGGATCTTGGGGATGCGGGTTGAGCCACCGACCAACACGATGTCATGAATCTGCGCCTTATCCATCTTTGCATCACGGAGTGACTTCTCCACGGGGTCCAAGGTGCCGCGGAAGAGGTCAGCGTTGAGCTCCTCAAAACGAGCCCTGGTGATTGAGGTGTAGAAATCGACTCCCTCATACAAAGAGTCGATTTCTATGCTGGCCTGGGTGCTGGAAGACAGGGTGCGCTTTGCCCTTTCGCAGGCGGTGCGTAGACGACGGACGGCTCTCTTGTTGTCGCTGATGTCCTTCTTGTGCTTGCGCTTGAACTCGGAAATGAAATGGTTGACCATGCGGTTGTCAAAATCTTCCCCGCCAAGATGTGTATCTCCAGCAGTGGACTTTACTTCAAAGATGCCATCCTCAATGGTCAAGATGGACACATCAAAGGTGCCACCACCAAGATCGAAGATGAGGACGTTCCTTTCAGCGCCAACCTGAAATTAAACTAGCGTTAACATTTCCCAAAGCTACTAAATGATGATTAACTTCCTCAAATTGGTCATACATTGGACTTAACTATAAAATATGTATACAATTAATTTGAATATTGATCGATACGGAATCGTTTCAAGTTTTCTACCTTCTTGTCCAACCCGTAGGCGATGGCAGCAGCAGTTGGTTCATTGATGATACGCAGGACATTGAGGCCAGAGATTGTCCCAGCATCCTTAGTGGCCTGTCGCTGCGAGTCGTTGAAGTAGGCAGGTACCGTAACTACAGCATTGTTGACAGTCTTAAAAGGAAACAAGGCAGACATTAGCATAATTTCCATCAAAGATTGCAAAGATTATTTTTTTGCCCTGGGCAATGCCAAATGACTTACTTTGCCAAGGTAGGCTTCAGCAATCTCCTTCATCTTTGTCAGCACCATAGACGAGACTTCCTCTGGGTAGAAAGACTTTGTCTCGCCCTTGTACTCAACTTGAACCTTAGGCCGAGTGTTGTCATTGATGACATTAAATGGCCAGTACTTCATATCTGACTGCACAACGGTGTCATCAAACCTGCGACCGATCAGTCGTTTGGCATCTGTAAAATTAAACATTTGGAAATGTATTTTAAAAAAAGGTGAAAAGAAATATACTTTAATGTCAGCTTCTATTAAAATCACTCGGACATCCCAGGAAGGAATTAAGCCATCATTGGTCTTTCAACCTCTGGTGGAAACTACGAATGGCAGGAACATAGTCATCATGGTGAGGAAGTGCTTTACCAAGGTCATCAAAGACCATTTATATTTCAGTCTGTTTTTCTTGTCACAAAAGGAGTAAACACTTCAACATAATCCATTGACAGGTACCAGGCAGTTAAAGGTGCAAAAAACATAACTTTTATAGAGTCAGAGAAAAAAATACGCAAAAAGTGTTACAAGAACGACTGACTACAATATCACTATTAATACAAAAAAGATGGAATTCGTACCAAAAACTGTGTTGGTGGGGTTCATGGCAACCTGATTCTTGGCTGCATCGCCGATCAGCCTCTCTGAATCCGTGAAGGCCACATAGCTGGGCGTGGTCCTGTTGCCCTGGTCATTGGCGATAATTTCAACTTTGCCATGCTGGAACACACCAACACAGGAGTAGGTGGTCCCAAGATCGATACCGACTGCTGGTCCCTTGGACATGTTTCCTACACAAATAAAAAAGGAAAGTTTTGATGTGTTAGTGTCATTGAGTCAGTTCATGAAATACTGAATTACAAATACTTGTTAAAACATAAATATGGCAAATTCAGGAGCTGAATAGACACAATTGGGGGGCTATTTAATGCATTTTAAATCGATTGAATATCCTATATTTTCGATTTGATCTGGTTGCAAAGTATTAACTCAAGAGTTAATGCCGCATTGTTTCATTTGTATATGATATATTATTATTATGTATACGAGAGGGTTTGATGCTGTATTCATACATTAAACAAAGCGGCATTCACGAGGACAGCTAGTTATACGTGTTATCGTTCCTATTTTACGACACTGCTGTCGTAAATACGACAACAGCGGACGCTTTCGGCTGAAAGGTCGCCAGCTAACAAGGTCGCCTGTTAAACCGGAACACCGGCCGTGACTACGTCATCGCCCTGACTTCACTGCAGCGAATATAAACTAGGCTTGGAAGGAGGCATCTTGACAACATAGCGCTAGCTCTGACACTAGCTTACGACCGGAAGTTGGACAAAACAAAACACTTTCTGGTTAATTTATTGCTACACAAAAGGGAACAATCCATCAAAAACATTAGCATAAAATCGTTTGATCATAAAATAGTAAAGACTGAACTGTAAGAGCATATACATAATCTCAAGCGAATGGCGATACAAATACTTTTGTTCTGAAAAATTAACCGGAAAGCTGTTCATAACAAGCTAGCTTGACAGTTGGTTTGAGAACATTCTCGAACGTCTCAGCATCTGTAACCCCCACCCTTCCCACGATGCTAAGTAGCTAACGTTAGCCGATGCTCGCGAAAAAGCGTTCCCGTCTTTACGAATATTTTACTTTATTGGTCGTCTTTGTTGATAAAACTCCGCACCAGTCATTAAAAACCAAAAGTACCATTCGTGCGTCAGCAAACGTAACGGTAAGTAACGTTACCAACAGACAGTTACCAACCGACAGCGCGCGAGCAAAACGTTAGGGCTAACAACACTCAAACGACCCACAATATATTTTCATAACACTTTGACTATTTAAAGAATAACTTACCGAATTGATTAATGTAATTTTAGGTGCCGTTGGAATGGGAAGCGGCTCGGCTTGCTTGTCCTTGCCGGTATGAGAGGGGAAAAGGAGGAGCCACCGATATCGGAGGTATATATATGGTCGTCAAGGCAACCAATGAGACGTCAAGTCGTTGAGTTTTTATCTAACGGTCCACCAATGACGCTGAGGATAGTTGATGACGTCAGCAACGACCCGGCTTACTTCCTGTTTCATGACCTGTATTAAATAATATAATCACAATAGCTGATACAGACAATAGCTGTATCTGGTGATGGATGTAGTTATGCAAACATTTGAGATTGTATCCATATCAACTATTTATCTATACAAGTAGTAGTGTACACTTCATATACACTACTACTACACCACACATACTTTGCATTTTTGCACTTCCTCTATTGTTTAAATGTAATCCCTGTTATTTTTATGTTTGTATACATCTTTCATCTCTGTTATTTTCATTTTTGTGTCTGTAAGCTGCTACTTTGACAACTAATTTCGCCTTGGGGATGAATAAAGTATATATCCATTCATCCTATCTATAAACAAAAGGGATACACAGTGAACACATCACTAAGGCATCAGTGCTAGCTCCATCCAGTCCTACAAAACCTCTGCTGGCTTCCTGTCCTGCTGGATCAACTACAAAATCCTGGTCTTTGCCTACAAAGCCCTTTCCCAACTGCCCCCCACCCCCAACCAACCCTCTCAGTCGCTTAGGTCCACCTCAGCGATCCTATCTGTTCATTCACAGCTTCTGATTTTGGGAATGTTGTCATTTCACATGTTTGATCAGTGTTTACTCGAGGAGAAGGAAGAATAAGAGGTAGGCAGACTGTCTAGGGAGGAGAATCGATACCCTACATAGGCAAGGAAAAGGCAGATGAGGAGTTTTAGTTTAGCTCTTTTACCTGAGGCAGCTTTGTATCTTTGAAATGAACTGATAACATTCAAGTTGTAAGAATCCAAGGTCCAAAAGGTACATTCAGTTACAACCATTTCCCTTAAAAATCCCTTATCCATGTCCAAACAAAGCAGTGTTCTAGCAAAACATAATTTATTGGTACATGTAAAGACAATATGTATACAATATTTACACAGTTATAAGCAAGTTCTCCACATCAATGTCTGTGTAAACATACACTCTTTCTTACAGTAAAAAGCGACCAGTTGAATCTGTGAGCATTCTAATGAAGCTCATATCACTGATATTGTACTTTATATTACAGATTGTCATAGCTCTGTCTCCTTTATGTCACACTTGGCTGAAGTTTGTCCCGGGGTTTGAGGTTCAGAAGGCTGCTCTTTATTGATCTCTGCTGCTGCCATCGCATTTGTGTTGATCACTGAGGTTAAAACTGCTGGTTTTTCAACGACGTACTGTGTGAATGCCGTGTTGAAGAACCCTGTGTGAGAGAGAGAGAGAGAGAGAGAGAGAGAGAGAGAGAGAGAGAGAGAGAGAGAGAGAGGTTACTGCCCCGTTTCTATGGAAAGACAAGTGTGTCACCGGTACTGCAAGTACAGAAACGGCACTAAAAGAAGGACTGACCATTGAACCTATAATTTCTGCTTGGGTTTCCTCATATGACCTTTATTCCCTAATTGGCAAGTGGAAAGCATGTGCATTCTTCTACAGTCAACAAACACTCTCCACCTAACATGTTTTACTGAGCTTCATTCCAATGTTTGCAGTTGTATTACAGTCTCTGCTGGCACCAATGTTTACCAGTACTTGTCCACGTTTCCTCTGGCTTTAAGAGTGCTGAATCATCTGCTCACCTCTTCGCCTCTGTCCTTGGGCGTTCCTCTCTTCTTGGCTCGATTTTGATTTAGTGCTCTCCTCTGACGGATCAGTGTCCTCATTCTCTGTAACAATGAAAACTGTTTTTAAATTCATCATTTCAGAAAGAAACTTGCGTCTTTGCGGTGTGATTACAAGATGCTCTGCAGAACTGTTACCTTTCTTCCAGGCGATGTGCGCTCTCCTCAGCTTGATGGCAAAGAAAATGACAACCACCAGTAGACAGAAGATCAGGCATGTGACCAGGAAGACCAGTATTGATGAACTTCCTCTGGTTCCTCTCTGCATATTTGGGTCATCGAAGCTCCCTGGGAATTGACACAATTCTAGTTAGTTCAGCAAAACCCAGGATCCCTTTTAAAGACGGTTGTCTCATTATCATTTCCATAGCTCTGTTTTCAGTGTGAACGTACCTGTGCGGTTAGTCCTGTTATTGGATGTGATGTCTTCTGTTGTCCCGTTTTGAAGGCCTGATGGAGAAGAAAGGTGGAATAATTAACACAGACTTAAATAAGCTGCTACAGTCAACCCGGTTTTCTAAAGGGAGCAACTCAGCTGTAGTGCTCAGACGTACCACTAGGTGGGGTCAGACATCTGCTAACAATAGATTTGAATAGAATCTTACACTCATATCATACCTGTTGTGCTGGTTGCATTACTGACGGTGTCGGTCCTCCTGGTCGAGCCTGATACCACAGAGGTTGTTGAGTCTTCTGTAAGAAATAAAGATAATTTGATGAATACGTCTCATGAGAAAATTTTTTTCATAAAAGCTACATTTAATTAATGTAAAAAAGCTGGAAACTGTAAGGTCCATGTGTCACTTGTAATGTCAACTTTTGTATTCATTTAAATATTTAAGAAAATGTAAACAGCAGTTGCTGTTTTTTAGCTCTGATGATACTCTGTATACTCAGTGTATCTGTATATGTACAACGCTGTACATCATATAACAGGGTCCACACTGTACGACATAGATGTAGTATCAGAACTACAGCCTGATCTAAATGCATTGTGAGAAAAAATAAGAGAAAGAGAAAAATATATTGATAAATAACAACTGATAAAACAAAATGTATTTCCACATTATTATTATTATTATTATTATTATTACTATTATTATTATTATTATTATTATTATTATTATTATTATATTTGATGAATTTTGAGTCTTTGGGGCATGCCATAATCTACCTGAATCTGATGTGCCATTTATTCTATCATGTTACATAAAAAAACCTGTTTCTTGTTGTTGTTAAAGACTCGTTTGGACTGTTGCTTTTGTGTCCCTCACCTCAAGTCTGCTTATCATCCGATGTGGAATATTTTGTCACTTAAGGTCCACATAACATAAAACATTTACATAAATGAAAACCGAGCCCCTCACCACCGGTGTGAAGATGTGAGCCGTTGGATTTGACAGGGACCGGAGGACGTCCACTGGCTGCTGTGACATCGGAGGACAACAGCTGACTGGAGGGAGCAGCTGACAATATTGAGCTCTCTGATGGAGGCCCCTCCAGGTCTCTGGCTGCCAGGTACACTGTTGTTCTCCCGTGTCTGAACCAGGCAGCTGTTCTTCCTGGCACCTCTGTTGACCCTCGAGAACGGGTCGTGGGGGAACTAGTCGTGGTTGTGCGCCGGGGCTTTGTTGCTGTGACAGAGAGGGGGATTATTATTATTATGATTATTACTAAGCAGCAGCAATGAGTACAAGGACAGTCTCAGTGAAAACCCTTGCTGACATTTTAACAATATGCACATAACACATCTGTATTTTTTTCTAATAGAATACAGGAAACCGGAGTATTTGCAGCACACAGAAGAGGAAATCACATGGGGCTGTTTTGTTTTTTGGTCAGTTTCACAGCCTGGTGCTGTGTCATGGAGAAGAAAATACCTCCCCAGTGCTTTCCATGCTTTGTGACGACATAACTACGTTGTCACTGTTCCTCAAATATCAGCCTTTATGCAGAAGTACTTCATGTAAACAAGTTTTGGTTCTCGCAAGCACCATTTTTAGGTATTGTCTCTGCTAGTGAAAGCTGGAAGTGAATACATTTTACTCACAGTCTGGTTTAATTTTGACAAAGTTCATCAGAGGTGAGAGCAGAGCTGGATGGTGAACAAGGCATTTGACAGTGATCCTGTTCTCCACCGAGTGAAGGTGTAGCATTTCCATAGAGACAAATTTCTTGTCTTCATATTTTCGAACGTCTTGGCCGTAAGCTGTTGAATGGGAAGGATGTCATTAGCATCACTTCTAATAGGTGAACCAGCAATCAATCAAAGAACAAACATCAAACATACACATATGACATTGCTGAGAACTGTCCAAAGAGTTTGAACTGCTAATCCAAAAAAATGTAATAACAACCGCCAATCCACTAACCCACCTAAGGTGGTAAAGATGATGTCATGGAAAGATGAGCCCACTCAGTGGTTGCTGGGTCTAACCTTCAAAAGTGCATTTGCAAATGCGAGTACAAAGGGCTGGCTGTTCAAAAACAATGACAATGTCCAAGTATTCCTGCTGTTTCCATTCATATATACAGTGCTAGGCACAAAACGATTGAATGACATCTACAGAGATTCAGAATAGCAGTGAGCAAAGATGCAACACCACCGACATGCAGCTAAAGATGGCAGATTCATGTTATTTTACCGTCTATCCCTCACTTTGGTTCACTTATTCATTACAGTGTAGCTTTTGCCGTTTATTCTAAGTCCACATCTTCTGTTTTTACAAACTTACCAAGCATTTCAGGTCCATTGTCTAATTTCCAGGAGATCTGGGGAGGATTGCGGTTCCCCTCTGCAGTGCATTTGATGACAAACGTTCCTTTATTCTTCGCTACTTCCATTTTGGGACGGCCTTTAAAGCAATCACCACCAGAGCAGATGTTATGACATTATTCTGACATGCTCATCACAGCATCAATGGTCAGGATGAGTCCCAGTGAAGGGCAGTACACATCATTGTTGCTGACTTTAACAATAATGCAATCTGTGACTCAGTCAATGATCCTCACCTAACACCGTCACCTCCACTTTCTTGTCTGTTGTGTGAGCGTCGTACTCAGAGCACGTGTAGACGCCTCCATCTCTGAAGGTGATGTCGGAAATACTGATGTTGAATTCTGACCGAGACAGTTTGTCGAGGCTGTAGCGCTTGTCCTTCAAAACTGGGAAAGGAAAATACATTTCTTTTTAATATCAGTAAATTGAAAGTCAGAGACTCTTTTCTTGCTGCTTATACACGTGTTGAGTGATTGCAGCACGAGACATGTCATATTCACCTTCCTTGTTGTTGAAGAACATAATATATCCTTCAGGGTTCTTCCAGTCGACATGGTTCTTGTGAGCGTCAGTGACTGGGCAGCTTAAGCGGAGTGTCTGACCTTCTTTCACAGTCACATGCTGCCACATTGCAAGTGAAACTGCAATCAAACAAATAGAAACATGAATTTCCTTGTAAATTCACACTGAGAGCACAATGTCATTTTTACTCCATGCAGTTTAATGATACACGGCAGCGACCCCGCTACTCCTCACAAGCCACCTACTATTGGAATTATTGTGTGTGTGTGTGTGTGTGTGTGTGTGTGTGTGTGTGTGGGTTGTGACAGGAAATACAAAATACTGTTCTTCACTGTACAGCAACTACAAAAGAATCAACCCCCCTCTGTCAAACACATAACGCATATTCTGATGTGACAGGAAGTCATGTGGTCAGTTGGTTCATGGTGAAAGAGAAAGTACAGGTGGGTGTTGGAGAAATGCTCAGGGGGCTTTGGGTGCTTTTTCTTTCCTATGGGGGAGAATAACGAGCTGTTTGGAAAACCCAGTGATGACACCAGCAGTGAGGACAGTGGGCTTGAAGAGTCAGAGGTCATGAGACGTGTTATAACACCATTTGTTGTTCAACTAATCTAATGTCATATGTTTTTTTGTTTTTTACTGGATGGCAACATGTTTTTTGAGAGTTATCTCTAGACTTTAGTTACTGGGCTTCAGAATTGTTTTCAATTCTTAAAACCTGATTTATAAAAAACATCTCATTTTACAGGAAATACTATGCGCAATGTAAATTAAAGGCATCACATGAGAGCAAATAAGCTGATATTTGCAGTAGACATACATGCATACATACATAATTAGTATTATTATGATCCAAAATATTAAAATAAAATGTAAAAACGTGAAATATAACATGGGGAAATTGGATAAAATTCCAAACGGGGGTGCAATTCATCAAAGGCAGTGTTATTTTACAAAACTTTACATGTAAAACAAATCTAATGTCTCAAAAAGCAGGAGCTCAGGCAACATGGCTTTTTACTGAAGACAAGTGCAACCATTTGATTTGTCAGAAGCATCAGAGTTCATAACTTGGCCCAAATATTCCCCGATAAACACTCACATTTTGAAACATCACACATTGCCATAGAAAGACGAGTACTGTAACTGTCATATGTTAGTCCGATTCAGCTCTTTGTCTCATTTATACTTTTAATGAAGAAGGACTCACCCTGTATGAGTAACACGGAGACGCAGAGCTGCAGCTTCAGTTCCATTTTACACTTCGACTCTGCTGCGTTTCCTCATCTCTCGATCTATTTGTACTACTGAGGGGCCTTCCATGACATCACAGCCCTGTGGTTTCCATAGACTTTTTGGTTTAAGGGACTCTCATGTGATACTTAGTAAAAGTACAAGGTTAAAAGTTCATGTTTCATACATAGCTGAGCGGAGGCCACAAGTGCTGTTCAGGTTGCAGAGACAATAGATCAGATGTATCAAAAACATTACACTTTCTAAAAATCTGACAATCCAAAAATTAAGAAAAAAGACAAAAAATATCAAACAGACAACAAGACAAAAATTCGTACGGACAACAATAGACTCATACAGACAACAATAGACACACTGCACAGCAGACAAAAAAATAAATAACACCAGAAAATGCCATATGAACCATGATTGACATGCTAAATCTAAAAACCACAACTGCTGTTGGAACAAAAGACCTCCTTGGTAATCAGTAGAACACTGAGGCCTCTGAGTCGCTCACTGAAAGAGCTTCTGGGTCCATTAAAAATACAGTGTAGTGGATGGCCTTAGAAAGAAACAGTAATTTTTAACTTGACCCTTGATCTCTTTTCTATAGTGACCTCTAGTGAGTCCGGGGGATCAGCCTTTCTGATCGTCTTATTCAACCTCCCGTTTATAGGCCAGGTCATTGCCATAGCACTGAGCTCCTCTCTCCTCTTCTTTATCTTCTTTTGTATGAATTAATGTCCCATTGATGTATATTACTAAGAGTTACTGTCAGACCGGACCACTCAATACATGGCACGCTGCCCACTCAATGCATCGCACGTCAGTCAGTGGCCTACTTGGAAAAATACCCATACACATTATTTTGGATGATTACAAAGAAATTACATCATATATCTTTTTTTTTCATAACATTTCATCCAGCAATTAGCCTGGATGGACACATGGAATACAATGATACTGGCTATTGTAACACTCCAAGGTATAGTTTGCTCGATGAATATGCTTAACTCTGGAATCAGATGGTCAGAACTACAGAGCCTTAAGGAATGAATGCCAGCAGAGAAAGACCACACAATAAAGAAATTAACAGAACAGAACATACGATGGGGTGTGAACATCAGTGGTATCAGTAGTGTTGCATGCTGGGTGTGTGATTGTGTGTGTGTGTGTGTGTGTGTGTGTGTGTGTGTGTGTGTGTAGGGGTGTTGAAGGTGCATAACACCTCGCGCTCAAAAACGGCTTTGTCTGCGAGCGAGTGACGCAAGTGTTGAGTAGGCTAGAGTGATTGACATTTAATAACACCGAAAACAAAGTTAGACTGACGGAAGGATCTCTTTTCTTAGTTTTTGTTAGTACACGAGCTGCAGCATTTTGGATCAACTGGAGAGATTTAAGGAACTTATTAGAGCAGCCTCATAATAAGGAATTACGTGTGTGAACTAATTTTTCTGCACCGCTTTGAGATAAGATGTGCCTGATTTTTAAAATGTTACGAAGGTGAAAAAAGGCAGTCCTTGAGATTTGTTTCACGTGGGAGTAAAAGGGCAAGTCCTGATCAAAGATAACTCTGAGATTCTTTACGGAGGTGCTGGATGCCAGGGCAATGCCATCAAGAGAAACTATATGATTAAATAATTGATTTCTGAGGTGTTCTGGGCCTAGTAGAATAACTTCAGTTTTGTCTGAGTTCTTATGTGTTTAAGACACGCTTGAAGTTTAGCGACCTGATTGGTTTCCTCTGGCTTGATCGAAAGATAAAATTGAGTATCATCTGCATGACGATGAAAGTGTATGGAGTGCTTTCTGATAATATTGCCTAAAAAGGAAGCATTTATATGCAAAATAATGATTGAAATTGGTCCTAGCACAGAACCTTGTGGAACTCCGTGACTAACGTTGGTGGTCATCGAAGCTTCACCGTTTACAAATACAATGTGAGATCGATCTGATGAACAGGACTTAAACCAGTTTAGTGCGGTACCTTCAACGCCAATCGACTGTTCTAATCTCTGTAATAGGACGGCACTAAGGTCTAACAAGACAAGAACAGAGACAAGTCTTTTATCTGAAGCAATGAGAAGTGATAGAAAAATGTACTCGACACCTGGTGGTAAAATCATTGATCAGGACATTTAATCTTTGCAAAGAGGAGCAGAGTCAGAAACACAACATGATGTCAATTGCGTATCCTGGACGGCTCAATGAATGAGCAGAGAGCTACCTCTTAAATACATTAATGACACAATCACAGAAGCTCTCATGACGTCTTCAGATTCGCTTGCATCGGCATGGTCATGATAACAAGGAACACCACGTTCTTCACACAGAGACATGTAGGCGTCCACAGTCTCAAGACTATCAGAAGGTCACTGTTAAAGCATACGTATGTTTTAACAGGAGAGGAGGTCACATGAGAAGCCACAAGCCTTTACACATTATATGATTAATAATATAACTGTGAAACAGTACTTGATTAAGAGTAAATGAGTTTTTCTTCTAACAAGAAGTTCATTAGTAATGTTCACCAGTGCTGTCTCTGTGCTATGATGATTTCTAAATCCTGACTGAAAGTCCTCGAATAAACTATTATTATGTAGAAAGTCACACAACTGATTTGCGACTACTTTCTCAAGGATCTTAGAGTGGAAGGAAAGGTTAGAGATTGGTCTGTAGTCAGCCAACACCTCTGGATCAAGAGTGGGCTTCTTGAGGAGAGGTTTAATTACATCTACTTTGAAGGACTGTGGTACATGACCTGTTAGTAAAGACCCATTGATAATATCTAGTAGAGATGTGCTAATTCAATTTAAAACTTATTTAATCAGCCTTGTTGGGATGGGGTCTAAGAGACAGGTAGAAAAGGTTTAGAAGTAGAAACCGTTGAAGACAATTGGTCAAGGTTGATGGGAGTCTAAATATATATCAGAGTCAACAGTTGTTTCTAAGGCTCCTTTTATTTGAGGATAGATCGGTACTGTTATGGCAGGGGATTATTAATCTTGGCTCTAATAGTTAGAATCTTATCATTGAAGAAGTTTATGAAGTCATTACTACTGCTGAAGAGAAACCTGGGGTTGTTCTTATTTTTCTCTATTATTGATAAGTAATAAGCTGCTCTGGCATTACGGATGGCCTTCTTATATGTTCTCAGACTATCCCGCCAAACTAAGGGAGATTCTTCTAAATTGTTGGAACGCCATATGCTTTCAAGCTTCCGTGATGTTCGCTTAAATTTGCGGGTCTGAGGGTTATACCATGGATACCTTTGTTTAACTATCATCTTTTTAGAGGGGCTATCGAGTCTAATGTCATTTTCAGTGAGCCTGTAGAACCATCGACAAGATGATCAATCTGGGACGGATAAAGTTAGCACAGGAGTCCTCCTGGCGTACACTCCGGTAGTATAAAGTCAAAAGTTCTAAGGCAATGGTCGGATAAAAGAGGGTTCTGTGGAAAGACTATTAAATGTTCTATGTTAATGCCATATGCAAGAACAGGGTCGAGGGTGTGGTTAAAGCAGTGAGTGGGTTTCTGTACTCTCTGGCAGAAGCCAATCAAATCTAACAATGAGATAAATGCAGCACTAAGTCTTACATTGCCGACATCAACATGAATATTGAAATCACCTACAATAATAACCGTAACAGTTATAAGGACTAAACTTGATAGTAACTCAGAAAATTCAGATAGAAATTCCAAATACGGGACCAGGTGCCCGGTACACTATAACAAATATAATTGGCTCATTGTTTTCCAGGTTGGATGTGAAAGATTAAGATCAAGGCTTTCAAATGAGTTGTAGTTTAATTTAGGTTGAGGAATTATTAATAGGCTTGAGTCAAAGATGGCAGCTACTCCACGTGCTCGGCTGGTGTCTGGAGGAATGTGAGTATTAATATGACTTGGAGGAGTTGATTCATTTAGGCTGATGTTCTTCAGTAAGACATATTATATCAATGTGATGTCTGATATTAAAGAAGGGTTTAAGACTACAACTTTTCTTCCTGATCTAAACTCTGGGTTGTCCTCCACCCAGGATGCAAATCCAAGCCACTCTCTGTCATAACCAACTCGTTTTTGGTACGGGACTAATGATGGCTGTCTTGAAGCGGGTGGGAACTTTCTCCCGTGACAGTGATATATCGAAAAAGTCAGAGATGACATGAGCTACCTGGTTGGCAGTGGTTCTTCGTACAAAACTAGGGATGTTATCAGGCCCAGCAGCTTTACTCACTCTCATCTGGGTTTTTCTCAAAGTGACTGGTCCTCTGGAGGAGGGGCAGACTTGATAGCTGCTTTTTTGTTGAGGAGATCAAAGCAAGCAAAAGGTTGTTTAGCTCATCTGGCAATGTGACCGCAAGTGAGCAACACTCTCCATCTTCAGGTGGTGTGCCTTTATAGCCGGTACTTCCACCAAGCTTAGGTGTGGCTCAACAGCTCGCAATGAACAGCCTGAAAGCCAAAGCCTGAAAGCCAAAGCAACAGCAAACAGGACCCAGACCCCTCGTGGAAGGGAGGGGTCGTAACTATAAGCACAGCTGGTGCCCTGTACCAATGGGGCCATGCCACTCCTATGCTCACTGTGGGCTTCTCATGTATTTGGGACAGCACGTCAATTGGCCAGCTAGACTTGTGCAAATTTTTAGTGGGCAAACTTGTGCTTGTGATTGGAGAAGAGTATATACCCAAAGAGTCCAGCTTCGCAAGTGCTTATAGAACTAGGGTTACAAAATCGTAACCTTTCTTACGACTGTGTAGATTACAATGGATACTGGAGGGATTCCACCCATGTATATATATCCATATTAAAGTGACCTTATTGAAGAATTATATATATAATTCCTCGTATTTGTAGAAAATATCGTATGACATGCATCATACTATAGTCATCTTTGTCCTGTCGGAGGATGCCTCTTTGAGACTTTAGTACTGTATCATATAATACGCCCATTTCAAATGTGGAGGTCTCATTTCACCGGCTGATGCAGGCACACCTTTTTTTCACCTCTTCTTTTGATTTCCATGCAGTGGGCCACAGTGCAGGATGGACAAAGGATGCGTATAATCTCGTGTGAATCAGCTGCACACAAGCTGAAGATGAGCACCAGGAGAAGTCGCTTTGCAGGTGATCAGTCTAAAAGAGCAAGACGATTCTGCTGCGCTTGAATCGATGACAATGCTGACGCTGTATGCTGCGCTGCGTGGTGGAGACATGCGTCACTCTTCAGTCCTCCGTCAAGTCACGCTGTAGTTACTGTTACACTCAGCCAGTCAGTCATAGAGACAGTCTAGATACTCTCTCCTCTCCTGCTGGGATTTGTCCTATCTGGGTGCCAGGATGGCTGCCTCTACTCTTGTCACATTTGTCTTTGGTAAGTTCCTTGCACGATCATTGATTTTATGCTGAGGAAGATTATTGAGAAATGTACACGTCAGAGTTCATGGAATTCAGATTAAAAGTGAAATGTGTGACATGTAATGTACAAAATATTGCAATACTGACATACTCATCCATTTGTTATTGCTAGTTTTGACTAAAAGGTCAAGTACCACGTGTCCAAATGGAAATGTGGAACATAGATATGAAAATAACATAACAATGAGATCACTTTAATATGATTCACGTTGGTATTTTATCCTAGAACAAGCAACTAAACATTTTACTTTAGAAATAGGCTATTATTGGAATGTGAATGATGTATTGTAAGTGTGTCATTATTGAAATGGGTATGCGTTCCCTAAAAATCTTACTGTCTTTAAGGTTGTGAATACCAAGCTGCTTGTTTAATGTTTCATTACGACAGCACTCATTGCATCTGGAGTTGGCTGCTGCTAACATTCATCGACAATTGTGCCTTCTGTTCTGAATGAATGAATGATATATTAAGTTCAATTACGTTCTTTTCTTCTGCAGTTCTTTAAGTCAAAGCCGCTCTTCATTTTAGAAATGGTCTATAAGATTAAGCTTCAAGATTTCCCTCAAAACTAGGATCAAGGTGAATAGTTTAATTGTGCTGGCTGCATATTTTTCTGCGATGATTTTTAATAGGAGTTACCAAATTAGTAAAATAGATTTAGCTGAATTTGTATGTGTTAGTGTAGAAATACAGTACATTTTAATTTGGTGATACTTATTTTTTTCATTAACTCTATAAAGTTGACCATGTTTGTCTACTTAGTTGTCAAAGCACATCATGAGTAGATCCATTATGAAATGTATGTTGTTGTGATTTTCCTCCTTTGAGTGTGTGAGTGTGTGTGTGTGTGTGTGTGTGTGTGTGTGTGTTAGTAAGCATGCATCAGACACATGTGACCACAGCTCACAGGGTCAAGACATTATAATTAGTCAATATGGTGTGACGGGAACTTTCATTAGTTGCATTATGGGAGTGAGGTTGACAGGCCATGGCAAAAACAGCATTTTCTATCTCATGGCACATTTGCTCTGCAGTTGAAAACATCAAAGTGAACATCTAATAAACAATTAGATGTTCACTTTGAATGCAAACTGTTGTATTTTCTCTAAGAGCGTACACACTAAGCTCTATATTTCATAATTAACATATTTGAGGATGGTCTGCCCTGAACATTTCCAAGGCATGCTGTGCTGAAAGCTGTTATCACCCAACAACTGCCAGTTCTTGTGACAATGAAAATGAAGGTAACTACAGTGTCTTCTAGGTAAATTGCATACAATTAAAAGCTTTTTTTAAAGGATTTATTTATCTAATCCATCATTCATGTCAAAAACAGCAACACTAGAGACTGAATGAATGAATATTACCTTAATGATACTCATTTGTTGTGACACCAGTACGAGTAGATCACCAGCGGCAGGCCAAACTATCTGTCAAGTGTGGAGCTGACAGACGTCTCCAATGCCAGAGGTTAGGATGTGACATCTTGCTGGGCTCTGGACTCAAATATCAGATCCGCCCTCCCTCATCTCCCCTTCATTTCTTTCTCTTTTCTTCTTGTCTCTTGTTCTCATCGCTTCTGTTTTGTGTCTTATAGGTGATTTAAACCGCCGAGAGACTCAAATAGGTAGACAACTTGATTTGTTGTTGTTCTTTGAATGAAGGACGAATGCCCTCAGCCCCCTCTCTCTCTCTCTCTGATGCACATGCCATCTCGAATCAGTCCAGATTCACCTTGGGTCTTACTGCATGCTCACCAGTATCATGCTCCGTGCCTATCATGTCAGACAAGTTAGGTGAGTCATAGCAGAGCACTGTCACATCATGTGCAACTTATACTAAAATACAATAAATACATATATATATATTTGAGAGTTCTTACACCCAAATTCCCAAAATCCTATTTTTTCAGGTATTTTCCAGTGTTTGTAGGTTTTTCTTTTATCATAATAATATGAACATAACATTCCCTGGACTGTGGCGACAGAGGAATCTGCCAGTAGCCGCTCAGTGTCCAGTCGGTCCAAGAGTTCATCGGGTACGCATCGAAACTTGACACATCATTCACCCACGATAGTGGGCGATAGTTCACGCAGAACCGCATGGACCCATCCTTCTTGACAACAAGAACAATGGGGCTACACCAGGTTATGTTGAACTCCACTATTCATACCTCATTTCGGCCACTTGTTTTTTAATTAAAATACAAGTTGGATAAAATCTCCACTTGTCCTCTCCTTATTTGTAGTTAGGTGTCGGTAGGTAGAACCGCCAGTGCTGCTGACTCGCCGCTCTCCTGCACCTGGATGATGCCACCACGCTGCCAGTAATTGCACTCGCTGTCTCTCCCAACAACGTTAGCTAACGTGTTAGCAAGCTGACTAGCTTGCCATTAAAAAACTGGTGGGAGGAAAATGAAGCCGCTTTAGACATCTTAACGCTGATTCGGCCAAGACTCAATACATCAAAGATGTTCTATTTGCGAAGATCACGACCTCAGCTTTTTTCCGTGTCTCACTCCAATCTCAGGAACGCTGGGCGGCCAGTTGACGTCACGCCCGAAGGGGGTCTCAATCTGGTGCATGATGAGGTTTGTGCGTCCTGGCAGGAGGGAGAACACGTCAGCAAACTGCTCTTGCAACTGGGCAACGTCTGTTCTCTGGGTCCTGGAGAGATGGTCTTCACAAAAGAATGAGACCGGTTTGGTGGATTTTGGGACCTCAGGCCCCAGCTCCTCTCTCTCAGATATGCGGACACCAGAGAGACAGACCCCGCCTCTCTCCATGCTTTTAAGATGTTGAGGTGGTAGATATCACCGTGTGACCACAACAGGCCCTTGCCACTTGGCGAGGAGTTTAGAGGTGGAAGAAGGAAGCAATACCTTTTGTCCTGAGGCAAATTGTTGCGTGACATCTGACCCAGTGAGTGGAGTTTTGCTCGCAGGTGAAGGACCTATTGGATTTCACTTTTACCGGTGCAAACAACAGAGAATTAAGTCATTTATCTCAATTACGTTAATCTTCATTAATACATTTACGGATCATGGACTTTAAAGTATTATTCAGATGCTCTACCAACCCATCGATCTGTGGGTGGTACACACTCGTCTGAATATATTTAATGCCCAGTAACCCCGTAAAGTTCTGTCAGTGTTCTCGACATGAACAAAGTCAGAATCTCTTTCGGGATTCGGACTCGGGAGATGTCCTGAAACTGAGCCTGCGCGACACTCTTTGCAGAAATGTTGCGCAATGGCACTGCCTCCGGTTGGTCAGGCAGTGCCAGTTAGTTACACTAACACAAAGCGATATCCACCCCTGTCCATCATGGACGCACCGCCGCAGCCTGCCCTAAGGGGGCCACGGGCCAATCGGTGCCCACTTCCATCAACGGACACTCCCACCGGAAGTGTCTGAGCTACCCGCACCGCCACCACTCCTGCCTTGATGTTTGAGCGACCCCCTGTGGGTTGGTAAGGAAAGGTCAGGGTGGTGTCCCAAAATTCCTCTGGGGTTTAATACGGACATGGCAAACTGTCTACCAATGCAGACATGGGGGTGACCGTCTGACATTTGAAAGACATTTGCTAGATTGTGTAATGAATGTAAAAAGGGAAGGGGAGGGTGCCAGGGTCTGCTGGGTTCGGCGGATTGGGGAACCCTATGGGGGGCACCGCAGGGGTGGTATGGGCGCTGCGGTGGGAGCTTCCTCTGCGGGCAGGCTGCAGCCGGTGTGCGATCGCTGTGCCCCTGACCGCAGGGATGAACCACCAATTGGTCCTCCGCCAGGGTGATGCCGGTCTCCAGCAACGTAGGGTGGTGGCAGCGGACCCAGGCCGAAGTTGAGTTTATATAGGGGAGAGACACAAAGCCAGGATCCATCACAAATTCAGAGGAAATCATTCAGATTCATTAGAAACTTCTTTTACTTGTGAATGCTTTTTTGCACTAACGAGCACTAACAACAGTAACGAGTGTATTTGCTATGAACTCGAGTAATGGTCACTTCAACTGGTTCACTTCACTGTCACCAACACACACTGTACTTGCTGACTTTGGCCTGTGTGTGCTTGTATGTTTGTATGTGTGTAGTAGGATGAACTCAGCCCCGACAGTGAGAGCAGAAGAGATGCTGGCACCTTAAAAATTACCAGCACCTGCAACGTTGGGGCTTATCAATACTCCGGTGTATAATACTTTTGCACGGGGGCCCATTTAGTGTCTAACGCAAAAACGAGAAAGGCTACAGTATTTGGTTTGTCCATTCTAGACTGCTGTAGAAACATAGCGCTGCAACACGGCAGACTCCATGGAAGGGAACCCAACCCGCTTTCTTCGTAGGTAAAATGTCTCTTTCTAAACAAATGGTAACACAATGATTCTTAGTTTCAGGTGGTTATACACTATTGGAAACCTAGCCATGAATGATCATTTTGATTTATGCCCACAAGTCCTTCTAAAAAATACACCCTGTTCCTGTAATACTAAAAAAGTAAAATGATAAATGTGTATCTTCAACCCAAATCAGCACAATGCTGTTATTGATAGCAGAAAGTCTTCTGAATTTAATAACAAATCTTAGTTGAAATACAACTATGATCCTTATAGTTTTATCTCTCTTACAAAATTACAAGTAAAAAAAACTTACAAGTTAAATTTAGTTTAGTTATGATAGCAGATAATGACGTAATCCCTTAAAACTAACTGCAGCTGTGCATGTGCGCGCACACAGGCATGTGCTAAGAGGGTGAGTTATAATTTGCTGAGCACAGCAGCAAGGGAAAACTTTCCCTTCCAGAGTGCCTCTTCAGCTAGCTGACAAAAATCATTGTGACAACCTTCATCCTTCTCTCCTCTCACCCCCTTCACATCTTCCATCCCTCACCCACACTCTCTCTCTTCTTTTCTGCCCACACTCAATGCACCCAATCAGCAAAACCATCCCTCTTTATCACTCAAAGCATAACTGGGGACTTTGAGGAGCAGCTATGCAATCCATACAAGCCGGTGGTTATTTATAAAATCAGCTGTGTCGCAGCCAAACCTTTAGGTGTTGTTTTTTATGACACGGAGAAAAAATGCTTACTGAAATGACAATATTTAAAAATGCCTTTCCCTCTAAATGTCAAAATTCAACAAATATCTCAAGCACTGGATTAAGGGCAGGAAGCATTGTTTCTGCCAGGCTTTTGAGAGAAGCTTCAGTTTCCTTTAATGTTCCATATATTTTCACTGATATTCATTTCAAAAATAGTTTTCTCACAATATTAAATCCAACTAAGCTCGCAGATGTATAGGCTGTGTAGTCATTCTGGCCTTTTGTAAATGACAAGGAGCAATACTGCTTTATTTGCTGTTCGCCACTTTGCTAAACCTTCTGTGAGCTGGGACAAGCTAGAAACACGAAACTTGGGCCAATAACGGAAAAGTGCTTTCCAAGACTCCAATTAGCCATTTTTATAGTAATAATCCCAGTAAGTCATTGTTATTACAGTACGGTAGTTCAAAAATACTGTACATCACAGTAACCGTGTAACCTAACCCCTTTTACAGCAAATCCTAGACTACTGTATTTATTTTAAAACTGTAAATGAATAACAGTAAAATAACTACATACTGTAAAATGAAGACACAATGTCAGCCTATGTTGTGTGTTGTCTAGTACTGGGACCTTACCAACATGCGGAGCCTTGGAGTGCTCGGCCTCAACATCAGCATGGGTGGAAGTTTCCTGTAACACAAAATAAACAGACAATAGTACCATATTTAATTAGGAGAGACATAAAAGAAACTGGGTCAAATAAAGGTGTATTTAGGGGGAAAGTGATAATATAAGAAGCATTGTTTAGTCTGGAAGGTGTGGTTCACGTGGGGAATCGGTTCCCATAACAAACACCTGATCTTTTGGTTTGAAGTTTGAAATGTGTACGACACAAGTGTGTGTGTGTGTGTGTGTGTGTGTGTGTGTGTGTGTGTGTGTGTGTATGTGTGTGTGTGTGTGTGTGTGTGTGTGTGTGTGTGTGTGTGTAATGTCATCAGCAGTTTTATATGTTCAAATGCCTAGTGTGGAGGATACCATACGGTCTTGAGGCAATCCAATGTAAAACACAAAATTTATGATTGATTAAAGTTGTAATCGGTCATATTAAACCCGAACACGATAAGCTAGCAACAATGGATCCAACTCTATACCAGCTGTTGCCGAGTCTGCCCTGCCATGTAGCTCAGAAAACACACGACATGTTGACATGTGCAAAAGTCTGACCTGTCGTGGCATTGTTTCGCCTTGGCCCTCTTCAGCGGTGCTCGGTAACGTTACTCGTGCCACGTTGTGCCACACGGTAGCTAGCAAGAGAGAAAAGAGTCAAAACTTCTCCAAAAGGAGCTAGCCTTAGCTAACGGGCGCACCAACACACACGGCGACGGCGTCACACATAAACAATTCCAATTAATTTACAAGTTACACTAAATGCATGCCATTTATAAACTATATGAAGCCAAACGATTTATATCACAATTTAAAGTGCAAATACTATATTTTGATAATTTTAGTAGCACTAACGTTAGCTTACTAGTGCAAGCAAGGTATTCCATACTTCTCTCTTAAATCATGTAGCGTTACACGGTGACTTTACTTGCGAAGACTTTGCTGTCTGTAATTAATATACTGTTGCAAAATGCCTGGCAAAAAGATAATATGAAGGAATAATAATGAGCTTTGTTAAGTTGAAGTGTGGACTCAAGAACAGAAAGGGCGATTACAGGGAGTTGACAGCCTTGATAATGAATGATACAGCATGAGCCATTCCAGCCCTCTTATCCCTCACAATCATAAACAACCTTCTGAAACAAAGAACTGTTTTGGTTACGTAAGATTATATTGAATTAAACTGTCTTTTTAGTGTTTATGTGAACTGGCAGCAGAGCCAGATGAGAGGTCTGCTTAGAATTCAAAGGCTTTTAATGAGGACAGATATGACATTTCACAAGCACTCTGGCATCACCATCATTACCGCGATCATCATCTCTGTTTCCCCATCGGTGCAGCAGTCACAGCCTTGTCACGTAACCCAACAAGAATATGCCCTTGGTCAGGGATCACAAGGACGGCCACCTTCAGTGATGATGAGCCTGCAATAAGGTTTGATAATAAAAGGGAGAACAACCCAGATAGCCAGCGGACTAGGCCCTATTGCGGCTGAGTGTCGGCTGAATCGTCTGTGTTCCGGCTCAATGCGGCCAAATGTAAGCCAGCTTTGGCCTATTTCATTTTTGCCATATCTGGCCCAGATTTAGCTGTTATGGACACCTATTACCCAATTAGCCTATTCTGGCTAATTCAATTCAATTCATATGTGGGCCCGATTGGGCGAGTCTGACATGGCTGAAACATGGTAGCCGGGCTAATCCGCAGCGAGCACTGAAACAAGTTCTGGCTCTGTTGATGGTTGGCGATATAGGTCTAAACTTGCTAATCACAGCCCAGCTGGGGTACGGGCCTAGGCTCAATTTAAACCGGTTTAGTGTCAAGGTGGCCTGACTCGGACTGCATTAGCTGCGATTGGCCTGTCGGCAAAAAGTCAGACACATTCCTGGTGGGTGTTGGCCCACACTTCAGCATGCATCTCTACCTGTGAGACCCAGACTACTGGACCACTTGGATCTTGGCTAAGTACATTCTTGAAAGAGGTTTCTCTGCAATATTACTATTGTATCTGCTGTATTAGGTCTACTAGATTGTTAGTCTGTAACAACGAATCACCACCTGATGGGGAGTTGGATCAGATCGCTTTTCTTAATCTGAATTGTTTGAGCCGGGACCTTGTTTTCACTCAAGTGACTGAACGCAAAGGAAACCAGCTAGGGTTAAAGTGTTTGTTCTGTATTCCAATTCTACTAGGGATTAAGCTCTATTTTACTTTCTACCTTTGAGGTAAATAGACCTTTGTCCTTAATCAGTTTTGGCAAGAATAGGAGATTCTTGTCAAACTTGAACTTAATTTATTCAAGGGAAGACCTGCTATTGTCCTGAGCCTAGTAGTTTATATTAGTGGCCATTCTAACGAGCTGGGGGCATGGTTGACACAGCTGTAGCTAATCATCGTCAACTCTGTGTAAAACCAGGTGGGGGTTTGAAGCGTCAGTGAAAACTCATTGTATGAAGACTCGGAGGATAAAGACATAGGAGTCTTTCGTTGGAGTCTTTTGTTGGAGTCTTCGGGAGTGGCTGAGTATAATATTGCCCTGGCATATGTACCTTCCATACCTGTGCACATATCTACTCCAAGAGACGTTAGGCCTCGGACTCAATCACACATTTATAAAATGCCCTCCTCTGTTATCTATCCCAACACCTCGTCATATGGGGCCTCTGGAATCAAGCAATCTCTGGACTTCCTGGCTCTCACTGAGACTTGGATCAGCTCTAAGTTCAATGGGTCCGGATCTCCGAGATGTTTGGAGATCTGTTTAAACTGGTGGTCAAGGAAACTCGCCTGGCTGTCTGTCTCACTGCCATCCCTCCTGACGTCTACCCTGCTTCCACTCACAACTCCACTCGACCGGGAGGCCCTCTTGGCTGAATGCAGCTGCAGCTTCCCTCTAATGGACCTAAGCTCTTGGTAAGGTGCCTGGATAGGTTTAAATAGCTTTGATTTCAGCTCTTAACACTTTAAAAAAAATATTTTTAGGCCCTTTCTCCTCTCGAAAATTGCATACCCAAACTAAAAAGGGTGTATTTCTCCAGCTACTAGGGCTATTTGAATCATTTTGGTTATAATAAAAGGTACACGTGTGAGAATGAGTTCAGATGTGTAAATATCAGTCTGTATTACTGGTTAAGAGTAAATGAAGATGAGACAAAATGAAAAGGTTTCAGGTCCACCGAGAAAAAAAAATCACTTTCAGGATGATTATTTCTTTTAAATGATGCAGCTGTAAGGTCCAACTCTAACCCAAATCATAACACAATATGTGAACATCCTCTAACCCAAATCATAGCAATATGTGAACATTCTCTCTGCAAAGGTTGACTTTGATAAAGTGAAGCAGAACTAAGTTAAAGAGGGTTTAGTACAGAGAAAATTCAGACGAGGTCCCCAACATTTGCATTGGGGCACATTTGCGCACTGTTTCCCAGCCGTTTCCCAGCCCTTGCTGATGCCTCAAACTGACTACCTTTTAAAGAAAGCGCCTGTGGCTCAGTGGTAGAGCAGGGTTATCCTTCAATCAGAGAATCGGCGGTTCGATCCGCTGCTCCATGTCAATGTGTCCTCGGGATCAACCCCAAGCTGCTCCCATGGCTGTGCCTACTGTGTGTGAATGTTGTATTAATTTGAGATAGTCCTGATGGTCAGCTGGCGCCTTGCATGGTAGCCCCTGTCATCAGTGTATGAATGGGTGAATGATGACAAGTAGTGCACAGTCCATTTACCATCTACAATTTCCTTCTTATCACATGCTCCACCAAACACCAAATTCTCTCCCAACTACAACTTTGCCGCACCCATCATTCTCCAAGGACAAGCCTTTATCTCTCACTTAAAAGGTATCAATTGCATCTTCATGATCTGTTTTGCTGCTTTTGCCTATTCTGTGATATCCATAAAATAAAAAGATTTGTTTGAGTGCTGTGGCGGATTCCCTGTCAACAAAGCAGATGAGCTACAAGCAGTTGAAGCACATAACTAATGTCCTTTCTTTAATAAATGATTGAATGCATCTTGTTTATGATATGAATTAAAGCTACCTAGCTAAATTTCTTTTTTTCTAAAATCTCAACCAGCCACTTCCATAAATCCCTACCTAACCCTTCTTCTATTCTGCTGAATTATCTTGGAGGGAAGTTGCCTCCTTTCTTTTTTAAATTCTTTATCTATTCATTATTTATTATTCTTCCCAAGATCAGAGTGTTCTATGGTACTAGCCTCAGAGCTCAATTGATGTGCTGACTTTCATATGAGAAACATGCAGAAGATACTGTGACTTACAATGGTTTGGAGATTAACTGGTCCCTCTGCATCCCTCTGCTCTCACTGCCACAATATCTGTCTGTTTGTGTAACCTTCATCTGTCTGTCTGTTTCTGTGTGAGTGACATATTTCTTTATTGCTGGTGGTGACTCTGTAAGGTATTGTATTCATAGGTGTGGTGGCACTCCTGGAGGAAAGTATTGCTCGTGAATATTTACTTTCGGTGAAATGTCCTCCAATCAGTTTAATCTCCTGAACAATGCATTTATTTTTCCTCATTTGACAATCATTATTAAATGTGTGTTAGTGTGAAAAGGAAAAGTGCAGCTGTGCTGCAACATTAAAACCAAGTTCCACAGAGTTGTTTGTGCTGTTTGATGTCTTATTTATAATTGTAACTTTACTTTTTATCATTGTATTATTAATATCTCTCTCTGATGTAGTGAACACCACTGTTCACTACAATAGTCTTGGATGTATCTGTCTTTCTACAGTTCTACTGGGCTTGTGGACGACATGCGCCCTTACGGAGACCAAAAGGGTTGTTGGAGACAATGCTACACTGCCCTGCTACCATCAATTCTCGGTGGGTGATGACCCCACTCTTGACATTGAGTGGCTGCTTCTCAAGCCAACCAACAAGCAAAGAGTGGTGAGTGTCTCTCCATACAAGAGCTTAAAGGATGGAACACACTAGATCACACGCAAATATTCATTTGATCCACATGTGCATAGCTAGAATTAAACAAAACTACGTTAATGTTAGACATTGGTTGTTGAGATTTGGAGGGAAGTGTAATTATAATTAGTTAGGTATATTAAGGGCATGAGAATCAACAGTGTCATATAAAGCACACCTCTGCTGGCCTAAACGGAATCACGAAGTTATAGCTATTTTATAATTTAATTGTTTTTCACAAATACACTACATGTATTACAATTATTTCTCCCTATTAGCTTATTTTCTCATTGCACATCTCCTGTCTTCCTCTGTTGCTCTGCTTCCAGCCTGCAGCGCTGCTTCAATTGCAGCTTCTTTTAAGGAGAGCTCTTATCCCATCAGATTTCACCTCTATGTCTCTATGGAAGCAGAGCACTTCAAGATGGCCTTTGCAAATTAAAGTTCATGGGGATGTTATCGTTGATTGTCATAGTCTTCAACCAATCAGATCTTTAGTTTGACATGCTGGGCGTATTCTTTGACGTGCCAGCGCCAGCAAGATGGCCCTGGACGTATGATTGGTCAGTGGGCCAGCGTGACCATTAACATGCGCTGTGATTGGTCAGTGGACCAGCGTGACTTCTGTCAACAGGAAGCTACCTGTTTAGTGTATTTATGTACACGATATCAGACGGCACAGAAGGCCCAGGTCGAAAATGCATGGCCCGCCACTGCTGTACACTATATTTATTCAAACTTGAAAGACTGGAATCTGCCATTTTGACACATATTTCATATAAAAAAACCTAGCTTGAATAATTAGCTTAATTAAAATGACAGCATTAGAATCCTTTTTTGGAGCTGGCCATACCAACAACTTTAAACTCTTTTTCTCAACTTCACTGCTTCTGTAGTTACGCTTTTTTATCTCTGGGCTTCACTCAGACAGCAGCAGCAAGGCTATCAAATCAGTTTGCAGGTAATCCTGCTCTGGCAGTGTTATTTAATAAATAGTCAAGTTAATGTTCAATTGAATAGCATTACATTTGACATTTTCATTTATTTGGTCTCCTGCACGCAACACTGATGAGCTTTATGGTTTTCCGTACACAGGTGGAGGCCATGAGTCAAATATACTATAATGACCACACAAACATGAGAGTGCTTGCTGGAATGTGCTTTATTAGTCTACTTACTTACTAAATATTTGTTTAACTATGTGGGCACACCAGTAAACAACAACAATATCAAACCTTAAACTGTTAAATAGGGTTGCGTAGTTATTTTGATATAAGTGTCAACCTAAAATAAATTAAGTCTAAATATGTAAACAAGTAAAGGTAAAACAGGCAGATATTGCCAAATATTGATTACTATTCATGGTTCAAGTTCCACCGTAATAGATTATTATGCAAATGTAAATTTACGATGTAAGTCTGTAAGTCTAATGTTAAGAAGTAACAAACAGGCAAACCCAATAAGGTTATAATTAAGGTTATTATTCTTATATATAATATATCTTCTCCCTGGCCTTTTGTACAAATACAATTGCTAGTTATAGAGAACATTGTTGCATCTACTGTATGTGTCTTATCTTGTTTACTGCATCATAAACCTGTTTCACCTCCCCCACCAGGTGATCACCTACTTTGCTGGACGGGTTTTTGACCCAAATGCAGCCGAGCATAGCCGTGTAGCCTTCGCTGGAGAGTACTTAAAAGGTGATGCCTCCCTGCTGATCAGTGACCTGTCTCTACCAGACTCAGGAGAGTACAGCTGCAAAGTCAAGACTGGCTCACAATACCACTGGAGCACAATCAGCCTCATAGTGCTGAGTAAGTGACCGACAGCACTTGAACTAGGAAAGAGTCAATTGATTTTCTGTCTGGAAATTCTGTCACTGATTAAAGCTTGTTGCCCTTTAAGCACATGCTATGCTAACAATATATTTATTTAGAACGGTTAAGAGTGCAGAGGAAGTACAGCAACCCGTTTCAAATGTAGTTGGAAGACGCCCACATTAGCTGAATCTTAGCTTACTATCCAATAAACAAACCTCTCAAGATTTTACAACCCCTTTTTTAATTAAGTATTGCCCCTCATTTCATAGAGGCAGCTGGACCTTCACACATTAGGCATCAAGTCAGTTCTCATGCTGTGTAGCAAATAATTGGTACAACGTTAGCTAAACCTCTCAAAGTTGTTTGCTTGCCTGTCGTCTTGCAGACAGATCTTACAAAGCATTAATTCAAACTTTTTACAAATTTTGGCATTGTTTTTATCATAGCAAAATTGTTTATTTGGGTTCCAGACAGTTGTAGGAAACCAGACGACGTGTGGCTTGCAATATACAATGAATACAGCTTAGTGCAATTCACTGAGCACCCCTGCATGATAGTATGAACCCAGACGCATTAGTTTCCTGGATATCTGGGACTTCCTTGTAGAAAGCAGCAATAGTGGTTATTTCCGCCATGATAGATGAAACGTTGCCTCCCGTCCGGTGTGTTTAGTATGAGTGACTAAACACAAATGATCCGGCGAGTAACGTAAAAATGTGCTTTGCGTTTGGTGTTACACAGCCAATTCCAGTCCTAAGTAATATTGAAAATATTCTCTCGATCACCATGACTGGACATTTATGATTAATACAACGATAGTCTATCGTGAGTTAAGTAGATTTACATGGCAAGTGCCGGGTAATTACATACTAAGGACTGTATTAATAAGTGTTACCCAATCTCTTGACAATGGTTTGATTAGGTTACGGAAAATATAGTATCCATCTGCACTGGAGAACGGTCATATTTATTGAGACATTTCTTCAGGTAGTTCCCACTATTAACAGGTAGCCAAGTGTAAATCTAGTGTTTAAAATACACTGTATACAATAATGTACTGCAACATAATTATTTTACACTCAAATTCACATTTGTACAGTTGGAAAATCCCCAAATCTTCTTCTGAAAAAGTGTTTGAGGAAACAACGTGTAAGAATATCTGCGTTTGTATCCACAGTGAAGCCGTCCGATCCGCGGTGCTGGACGGAGGGCAAACTGTTGGAGGGCGGTGATGTTAAGATGAGCTGCAAGTCTGCAGATGGCTCTGATCCCATCCACTACAAATGGGAGAGGGTGCTAGACGAGGGCAAGTATGTTGGCAAGCTGCCGCCACTGGCCCTGCTAGGTAAGTCTACTCACACACAGGAGGACGTGTCAGTTATACAACTATTGAATGTACGCTTTAAGAATTAAGAATGAATACAAAGATGCTATTGCCAGAATAAAACATTTCAACTTTAAAAGCATTTGGCATCTTTTAAAGAAACAGTGTGTCATATTTAGTGGACTGTATTGTCAGAAATAGAACATAATGTTCATTACTGAGTTTTCATTATGGAACTAAGAATTGTTGGCTTTTTTGTTAGCTTAGAAAAGGCTGTTTATAGCTCCATAGAGAGCGGGCTGTCCACCATGATGTCCGCCATGTTGCATCGCCATGTTTTTACAGCAGCCCAGAACTAGCAAGAGCCCGGGTACGAAATCATTTAAAGATCAGAGTATTGACAAGCTCCACGATATTGGTGCATTTTAGTGGTTATTTTTTATGTTTTAGTGTATTTTATTATGATCTTTTCTTCTCTCTGTCTGGGCTGAGCTTCTCCAACTACTGTAAAAGTCGGGTTATGCGCCGCTACCTTCGGTCAGTGTCCCCTTTTGCTCCCCGCTGTAGCTAGCTGGCGCTCATGCTAGTTCTGCGCTAACTTCTGCTAGCTCTCCGCTAGCTCTCCGCTAACCTCCGCTAGCTCCCCGACAACCACCGAAGGTAGCGGGACCAGCCCCGGCTTGACACCCGACTTGGGCAAAGGGGACACGGACAGTAGTAGCAGCAGCAGCAGCGCTAGCTAGCTTGCTACAGCGGGACACTAGGAGCGGCTTGTAACCCGACTTTTACGGTACACGCACACAAATGACACAAGCATTGGAGACAGAGAAGTGAACCAGATGAAATGAAGATAGCTGCTTGACAACAACTACGGATTTAGTATTGATACACACACCATCTAACCTAAATAAATAAATGAAAGTATTCATACATTTTGTTACACCTATTAAATATATTATTTTGTAATGTATATATTTGAATAAATCAAACAATATTTAAATGCCACCTCTAAGAAAGGCTTGAATATGTTTTATTTAAGTGTATTTAGTTGGTTGCAATCTTCAACACACCACTAGATATCACAACACCGTACACTGTTTCTTTAAAAGATTGCAAAGCGTTGTTCACAATTGGTTTGTAATTTCTCTTTACTCAATAGTACACTCATGTATTTCAATGCAAATGCGGTGTCCACAATTCATAGACTTCATCTTCACTCTTGTCAGATCTGAAAAACCCAGAGGTTGTGACGTTGAAAAACCTGACCAAGGACAGCACTGGTGTCTACAAATGCACAGCCAGCAACGATGTGGGAGAAGGGAGCTGCACAGTTGAGGTCAAGTTGCACTGTGAGTGGGAAATCCTTGTTGAACACTGAATTAAAAGAAAAGAAAAATTGGATTGAGATTAGGCCAGCTGCATCGGAAATCCCAGAAATGATTTTCACACCATAGACCAGGGGTCTCAAACTCAATTTGGCTTGGGGCCACCGCTGGTATTGTGATCTCATCGAAGGGCCACACAGAAAGTGCAATATTTTTTTTTACATTCATAACCTATTTTCGTCATTAAAAAAAGACAACCAGCAGTTTCTATACATTTTTATAATAGTTTTTAACAGTGCTAATATATATATTTTTAAAATGACTTATTGAAACTGCACCGAACCAACAAATGCAAAACCTGAATACATTTGTACTTTATTATATTTCTTGCCAGACACCTGGCACCGCTTCTGCTCACACAGCTGAGCCACATTGACCCTGATCCAGGTCACAGTAGTAACCCTGATCCAGGTCACAGTGGAAACCCTAATCCAGGTCACAGTGAAACCCTGATCCAGGTCACAGTAGTAACCCTGATCCAGGTCACAGTGGAAACCCTGAGTACAGCTTCACGATAGGCATCACTAAGCCTGGACCTGTACTTGTATTTATGAAAGTTCATAGTCGAGAAAGGTTTCTCACAGATATGTGCTTCCAAAAAGGTGCATTACCCGACTGATCACTTTTGTCTGCTCAGGGAGACCCCTGCCATAGACATTCAGTAGAACCATCACAAACTGTTCTTAACCAAAAGAATATGCGGATGACTTAAAGTAATGTTTTAGATGCAGTATTAAAAATCATTGACCTCAAATACATTGGAGTTCGCCATCTTTTGTCATACTTGCAAGAGAGTTTAAAGGATAAGGCTGACAACGGTCTATAATCCTTGAGAAAGCCCAAGATCCAAACCAACAATGCATTAGGTCATCTCTCAATGCTGTCTGACTTCCCTCTCAGTAAATCTGGCTATTTCACTTTTAAGGTCAATATCAGTATGCTTTTTATTACACAACTGTATGTGAGTGTATGTGTGTTTGTATATGTTTTGTAATTTGTGTGTTGGGTGTAGATATAAGAGGAATTGGTGTGGTAGCAGGGGCAGTGGTTGGCGTGTCCTTCGGAGTCCTCCTTATCTTCCTCATCATCTGGTTGGTGTTCCGCAAAAAGAAGATGAAGAAATATGAAGAAGAGACCCCAAATGAAATCAGGTATACAATGGAGAACACACTTTCTCTGCCAGTCATAACCATACAGTCATTACTGAACTCTTCAGTCTCATGATAACAAATTAAACCATCAATGTTTGTTTCAAATGTACTGGGACATTTTACTCTGTCAATACATGTTGATTGGATCTGTTGAGGCCACCCTTTAAACTTTTCGGAATCATGTTCTCATTTCAGGGAGGATGCAGAGGCTCCCAGAGCCAAACTGGCAAAGCCCAACTCTATCTCTTCATCTCTCTCTGGCAGCTTTCGCTCAGGCACCTCCTCCACTCGGTCCATGGTGCACAACATTGCGCTCCAATGCCAACACGCCTGTATTCCTGCTGGGACAGTCTTCAAGGAAAGCTGCCAAGCCTTCTCTTTCACTCAGTCGCCACCCGGCTACAATCAGTCAGTTACCAAGTCTCCTGAACTCTGTTCAGCACCAACCTCCATGTCTACCTCCAACTGCAAGCCCAGCCCTTGCCCTAAACTAAGTCCTGGAAACCTGACCCGCATGGGAGCCACTCCTGTTATGATCCCTGCCCAAACCAAGGCCTTCCAGACTGTGTAGAATATGTAATCAGACAGAAGCCACGGCAGCCTCAGGACACAGCAACAAGCTGAACCCAAGAGTTAGGCTCTGATGAAGATCCAATGATGATATGTTTTCACCATTCACTATCTAGTGCAGGAGTAGGCAATTATCTTGGTGTCACATGAGTAATAGGGTCTGTTGACGAGGGCCGGACCAATAGACTGATCTCAATCCTGCTCAATATTATTCCACCTCTTTATAAAAAGCAGAAATTGTATGTTTGATAAGCTGCCAGTAATACGAGTAACTAGTATGATCAGTGGTGGAATGTAACCAAGTATATGTGCTTAAATACTGTGCAAAGTATTTCCATTTTTATCAACTTTGTACTTCCACTTCACGACATCTCTGTTATATTGTACTTTTAAATCCACATTTAACTGGCAGCTTTAGTTACCGTAAAATCTGAGTTATAAGCCGCTACTTTTTTCCTCAACTTTGACCCGTGCGGCTTAAGTATCGGTGCGGCTAATTTGTGGATTTTTCCGATTCTAAATGTAGCAGCAGGTCACCCCGCCAACCCGCTTAGCTCTCCGCCGGCCCCCACCAACGATGCCACCGCGCTCACCCGAGGAGGCGCGATGGAAAGCAGGTCTGACGGCGAGGGAACCCCTGCCTCTGCTGGGCTGCACTGTTTGAGCTCAAGTAAACAACACTGAAAATTCAGCACAAAAACAAAAAGGTGTTGTCAGCGCTAGCTGCAGCAGCTAGTGTGGTATTTGTTATAAGTGTATTTTGGTACATTGTGATTCACGTATGTTTAATGGATGTTCATAACAAATAGTACATGTAGGGACCCAGGGCGGGATTCAGGTGGGAAGCACAACCTGTGACAGGGGGCTGCTGCATCGGGAGTTTAGAGCATGGCGGCCTAAGCAATAAAGGAGTTACAATTAAGAGCAGCTTGTTCTCAAGTCTCATGTGTATTTAAAAACACAACAGCTAGCTCCCCGACAACCACCGAAGGTAGCGGGACCAGCCCCGGCTCGACACCCGACAGTAGCAGCAACAGCAACAGTGGCTTGTTTCTGATTAAATACTTGACTTATGTTCCTCTTTCCTTGTCCGATAATGGGCTCCGCGGGCTAAAAAGGTTAACATGCAACTGTGTGTCCCAGTTACAAACAAATTGAGGCAGTAGTGCAAAAGTATTCACTATAATTTTTCCACATTGTGATGAGTTAGCTAGGACCAAATACATGGTATGTACTATTTAAACAGTATATTCATGACAATAGCTATTAACCAAGTATTAAGACCTCCACTACATTTGTCTGGCAGCTTTATTTACTCATTAATTTGCACATTACACTATTTAAACCAATTCTAAACTACCCAAACTGAACAACTAAATGGTAAATTGTAATTAGACCTGTACTTGTATACCGCTTTTCTAGACTTTGCCAAAACAAAAAACAACATTTGGCCTAAGGTAACACAATATTTGACATCTTCTGACATGCCCTTATGTATAAGGTAAGTGTGTTCAGGCTGTCCCTCCGAGTATATGTAAAGGATGCAGTCCTCTGTAGGGGTATAGAGTCTTATGGCATGTATCTCCTTGGTAGTTTAATCACTCGGTTGGAGCGCCTTGGAGCCCTGGGTTCGGGCTCCAGGAGTTCAGGTGTCTGCATGTCGTAGTCAACAACTTCCTGTGAACTCTGCAGTCTTTACCATAACCCAGTTCAGCCTGTGATCCCATGACATCTGTATCAGGTTCAGCAATGGCTCAAGCTCTCAGCAGTTTAGGAATCACCCGGAAACTCCCAGGGGCGTAGTGGAACCTGCTGTGGCATCTTTTGGTCCAACTGGCATGTCTCACATTCCTTGCTAATCTTCTTCACGTCAGTCAAGGTTCCGCCACCACACATACTTCCGAGCTTAAGGCCTTTGTTTTTAATATGCCTTGGTGCCCCGAGTGAATCTCCTTTAACACGGCAACATTCTCATCTTTGAGGGTACAATGACTCTGCTCCCCCATAAGAGACACCCTTGCTCTGTGGAAAACTTATTTCTCTTCATGAAAAACACCAAGTATTCCTCTAACTTGGCTAGCCCTCCATGACACACTTATACACTTGCGTGTGCTCTATATGCGCTTGTATATGCTCTGCCAGCAGTGAGTGGACAAGAGCTGAAGTCACGGCTGTCCCTGTGTCGCTGGTCTAAGGCAAAGGACAGTGGGAAAGTAGTCATACACTGACAGTATAATCACCCACCGCTGAATGCGTGTGTCACACAACGTAAGCTACGCTAAGGTTAGCCAGCTAGCTGTAATTTAGCTACGCAGCATGGAACTGCGTGGTGTAAGTTGCTTTGCAAGCTAGTTAGTATCATTGAGCCCATGGTCCAAATATCATGTGCCTGTTTTGGTTGATGCACAGGACGCTCGCTTAAATTTGATATTCTGCACATTGTCAGGTTTATACTCGGAATTCTAATAAACAAAAAATAAGCTTATATTATGAGGTATTTAGTCAAATAACAATGAATTCTAATGCTTTTCAAAAAATAATAGAATGAAGAAAATTGAAATCCCTTTCACGTAAACCAGATTGCTCCAAAATGAATAACATGTGCACTCAATTTGTTAGAACAATGCAAATAAAGTTCTATCTGTGCAAACAATAACTAATATTTGGCAAAACCTATTGTGGCTGCAAATAACCTGTTTTGCACTTTATATATTTTTGGGTAAAATGTGGAGAGAATAATTTCTCCACTGTGGGATTAATAAAGGATAAAAAAAAAAAAATATATATATATATATATATATATATATATATATATATATATATATATTCTTTTTTTTTAAGAATCTGCATCTCTCCCCCACACCCCACCTGCAGTACCTTCGCGCCCCACTAGAGGGTCGCGACCCACAGTTTGAGAACCACTGCCTTAAACAATGTAACAAACCCAATACAAACAATAAAACCAAATTAACCATTGACGGTTTACCCAAAAAATACTCAAAATGAGTCACATTAATAAACACGACACACATGCCGGTGTGTATGCTCTTAGTAGTGTGTCTTATGTCCCTCTTTTATGACATCATGGGTATATATATATATATTTCTTTTTATTACATTTCAAATTTGTATTAAATAGATGTCAGCATTCATTTGAGTTAGAGACTAAATTGGCCTCGGGTGGTTGTGGGTGTCCACTGCATGCTTCAGGCTCCACCAGCTGCTGAGAGAGACTACATGTCCGAGGTTGCGATGAAGTTAGTTTTAGATTGGCTATTCGACAGCCAGTCTCCAGTGACCCCTCCAGTGGTAGTTAGTTCATCTCGTTTCGACATCATCGATATATTACTGTTGGATTACCACACAATCAGATACCTTCTTTTGATCAGGTCTACTAATGTGTAGTTCATGTATTTCACATACATATTTTAATAGAAAACAATGGCATTTTTGTCCAGGAACTACAGTCACAAACACTACACAAGACACACAGACACTCACTTCTTCAAATGGGATTTTAGTGCTTCTTCTCATTTGTATGAATCCTTTAATGCAGTGGTTCTCAAACTGTGGGGCGCGACCCTCTAGTGGGACGCGGAGGTACTATATATATATATATATATATATATATATATTTGTATCCTTTCTAACCCCACAATGGGGAATTATTCTCTCCACATTTTACCAAAAAATATATTCAGAGCAAAACAGGTTATTTGCAGCCACAATAGGTTTTGCCAAATATTAGTTATTGTTTGCACAGATAGAACTTTATTTGCATTGTTCATTTTTGTCTGATGGAGCAATCTGGTTTACGTGAAAGGGATTTCAATTTTCTTCATTCTATTATTTTTTGAAAAGCACGGATGGAGGAGTCACAAAAAGTTGGACCATTTTATTACAATTTTGTTGGGGCGGTGGGGCCCGGACATTTGTCTTCCTTCAAAGTGGGGCGTGACAGAAAAAGTTTGAGAACCACTGCTTTAATGGAACATGTCAATGCATTTAATGTTTCATATATAATGTCATAAATATGCAACTAAATAGACTGTGTGCGGCCAACAAGAAGCTTCCATGCCAATCGTAATGGGAGCAGTTCTGTACACTAATGTAGAATAAAACATTGTTGTTCGGCATTCATCAACATACAAATAGTGTACAGTATTATACTACGTGAAATCCCAGTGAGCATGTTTTCCTTCAAGAATCGTTTAAAAACTACGATGTTTGTTGGTGAAAGGACATTCAAAACTGGTTCAAAAGTGAATATTTCTTTCTAATTTAACTTTATTCACAGATGTCAACCTTAAATATGACAGACCATCTGAAACAACTCCATTTAAAGATGGAAAGAGAGCTGTTGTTATTGTTTTTACGATCATATATTTTCTATTTCATTGTACTTGTAGTACAACATTGATCATGTTGTATTTAAATTGTTGCGTAATAAATACAAATGTATTGCTTCCTGTGTCTTTTTCTTTGTCCTTAAAGTGGACCCCTTTGATGGGTTAGATTGATTAATCACTGTACACGTTTATGTTTATCTACACTTCATATCCTATATCCTATCCACTTCCTATTGTTTATACATACTTTGTATTTTTGCACTACTCTATTGTTTAAGTTTAATTGAATTTCCTAGATTAATACTCTCTGCGCTGTACATATCTTTCATCCCAGCTATTTTAATTTTGTGGGGGATAAATATGACGAAATGAAATTATACAACCGGCATAAAAACAAATATAAAGTACATACAACAAATGATTCACCATTACGCTGAATTATCCAACATATGCAGATCAGGTGCGTGAGAATCACCTGTAGCGATAAACCCGTATTTTAAGTAGGACTCCTGATATTCTTTAAAGTCACTCAATCATTGGGCCTTTTCCTCTTTCCAAAGAAGCTCCCCAAAGACATCTGTTTTTATTTTTTGAAGACGTTAATTAAATGTTCACATTTAGACTATATTTCACTGATGTCTCATCCACATGTCTCAGTTAAAAGCTATCACAAATCTCAATGAAATTTAGTCTAAATGTGCCTAACTATTAGAGTCAAGATTCAAGATGTTTTTACTGTCATATGCACAAATAACTTATTCTAGAGTTATTCTATACAATGAAATGCTTATTTTGCTAGGTCCACACAGAATTAGAATAAGCTTAAGGTAAAAAATAAATAAAAATAAGGCACAAAATATTAAATATATAACAGTATTGCACAAAACATATAAATATAATAATATATAATAATAATAGTATAATACTAATAATAAATAATAATTAATCTAATAATATATATATATATATATATATATATATTAATAAATATGTAATACAAATATTAACTATAATAATGAATATAATAATAATAATAAATACAAATATGATAATAGTATGAGTATTGTTCAGTGTATAAAGTGCACTATGCATTGCTACAATGTCCAATGTTCACCAGCCTGATGGCCTGCGGATAGAAACTGTTCGTCAGTCTCGTGGTTCTGGACTTCAGACTTATAATAACTCATAACTAATAACTAATAACATAGTTATTAGTTATGTGCCTAACTAAAGCTGTTATTCTCATAATAAAGTGGATGAAAAAATGCACTAATGTAAATCTAAATGAAATGTGGTCTAAATAGAAAAGTTTAATCAATGTCTTCAAATAATCTGTAAAAAAGTTATGCTATGTTGAAGGTCTTTTCCCCGTGCACTATACTTTTTGTCGCTGTATCTTTTCAAAGCTCTGCGGGCGCTGGGTCCAGATACCCAAATGGAAACCAACTTCACCGCAGTACTCGTGAGCTCAGGCGAGAGGAGGGAATGGGTCCGAGCTCTCCAGCGGTGAATCCAGCAGCTGAAACCTCCAGCCTCCGCTGCTCCGCTGTGGGTTTCCACAGCAGGAGACGAGTGGATTAACATTTCAGCAGATTTATTGCGTCTCCCTTTTTTTGGGAAACAGCGAGGAGTCAAAAACGGGGAACTTTAGGATAAGCAAAGCTGCAGGCTCGTTTTAGCCATGTTCCCAGCGTCCATGAAAGCGGAGCGCAGACGGAACAAGGAGCGTCTGGAGGCCAGCCTGGCCGGCTTGTGTGAGCTGGAGCTGCTTAAACAGAGGCAAGAATGCCGGGTGCTGAGCGCTCTGTGCCTCGGGGACTCTCCGGGTCCCGGCCGGCCGCCTTGGGGAGCCCTACGGTCGGCACGATGCGCCCTGGACGCACCAAACGCCAACGCGTCGGATGACTACAGCCGCAGGCTCCAAACTGTGAGTTATGTCGGTTCTTTTGCATCGCGATGCCTGTAATGAAGGTCTGTTGGTTTAATGTTGTAAAAGATAGTGCGGGGTCATGAAAGTAAAGCAGACTTTAGAGTAGTGTCGCGTTTCGTAAACGTTGCATGGTCTTATGGAGGGCCCGCTATGGATCCTTTTGGATCACAGACCCACAGCTCCAGGAGACTCGCTCTTGGCAGAAGGGGACTCGGCCCATGAATGTGCTGTAGTCTGCAGAGATGTGTGTACATGTACATGTGTAATGAGGTAGTGCTCATTACACATGTATATGCCTCCTTGTTGTGTCATGGCTTTATATTCTTTCTGTTGTGAGTCTCTGAACCCTCAGCTCGCTTGTCCTCAGGGTGCAGATATGAACAACCAGAAGGTCCGAAAGTCACATATTTTACCATTTAAGGGCAAATTCAGGGGGGAGCTTCATTGCCAGTCATTTCACAAGGAAGAGCATGCCTTATCCAAACACCTCTATCCACAGTGCTGCTCAATCATCATTCACATGGAATAATTAATCACATTGAAGCTGAATTTTTGCCTCACTCTTCCAGATGTGGTCTTGATTGCATCAAACTCTTTAAAATACATTCTGAAACTAACATCAGTGTTTTCAAATGAGCTATTTTTCTTTTTGATAGGGACAAACGTAAACTATACTTATAGCATGTGTTCAATGTTCTCTTCTTTGGAGTATGACAAACAGGCCACAGGAAATAACAGTCAAATCTCAGACAAATGACCATTGTGTGCAGTTTGAGACGTCAAAACAACGTTCAGACTTGCCAGCATGACTTGACTTTAGCTTACAAAAATGAAAATGTAACACATTAAATTTATTTTGAATAGTCCAAATTTACAAATTTGCCTCAGAGGGCTTTTCAATCTGTGCACATGCAAATGTGATTATGTGGTTTGTGTCTCTTAGAGCCGCAGGGTCCCAACGCTGCAGCAAACACCGTCATGTTTGGAAGACAGGAACATTCCTTGAGTGTCACAGTGTTGGCAATTACTTCACATTTTAGAGAGTTCATACATTTTTTTTTATTTTGCACAATTCAAACAATAAAATAAAAAATCATAACAGAAAATGAATATCACAGTGCAGGAAGAGACAAAAAGCCAACTGGGCTTATTTGAAGCCTCCACCTATGTAAGATTAAAATGTTTACAAAGTTACAAACATAAATTGAAATATGCATAAGATAGACAACAAAAGAAAAGAAAGAAAAATAATGTAATTATGTCGAGTCTGTGCATGTGCCGTATGTGTGTGTGTGCGTGTGTGTGTGCGTGCGTGTGTATGTGTGTGTGTGCGTGCGTGAAAGTCAGCATGGCTTGCGTTTGTTCAGGGATGTTGGATCATACCTCTGTGGCATTTTCTAAGCAATGGTAACTAAAAATGTAGATATAACAGCTAAAACAAGAAAACATTTTTTATAGAGGGACATTTCTTTGTTAGGTGGGAAATGTCGTTCCACAACTTGGTTCCCCTAAATCTAATAGAGAATTGACCTCTGCTAGTCAGTAATTTAGGAGGATGAAGATGTGAAGATTGACGAGTTGAGTGAGAATGAATCTGTGAATTGACTTTGAAGAAGGTCTTGAAATGATCAGGAATATTTCCTTCACCTAAACGTATCTTATCATGTGATTGCAATGAGGGGATCTAAATAACAGCATCAGGTAAAAAGGGATGTGTTGGTTGAGAGTAATGAAAGTGGAGGCATAATTAGTGTTACAGGATTATGAATGTGGAGTTGCTTATTTTAACAGTAGAGCAGCTGGCAAAACATGATGAGGAGAGTGAACAGAAACACTCTCCCCTTCCACAACAGCTGCTGTGGAATTGCCCCTGAGCAAGGCATCAATCCACCAATTGCTTCAGTTAAACACTGGCTTTCCTCGATGAGTGCATGTGTATTCTACTTGGTATGGGGATGTAAGTAGTGTGTGTGTTTGTGCTGTCGTCCAATATAAATGAGTTGTGTGACCAACTGAAGCCAACACAAACATTCTCAACTGTAATGGATGTGTTGTGCCTACATTTCACACCTTGCTACGTTGAACAAACACAGTTGTATGTCTGTAGCTGTCTCAGCTCCTCGTGGGGTAGGGAGATGGGACCGGGGGGTTTTCACTCACTTGTGAGGTCTCCAAAACCCAAACTACCACCTGGTTACGTAGCCCTTTAAGCCCTCACCCTAACCCCTAATCCTATTTATTGTTTGAGTTGTGTTTAGAGGTTGTACATGGGGATTATATATTATTGTAGCCCTGATTTTTATGTTTAATTTGATACTTAGCATGTTTTTTTGTTTTGTTTTGGGGATTCATACCATGTTTTTGTCTTGATTTGTACCTTGTGACCTGATTATTAAAGTGACACAACAAAAATAATTACAAGCCAAAACACAAAAGACACCGAAATGTTTCCGTAAAAAAAAGCTTTGATGACAAACCATTCTCAAACATGTTGTTAGAGGATAAGATTGTAAACGTAAACCAAGACAAAAATCATGCAGTCCCAATATACAACTCAAACAAAACCCCAAGAAAGCAGAAAGCTTATTTCTAAAACGGTCCTCATCGTAAATGACAAAATTTCAAGTTAGGCGAGACAAAAGAAATGATCTGAGGAATAATCAAAGCGACAGCCTCTTGCTATGGTTGACGGTTCGTGCAAATATGAATGTATAGATAATGTAGGAAACAGAAAATTCAAACTGAAAAGTGGCATACAGACTGCTTGGCAAATGGGTTAGCACACACACATTCTATATTCACTCATGGAGAGCGTTCGCTATGCAAAACATCTTCAAGTAAACATAGTTCGTGCCAAGGATAAACCACCTGATCCAAATAATATAAGCAACAACATCCAGTAGCAATGTAACCAATAAAATACAGTATGTTAGAGGTGATTCAAAAATGCATCCCAATGCGGACATGAGCGATTCTGCATTGATGCGGTGACACGACACAATTGGGAGTTTGGTTTAAATTAATAAACTGCATTTTGCTGCCATTAGCAGTTATTTGTTCACTCCTCTTTCTCACCTCTGTTGGTGTTTCACTGAGGACAGAGGTTTGCAAAGAAACACTCAAGCAACATGTGCAGAGCATTCAAACTCTCAGCAGTCCACTACCTCTCGCTACCAATTAGCTGATCTGTTTCAACAATGTTGGGCTGAAAAAACATGCATGCGAACTGAAATTCAACCATGGGGTTCTGTCTGGAGATACAGTGACTTAAACCAAGTAAGAGTAGAGCTATGAGTGAGGAAAGACACTACTAACTGAAGGCTGAGACTAAGATGTGGCTTTTGTATGTTATAGATATGTAGTCTTATATTGGAAAGCATTTCAGATTGATCTGACTGCTTGTATTAATTGATGAAAAAGTAGTACCGTAAAAGTCGGGTTACACGCCCCTACTACCTTCGGTCAGTGTCCCCTTTTGCTCCCCGCTGTAGCCAGCTGGCGCTCATGCTAGTTCCCCGCTAGTGCTCCGCTAGCTCCCCGCTAGCTCCCCGGCAACCACCGAAGGTAGCGGGACCAGCCCCGGCTTGACACCCGACGCGGGCAGAGGGGACACGGGCATTAGCAGCAGCAGCGGGAAGCTAGCAGCAGGAGCAGGGAGCTAGCAGGAGCAGGGATCTAGCAGCAGCGCTAGCTTGCTACAGTGGGACACTGACCCTTGTAACCCGAGTTTTACGGGATATAAAAATTGAGGATGTGAAACATTGAAACAAGAAACCATCTCTACAGCTCTCTATCTGACGCTAATAAACAGAGCAGTCAGTTGAAAAACATGGCTTGGATCCTGGGCAGTGTTGGTCGTGAGCTTTACAACAGACAATTGGCCTTCACATCCTGGGCCAAACGCTGGGTTTTACAAATACAGAGGTCCAAATACTGAGCTTGCTAGGGGGGTTCAAGGGCATCTGATGTACCTGTAAGCTCTCATACATGAGAATGAGGTAAATGTTGCACTTCATGATTCATCTCCTATTTGCTCTCGTCCAGTCTGCGAAATGTACGTCATTTACGGTGGAAAAACGTAATAATGAAAACTGCTCTGCTTTTTGTTTAGTGAGCTTTTTGAATTACATTTTAGTGACGATTGCAACTGAGGAATATTGGTTTTATGATTTTAGAAGACCCCACAAAATGTTGCTACTGAGGCTCTCAGGACACACTGCTCTTGTCTCCCTGCTTTCAACATTAAATGATTCTGTTAATTTCTCTTACCATCCTCTACTCTTTTTTTCTTTCTCTCTCTGTTTCACTGTTTGTCACTTCTCTGTGACCTCTCTTTTTCTCTCTTCATCAACTACTTTTTTAATAAACACAGGGGCAAATCATGTTTATATGTAAGTGGTAGCGACCTGCGTTTTGATAATCTAGCAATGGAAAGAAAAATAGGTTAACAATAACATGTTGTAGGAACTCCAGCCATCCATCCATTTCGTCCGCTGATCTGGGATCGGGTCACGGTGGCAGCAGGCTGACCCAGGCTTCCCTCTCACCCGCAACTTTTTCCAGCTCATTTTGTTCCCAGCGAACTGGGAGATATAATCCCTCCAGCGTGTTCTGGGTCTTCCCCGGGGTCTCCTCCCAGTTGGGCGGGCCCGGAAAACCTCCAGTGGGAGGTGCCAGGAGGCATCCGAATTAGATGCCAAACCACCTCAGCTGGTGCCTTTTGATGCGAAGGATAGGCAGATCCACTCCGAGCTGTCTGATCACCCTATCTCTAAGGCCACCCTACGGAGGAAACTCATTTCGGCCACGTTCTTTCAGTCACGACCCAGAGTTTGTGACCATGGGTGAGGGTCGGAACGTAGACCGTCCGGTGAGACCCCCTAAGGGACCCGGTATAGAGCCTTCTCCAAGTCCACTCCACAAAGTACATGTAGACTGGTTGGGCAAACTCCCAGGACCCCTCCAGTAGTCTTGCGAGGGTAAAGAGCTGGTCCACTGGTCCACTGGTCCACGGCCGGGACGGGATCCTCACTGTTCCTCTTGAATCTGAGGTTTGACAAACGGTCGGACCCTCCTTTCCAGCCCCCTGGCATAAGGAGTAGTGTGCTACCCCGATAGTTCGAGCACACTCTCCGGTCCCCCCTTTTAAAGATGGGAACCACCACCCCAGTCCATGGGCACTATTCTTGACCCCCATGCGACATTGAAAAGTCGTGTCAGCAAAGACAGCCCAACAATGTCCAGCGAGTAACAAACTATAGTTTTTGTATATCTAATATGACTATGAACCACTGATCCCCTGATTGAAGGACGGCCCTCCTCACCACTGAGCGACGGTGGGTGATTACCAGCTAGAAGGAGAACATGTGAAGATCTAAGTTATTGATCACAGGAAATAACAGGGTCTGTGTTTTCAGTCTATCTCTGGTTATGTTTGCTCTTTTAAAACATTTCTTACATTAATCTGTGTTTCTGCTTCTGTCCAGATCATATGTTTCCCTCTGTCTCATCATCTCCTTTTCTCCTCCCCTTACCTTAAAAGGGAGAGCCTTTTTGTGTCTTCGATCCTGCTCTTTGCCTCTTCATCTTTGGTGACAGCAGCGGCTTTCAAACATTTCTTAAATACATATATTTTATTTATAATCTAATGTTCAAGGTTCCTGTTTATTAGTACACACACAAATACATGTGCTGCATATCTGCAAGTCCACCACTGTGAAATGACCCTTCATTGAGACAGTCTTCTCAAAAAGCATTCCTACCCCCACACCCAAGCAACCACTAACACACTCACATGGTTTATCTATCCATCGGTGCTCATGTTTCAAACAGATGCATGTCTCCATTTACGTTTTCGAGTTCAGTAGAGCACATCTCTGTGCCACTCCTTAATTCTTGTCACTTTGCAACTGCTTGTGAGAAATTAACAAATCAAATGTAATACCAATATAAGCACACTGTTGACAAATGCATTCCTGTGAAGAGACAGCTTGTGTTTGTGACATGTTCATTCTTTGTGCGCAGGTGATTGTTATAGTTGCATGTGTTATTAGTCAGCGATTTAGATGTAATAAGTGCATGAAGTATTGCTCATTTTGGATGTTGCATCAAGCCAGAGTGAATATTATTGGCAACTTTTAAGACTAAAACAAACAAAAAAACACACTTAAACGGAGGATGGAAAACATTGCAAACTCTACACACACACATTTGCGTTCTTGCCAAGTATGACTTTGTTAAAGTCAAGTTAGCTGCAGTAAACTAGACTACAGAGAGTGTTACATGTCTGGGGCACAACTGTACCAATGCTTTAGAGCTGGACACCTGTAGAACCACTGGAAGTGCGCTTTTTCAGCATTACGGCGTCAATGGTTCTGAAGGTGTGCATGTGTGTAAGCATGCATGTGTGCATTCATTCATGACTGTGTGTTTGTCTAGACATGACATGAGCATGTGTGTGTAAGCATGCACTCACATGAGGGGAACAAGCAACCATTGAGCCAGGATGGTCTCACATAAATAGCTGCTTAAAGCCACACACACAACCCCTTTCATGCAGTGCAAGCCTGAAGCAAAACCTAGCTTAACATAGCATGCAAAGGCATGTACACACAAACACACACACATACTGCATCTAATCTGAATCCTAAGTCTGCATGTGTTGGAGAGTCTTGTGATGCTCAGACTAAGTTAGTTAATGATTTCAATCTTCAAGGAGACAGGGTTGCATTTTGCAGCGAAAAACAGACAGCTTGATTAGATTTATGAGATTCTCATAACTTAAAGCTTAAAGAGACTTTGGAGGTATTGTGAGCACGGATTTGTTCAAAAATTAGCAGTCACCCCTGGTTTCCTACTTACTATGCTCTCTTTCTATTCCAATAATAATTTAACTGAGCTTCCATATGATGTTCTGGGAAAATGACAAGTGTATATGAAGACAAAGAGTCCTGCGTGACTTGACTATTTACTGCGTATTCTACCTTCTCATTACAGGTCATGCAACAGGTAACTAAATATTATGATTCAATTCAGTTTATTTCGTATAGCCCAAAATCACAAATACAAATTTGCATCGGAGGGCATAAGACATCCCTGTCCCGGGACCTCACATGGGATCAGGAAAAACTCCCCCAAATAAAGATAGTAAAAAACCCTTCCACAGGTGAAAAAGGGAAGAGCAACAGAGGACGATCCCTCTCCCCGGATGGATAGAAGCAATAGATGTCATGTGACCAGAATGAATAATGATCTATTCAACATCAACAATTTTGTAATGTTACTTTCAACTGTCTTTCCTGTATTTGTTTGTGCACTTCCTGTACAGCTGATGCTTTAAGGAGGAACCTCTGCCAGGCGTATGGATGGGTCAAGAGATTAAGCAAAACTCAAGTCTTCAGTTTTAAGCTATATAAAAAATTGGAGAGACAGTGAAGGGCACGTTTAAAAGTCAAGCTCATTAAAATGGACAATGCCAGGAAAAGTCTAGTGGATATCAACCAAAATATGTATGGGAAAATAACCGTATCAATAGTAACATGTGAAAATATAAGTTTTTATATTTAGAACATACACAACGGCAACCAAAGAGCAGTTTATTTAAATTCAGAAGACATGGACTTTGTGGCACATGCTGTTAGAAACACTTTTATGGAAAGGCAATGTACCAGCCACCTGTTTAAGATAAGAAGGCTAAAACAGACTGCACAAGCGGATATTCTGTCAAAAATTGGGTTGAAGAGATGATGAAAAAAGATCATAACTGCATCTGGTTTTTCTCCTGGAAAAGAAAGAAGAAAGAACACTTCCCTCTGCATGTTTTGGCATCTTCCTGGCTCTGATTTGCATTACAGAGTTTTATAAATGGCCTCTTTATGACAAAAAAATGTTTCCTCACTGACCATATAATCATAAACTATATTAGTTTAGGATCTTTTTTATCTCTTATACTAGGGATACTAGGGATTCACGCGGTGTATCATTTTGGCTGAATCATTTCACTGTTTTTGGCATTAAAAAACAAAATACTATAAAATAGACTGTATTGATTAATTTGCTGGATTTTCTGCAGTAAGCAGGGTTTGAAACGTGTAGAAGTATCTCAAATGTGAAACGTGGATTTTGTTTAAACATGTGAGGGCATCTATGAAAATCAGCTGACCAACTGCTGTATCTGAACAGTGAAACATTTCATGATTGGGAGTGTTTTAGAACCAATACTTCTCTTTAGTGACGTTGATTTCAGTTTTCTGTCTCTGTGCACTGTTTGTTTTTTTGCGGCCATAGCTGTCTGTGGATGTGAAGCGTGTTCCTCTCTGTGTCGCTACCAATCATCTTGGCGGAGGGACAGGGATTTGATATGCACACTCCAAATGAATGTGCATTTGAAGTGTATTCACATATTTCTCATGATGCAGTCTGGGTTGTGAATTTGAGGGTGTTCCCCTAACCTTATCCAAATATCCGATAAGGACAAAAAGTGAAAGAAACTTCCCACATTTGATTGTGATTTTCTGTAAGTTACAGAAAATATACATGCACTATAATTGGTGAATTTGTCTCATTATGTGCATTTCAGAGCAGTCTCCAGTGTATGCCCTGTGGTGTGAAGGCGTCTTTGGAACAGCAAGTGGCAGAGCTTAAAATGAACACTGAGGTCCAATCAGCAGATTCTCCAACTGACTGCCAACAAATTTCAGGTAAATAATCAACTTTGCTTCCTCCCAAAAACAAAATTCCACTGCAAAGCACATGCAAATGTTGAGGTAGACACAACGTTGGTTGATCTGAACACATACAAGGTTTCAGTACATTGTAACAGCTATATATCTCAATTTGGTTTAGAATACAAATACTGAACAAATCTCCTCTAGTGACTTTATGGATTCATCACCGATTATTATTTTTTCTAAAACTGACTGAATTAAAAAGTCTGGTTGAGGTCCAATCTGCATGAAAGGATAATTAGCTATTATGTGCTCTAGTTGCCATGTCATTGTGCTTATATTATTTTATATCTTATATTTTCACTGTAAGAATACTACAAGTAATTAATGCACTTCCATAACTAAAATAATAATTTATTTCACAAGGTGTGTTGTTGTTATTGTAGGTTTTAAGATTTTACGGTCACCTTCTCTTGGCAATGTTAGTGTTTAGTTAGTGTGTTGTTAGTGTTTTTTTGTCTTTTAGCTATATCATGTGCAGAACAAAATGGGTTGCCAAATATACTTTTGCAGCCATTATGATACCTGGGCAGCTTGCCAAAGTAAAGTCTATGTGTGGGAAACTTTGGTGTTTTTTTCTTTGAGAATGGTCAAGATTTGTAGACGCAGAATGTGTTTTGTACATCTGAAGTGGATGCAAGAATGATTTTGATCACTTTTCTTGTTTTAACTGTATTTATCAGGAGAGGTCCTTGTAGCCAGGAAAAATGGATCTCCTGAATCAAATTACCAACCTTTGGTCCCTCGTTCCCTCTCAGCATCTGATGGGACAGGAGAAACAGAGACAGGAGAAACAGACCTAACAAGATGGGCCACGATTACTGGTGCTTTGGGGGAGATGAGGGATGTTGACCCCAGTCAGGAGGATTTTCAACAAGCCCACAAAGTTAGGACTTATATATATGGATTGATCCAACGCAGAGCTCTACCCACACACTCCTCAAAGCTCCGTACCAGCCTGGCACATGATGCCCGAGCTGTCAATGTGGTGAGGCAGAGTAGTATATGCCGCATGGAGAAGCAACATTCCCCAAAGCAGGTGTCGGTTCAAGAGATCTCTACCCCGTGCCACAGTTCAGAGGGAACTGCTCCACAGGCTTGCCATAACCTTGATCGGGACCCTTACATAGGGACAGGGTTTACTGAAGAAGTCCCGCCCCTGTACCACCAAAATCTCCAGCAAAATATCCAACATCAACCAGGGCTTCATCATAGGCCCAGGCAGGCTTCCTTGATTAACACCTTCCGCTCAACCTTGCTAGATTATCCATCTTGCAGAGTGTTGCAAGCCCACCCAGACTCAGGTAATGCTGAGCTTAATTCACCTCAACATTTCCACAACTACCCTTCCCCTCTAGCTCTGTCAAAGCCTCATCAGCCACTTTCCCCTGAAGAGCAGCTGGTCAAAGCAGAGTATATTCCAGCCCATCCTTGCCGAGCCTTCACCAGAGCGTATGCTCATCACCACTCCAACCCCTACAAGGGTCCCGGGGTGCCCAACCGAACCACATATTCTCCAGAAAGAAACCATCATCAACAAGAGCATCAGCCCACAGCACCTCAGATCCAAACGTCCAGATCCCGAGGGGGAGCAAAGAAGTGTCACTCGAGTGAAGATAGAAATGGTGCCAGCAGGAAGCCGGGGAAGAAAGCATGTAGGTCTCAGTCCGAGAATAGCCTGCAAAGGGTTCCAGATCGCAAGTGCAATACAGTAGAGAGGGATGGCGGAGGAAGTGGAAGCGGTGGAAGGGGAAGCCGTAGTAGTCAATCCAGGAGCAAGAAACAACAGCAAGGAGGTGGGAGCTGTCGGCGCTGGCAGTCCACCCTGGAGCTCAGCCAAGATGAGACTGACCAACCACCCATGCAAGCACCCATGCGAGGCTCTTCAGCTTCAAACCAAAGGGACCATTGTGCAAGGCGCACACGCAAATCTCGCCCTACACATGCACCGCATGCCTACCCACACCATCCCAACTCCCACCATCTTCAGCCCATGGAGTACCAGTTAGAGAGGGAACAAGTGCCACTGTGTCAGCCTAGTGAGGAATACCCAAACCTACGTCAGGGTGAGTCTGAGTCAAGCATGAGCGAAGCCGACTCTCCAGAGTCCAGCTCTTTGTCCAGTGATTCAGATGAGAACGGTGGTCTCGTCTGGCCCCAACAACTACCCCCTCAACTGGCCCTCCCTTCGCCTTCTGTTCCACCTCTGCAGCCCAAGGCTTTTGTCAAGATTAAGGCTTCCCATGCTCTTAAGAAGAAGATCCTGCGCTTCCGCACTGGTTCACTGAAAGTAATGACCACTGTATAAAGTGGAATACTGGCCAAACTAAAATGGACAGCAGATCTTTGGACTACTTAGAACAATAGACCACAAACGACAAAGAATATAAAAAACAATGTGTATATGAAAGTTCTACGTTCTTGGTTGGAATAATTGATTGGACGGCTTTAGATAAGCCTTTACAAGTATTGAAGGAAATAGGCATCACCATATCAGCTGTTGTTTCAAAAATGAGATGTAAAATGATGTATGAAGTGTTACATTTTACTAAAAGTCTTATATGGATTGCTCATGTTTCGTCAAAGGATTCCAAAATTGGCCACATTGGCCCCTAAATATCCCCACCCTCAACATGCACATATCCAGTGATCTAGTATGTCAAAGTCCATGCTGGCATTGTCGTTGAGGTCACAGAGAACCGTATCGTATGGCTCTAATAAACCTACCATTGTCAGGGGCATTGGGCCTCATGCAAGAGCATCTCTGTACTCTTAGCCTAAACTTGTCTTGTTCATATGAGTGTCAGATTCATCAAACTGCTTAACCGCAAAAAAATATTTAGTTTCAACCTGATGTATGCCACCTGTTCATGGGTAACTGTGCATTTGTGAGATTGTATTATTTGCATAACCAACACTTTGCTTTTTACAGATTCTTTAAAAAGTATGTTTTTGTTGCTAGGTTGTCAGTCTCCATTTAAAAGTTTAACATTCTGGTTTCTATCTTGTTTTAAGCTAATTCTCCAACAGATACAAATGTGTACATTTTAAACATATTGTTGGTTATATAGTAGCCGACAATGTTGACAGAGATTACAGTTTGGTCCTTATGTTTGGATTATTTTGTTGCTAAAATGACGCATACCTGTTATTAGTCATACTTTATTTGAATAGGGTGATAACTCAAGACAACAACCACAAGGTAGTGCTTTTTACATGTTTTTCTGTATAAACATACAGCTATTACATATATTGTGGTTGGAAATAAATGTAGGACAAAGGAAATGTGAATGTGAAGGAGTGGATTGTTAGTACAGTGCAAATGTATTGCAAGACATTTTGTCTAGAAGTTGTGGATGAGATAACGTTATTGTTCAATCCGCTTCTAGCAGCAGACACAAACCAGCAAGATACATCAATCATTTTCATATCTTTAATAATCTTTTTAAAGTTTTGGAGAGATCAAATGTCTCACTCACAGAGTTAAGTGTTCTTGAAATACTTTAATGTTAATAGTAGGCTAATAAAAACATGCCTGCTCAAAGAATGCAACATTACAATGTCACTTGAGTATATATTAAACTAAATACTTATCAAGTATTAATTAAAGTGCACTAGCCAACTAACTATTAGCTTCTTTTTGTATGAAATTTGTTTGACAAAATGTATTATATGAAATAAAAGTGTTTGTTTTAGAAAATACCAAAACAATCGTGTGTGCTTTTCTTCATTGTATCAAACTGACCAAACAGTGTCAACAAGTTGGCAAACAACTGGCTAATAAGATTTTAAATGTGATTCTGAATTTTACAGGGAGCCAGTGCAGAGCAGCTAATCCAGGAGTAATGTGATCTCTTTTCATAGTTTTTGTTAGTACACGAGCTGCAGCATTCTGGATCAACTGGAGATGTTTAAGAGACGTAATAAAGCAGCCTGATAATACAGAATTTCAGTAGTCTAGTCTAGAAGTAACAAATGTATGAACACATTTTTCTGCATCGCTTTGAGATAAGATGTGCCAGATTTTTTAAATGTCACGTTGACTGAAAAAAGGCAGTCCTTGAGATTTGTTTAACGTTGGAGTTAAAGGACAAGTGCTGATCAAAGATAACTCTGAGATTCCTTACAGTGGTGCTGGATGCCAGAGCAATGCCATCAAGAGAAACTAGAAATCAGATAATTGATTTCTGAGGTGTTCTGGGCCGAGTAAAATAATTTCAGTTTAACATCAGGAAGTTGCAGGTCATCCATGTTTTTATGTCTTTAAGACATGCTTAAAGTTTAGCGACCTGGTGGATTTCATCTGGCTTGATTGATAGATATGATTGAGTATTCTGCATAACAATGAACGTTTATAGGCTGTTTTCTGATAAAAAAGCAGTTGCTTTTTCCCAGCCTCGACCGGTTTAGTGGTCGTACAGACCACCTCCGCAAATGTCTTCTCTGTCGCCTGCGTTTCAACATTTGCAATACAAGCATTTGCTCTTCAATATTGATGAGCTCCAACTTTAATGCAGCCGCTCCAACTTGGTCGCCATTGTTTACTGTGACCGGAATTCGGCTATAACCCCTGAAACCACACAGGCACACAGGCACACAGGCACACCCCCCTGGCGGCATGGCGGTTAATTGCAGAGCAACGCGGTCCCTCGACGCAGAACTTCGAATGCTCAACGACGGCGTCACGTCAGACCTGACGGAGAACCATAAATTAGGCTTTAGCCCCTCACGTCAGTGTATGAATGGGTGAATGATGACAAGTAGTGTGAAAGCGCTTTGCGTGGACGGAAGACTAGAAAAGCGCTTTACAAGTACAGGTACCTGACTGAAATTGGTCCTAGAACAGAACCTTGTGGAACTCCGTGACTAACGTTGGTGGTCGTCGAGGCTTCACCGTTTACAAATACAAACTGAGATCGATCTGATAAACAGGACTTAAACCAGCTTAAGCACCTTTAACGTCAATCGACTGTTCTAGTCTCTGTAATAAGATGTCATGGTCAATGGTGTCAAAAGCAGCACTAAGGTCTAACAAGACAAGAACAGAGACAAGTCTTTTATCTGATGCAATTAGAAGGTCATTAGTAATGTTCACCAGTGCTTCTACATCCTCAAATAAACTATCATTATGTAGAAAGTCCCACAACTGATTCACGACTATTTTCTCAAGGATCTCAGAGAGGAAGGGAAGGTTAGATATAGGTCTGTAGTTTGCCAACACCTCTGGATCGGCTTCTTAAGAAGAGGTTTGCCGGTAATTACAACTACTTTGAAAGACTGTGGTACGTGACCTGTTAGTAAAGACACGTTGATAATATCTAGTAGAGAGGTACTTATTAAAGGTAAAACTCTTTTAGCAGCCTCGTCAGGATGGGGTCTACGAGAAAGGTAGAAGGTTTAGAAGAACTACAGTATACTACTTGTACCAATAAAGTATATAAACCTGTTTCTGTCTGGGAAAGTCATTGAGATCCTATAGTGTTTGTCTATCAGTGTGTGTGTGTGTGTGTGTGTGTGTGTGTGTGTGTGTGTGTGTGTGTGTGTGTTGTGCACCAGAGAGGATTTCAATGACCTTGGCTGATATTAGGATTCAGTTCCAGCTGCCGACATTCATTCAAGTGGAAAAGAGAGATAGAGAGAAAGTAGAGAGAAAGAGGACTGGAAAGAAGAGGCGCAATGGCTCATAAAAGCTCTGTTCCCATTTGAAATAACAAAACCTCTCACAAGTGCAACATTTGAAGCTTTCTATCATCTTGCAACTAATCTTAGTATCAACAACATTTTTCCAGCCGCCATCCTCTCACTCTCATATCCATCTCTTCCCTCTTCATCCCTCCATCTGTTAGTGGTTAGAAGAAACATGCTCCCTTCAGGGCCAGAGACCCGTAGTATTTCCTGCCTTGCAGAGAGCAAGGGGGAGAGAGGCAAGGGTGGAGGAGGAGGAGACAAAGGGGAGAACAGAGAGGCACTGAGCATGAGGAGGAAACCCACACAGAGAAAAAGAAACAGACGCTGAGAGAGGGAGGGAAGGGGAAAGAAGGAGGAGGCTGCATGAAGGCCTCGTGCTCATACATCTGGCTTCGATTAGCCAGAAGAGAGCGTGGTGGTGAGAGAGAGGAGACAGAGGGGCTTTTATTTTTTTCGCACCTTCGGGGATAGAGAGTGATTGACCTATTTTTTTCTCCTCTATTGTCTTTGTTCTTTTGTTTTACTCCTACACAGTTCATCCACATTTCAAATTCCTGGATGCAACTTTGTTTTGTCTCCGTAGACGTAGAAGCACGAAGGCGATTCAAGGCGCTCCCCATTTCTCTATCTCTAACTATTTGTTTGCTTTTCTTTCTCCCTCTGTCTTATCCACACAAATGGTCTGTCGGTGCCAAGCATAACTTTACTGTTGCCATGTCTTTACTTAGTATTAAATATCAAACATCAAACATTACCAGCCAGAAATCCATGCTTCATCATTAACCATGTCTTTCCATTACTTCATCTTATTTTTAGCTACGTTACAATCCCTGAGAACAGGAGTTCATTTAGAAGACAGTATGTTGTGTTTTCTCTAACATTGTGTTTTCCAAGAACTTGTAAAATAACAACTATGGCAACAGCTGAAATATAGATTTCCTTTATGTGTCTTCCAGTTGCCGTGCACAGACCACAGCAGTTGAGTCGGATATTTAGTCTAGGAATCATTTCAAGAAGAAGTCTTGACAAGGCAGGATAGGACAATCAGATTAGGCAGAGTTCCAGAAAAGAGACACACATACTGTGGCTCAGTGTCAGCGTAGTTTCTCCAATCACTAGGAAATGCCAAGCATCCTTGATTAGCTCGTCCCCAGGGGCCCCATCCCCCAAGCGTTACCTTTGACTCTGATAAATGGGAGACAGACATGAGAAGTTCAAGTATATCTTGCATAAAACCTGCTCAGTATTTATAAAACAAACAAAGGCGCATTTCAGAATGGAAGTTGATCCCAGTATCTACAGCATTATTGCTTGATATAACCATATGTGATATATTATTTATGGACTCTTGTGCTTCTTCTCATGTAATGCCATGTCCAGGTTTATGATTTTCTGCTGGTCGCAATTGTAGTGTTTTTCTCCTTGTGTCACCCCCATACATTTAACATATAATCAGTGACATGAAATGCTAAGATTAGTGTTGCAGTTAGGCTAAAAGTCCAAAAGAGGGTGCCAAGCACCTGCATAAAGAGTCTGTAGTCAATGTTTCTATGTGTATATGCTTCGTTTTCTACGAGCTGTGGCTATTGGGTTCATCCCTGCTGGCATGTGCATTCATGAAGATGTGTTTGAGCCATTGTGCTCTCCACGGCCCCCTTTCCGTCCACAATGGTGACATATAACAACCGTGTGGCCATAGTTGTGCTTAAGATCCGTCTTTGTCCTAAAGCAGGCAACAAGTGAAGGAGAAAAGATGAACATGTCTTGTGGTTTTCCGCCGCAGCAGCCAATGAAGCAGAGAGGATGAGGAAACACACCTTCTGGAGCAAAGCTGCACTCAATATCTTGATAGCTTGCACCTCATATTTTCACAAGTAACAATCGTCTTTTAAAATGTGCATTATGTGCAAATGTGGACGAACCACCTCACAGGGTGAGTTAGGTGGGATTTTCCAGAACGACTCGTGTCTGTCAGTTTACAATGCTAAGGCCAGCACCGGCCTTTTTTCACGTGGGTTTTTGGGAAAGAACACTCGTGTCCCAGCTGTAAAGAAGGCTCAGCGGCAAACTATGCTAATAATCAGACATGTGTCTTCTTTCAGTCCATACAATACCAGTAATACTGGCTACCATTCGGCTATTCTTCTGCTCAGCGTATGATTCTTGGAACCATGATGCAGGAAAGGGATCAGGCTTTTATCCAATTTAGACGACATAATCCTTTTGGTCACTTCCAGGAGAAAAACTGCACTTCACACAGTGGAAGTTGTACAGCACCTGCAAACACTGGGTCTCAGCATGAACTAGCGGGTAAAAAGGAAGAAACCTCAGTGACCATCCTCTCCCAGGATGGACAGACGTGTAAGAGATGTAATGTGTAGAATGAACATAACACATTAAATCAATGAAACATATGACAGTGGATGCAATAGCATTAGTAGGACAAATAATAACAGCAGAAGTGGATATATTAGAGCATTTATTTACACTGCCAAAGTGTTAAAACATGCAGTTTGTGCTGTAATTGTCTTTCATCTTTCTCAGAAGTTTTGAAATTGTTTTATAATAGTCAGTGTATCTATGGGTAAGTCAAAGCTATGCAAAGTTAATTGAGGTTAACAATAACATGGCCTGTGAGTATGTGCGTAGCCATTTAACAGGCTTTGTTGTTTGCTGCCTCCGCACGGTCTGCATGAGCATCGTGTAACCGAACTGCTCCATCTCTCATACGAGTTGTGTTTGGTTTCATGTGTGTCTCGTGTTCTTTAGATAAAGACATAAATACGTAAATATGCTTTGAAGGAAAAAGCAGCACACAACTTTAGTTGTTAAAACAATTAACACTGTTCTCAACAAACAAAAAAAAAAGTTATGGATGGTTAATGGAGACCAGTTATTCATTGTAAATGTTTCTGTACAGAATATTGACAATAATGTGACTTCCCTGTATGACTGTTTATGTTTTGAATGGACTGCACACGTGTATCAGAGAATCAGGTCATCATAACTGTTGCAGTAAATCTTTTCAACGATGTGGGTTTCTTAAATGTAGCACTGTAGTGTCCCAACATCATTTGAATGCCATTAAAGAGGATATGACACCTTGACACCATTTTTTTTATTTTGCAATGTAAATTAACAATATCGAACATACATGGATGATTCATTCTTACCACTTAACTTGATCTTCCTAAAGTCTTTCCTTAAAAAACACCCACATAAGCCACTTCAACTAACTGCTGGGCCTGAGCCAGGCTTCCATGCTAATATTGAGTAAACTGGCCCTGGTTATCATGAATCAGTGGGGTGAGATTTGCATGAGAAAAGGAAAGTCCTGGAGGTTGTAGTTACATTCTCTGGTTACTTTCAGTCCGCAGTACCAGCAAACTGCAGAAGTTAACCATAGATCATTTTAAACTAGAAGTATCAATCCAAAAATATCCGTACTGGGATCAGCTTAGTATTCATTATTTGAAATGGACCGTACTAAGTCCAAATATGTGTCGTCATCTTAACCTTCCCAAAGGGTTTCTCTTTCATTGTGAAAGTCAGACATGCAGAGGTTACACATTTTTAAAAGTTACACACAAATCAGGTGAACTGCAGTGCTATCAGTCCGTACTGGCTGTACTGGCTGTACTGGCTGTACTGGCTCAGCTCCTCGGGCACGGCGGTGCAGCCTCGGGCGGAGTTGGGGAGGTAGGTGGGGTTAGCCGGGAGAGGGCCCGTTGACTCTGAGACGGTTCAATAGAAGACTTCCTCGCCACCAACCTTGAACAGTGGAAATGGAAATAAACAACAGCCAGGTAGTACATTGGATACAGAAGGGCTTCTTTTAGAATTCTACTTTCATTTTAATTGAATGCAAAAGTCCCCTAATAGTGAAAATACAGTTAGATATTGTGGTAATAAAACAATTTGCCAGCAGCAACCAGGAGTTCTCAAAAACCGTCCTCAAACAGTCATTGGTTCTTACCGCTCTTCCATCCCCACGTCTTCCTGCTGCTCTCCATCCACAGATCCGTCTGTGCGGTCAGCGTCGCTGTCCTCTTCCTCTACTTTAATGCCCATGAGGCGTCGGCAGCGCTCCCCGCTCTCCTGCTCCGTGGGCTCCACGACTATCGAGGGAAGACGCTCCCTCTTGTAAAGAAAGCCTTCGGGGTAGGAGCTGGAATCTGCATCTTCACTCAAGTTGGCTTCAGGAAAAATCTGGTCCAGGGAGGAGATGTGTTATGCTTTATGTTGGCCCAGTCTAAATATCATAAGATACAAAACAAACTTCACAAAGAATGTAGACAAGTTAAAATTTGAGACAGTGCTATTATATCGGGTCATGTCACATCAGTGGCGGCGATTTTTTTTGGCAGGGCCATCTAGTCCCAGTATGATTCAATGAAAAAAAAAGGTATCACGCATTACTACTTTGCATTTAAATATTTAACATTGATTCCAACACTTTGACATAAGAACATCTTATTAAAACAATTCAGTATATTATAATTAGGGATGGGCATCGTTTGGGTTTTTCACGATACCGGTGCCTGAACCAACACACAAGGGCAATTTTTTTTAATATTAACTGTTTAAAGTATACTATAAATATAAATAAATACACTTGACTTCAAACTACAGCTTCAAAATGTTTAACTTCGAACTATAAACAATATACTTAAAAAAAGAACAGACACAAGCATCAGGTGGCCTGTAGGGACCGTGTGCAACAGAACTACAAACTGCTGCTTTACTGGACTACACGTCATCATATCGATGGGAGAGCTTTGTTCCAACAAGCCGAGTACGGTCCGCAAAAGCTCCTGCATGTTTCCCCTGATCACTCTGAGCGCTGCAGCCCCGCCCCCTTGAGCCCCGCCCCTTTGAGCCCCGCCCCCTTGCAGTCTATGCACGCATACATGACAGAGAGCGGAGCAGTGAGTGACTCTGATCCGCGCTATTTTAATAAAGTATCGATACTAAAAATATGCAAAATCATATCGTTTTTGACGTACGGGTACCGCGCTACCTTTTTAGTATCGTGCAACATTACAGAGTAGTGTAAACAAAGTATTTCAATCGTCTCAGGCACCGAAAGGAAGCACCGAAATCTGCGTTGCTTTTGGATCTGGGAACAGGTGTTCTACCTGCAGTTTCTCAGCCAAAGGTCTTTTCTCAACTGGGTGTTGGAGGAGAGATTATACCGAGTTAGCGTTTGGTTTTCTGTGAAGAGCAGCGCTCCTGCTCACACTCGCCGCTGTCATGGTGTTATCATGGGTGGCGCCTCGTCTGCCCGAGACAGATGAGAACAGCCCTCCAGGAAGTCTTTTAGGGCGCTGATTGGATCAATTGTATGTCATTCATTTCTTTCTTTAATCAGTGATTGGCTAAACTGCATATTAGACCCGTCTTCCTTGGTCAGAATCGATCTAGCCCCACGACGTGCACTAGCAGCAGAGACGTGCACTAGCAGCAGAGACGTGCACTAGCAGCAGAGACGTGCACTAGCAGCAGAGGGGACAAGCAGGAAAAGCATATATTTTGCGCAGATATCCTATTTTACAAATATTACTGGGTATATTCACTAGCTCAAAAGCACAAATATTGACAATTTGTACAATTTATTAAAATTATTATATTTTTTATAATTAATAATATTGCCCTCTATTGGCCGGCCGCCACTGCGTCACATCCTTAGTAGCAACCAGCGCACAAACACAATTTCTTTGAAGAGAAGTGATGTTATTTGAACAGGGGAAAAGAAGGCAGGTCACTGTGCTAAAGTGAAGTCAAAGACCCTTGAATAAAGATTTCTGTTGTACCTGGTAAGCCTTGCTCTCTCTTCCCTTCTCTGGACTCTTCTCCATCTCAGATTCTGTTTGACTGAGAATCGTGCTTACGCTGCAAAAACACACAAAACACATTTTGGGTACATTTTGTCTGTGGTCTATATATATATATATATATATATATATATATATATATATATATATATATATATATATATATATATATATATATATATATATAACATATCAATACCATGACTGGCTCACTGACTTTCAGCAGTACAGAATTTAAAGATGCATTGTTTTGCTCCAAGTCAACAGTGATTTGAAGGTTTCAGCAATTAATTGAACTAGAAATCATTTACAATAACCACAAAATACTACAGTCAGACAGTCAGAGCAACCCGAGTTCAGGTTACAGTGGAAGAAAGACTGTTTCCATATGTGTGAGCGGTTTTGACAACAAGTGTAGGGATGAGGGGAATGGGGGCAGGGAAATAATGTCCCCTCCTGTGCTAATCTGCATGTAAGCACTTAATGACATAACAGGCCTAAACAACAAGTGACCACTCAACTCCAAGGATGGGGGAGGAGTGAGGGAGCTGGATAAAGAAAGAAGGCCCTGCAGGGTAATTATTATCACGAAGTTAAGAGAGCGTTTGATTTCCCTATGTGATGTTTACAATCCAATGTCATTTTTCATGACTTACAGGTAGCCATAAATACAGATGAAGGAAAGTACATAGTATGTTGATAATGTCAATATGGAGCATTGGAATAAAAAAGGGACACATCGATGTTTATGTTGGCCAGTCTGCAATCACAACACTTAACAATACGTTTTCAGCTCTATTGCAATATGAATGTAACCTACAGTATGAGTGACCTGTTATCTCAGTGTGTTGGTGTGTAATATCAATGCAGTGAATGTTATTTAAGGCTTGAATCAAGCCTCATTTTTACCTTAACACACTTCATTTCTCACAGCTGTGAGACCGTTGTGTAAAATGTCTCTTTAGAGAGTATTAAGTATTTTAGTTGTGTAGCTTACCTGTGTGAGGCAGGAATACAGCTCATCTTTACATTATTTAAAAACCCAGAAGATCAAAACAAGATGATTTTCCAAAAGTCTTCGTTTGCAGGTTGACCAGTCGATGCCGTCAGTCGCTTTCTTTTTTCCTGCCAGTCACAGGTGCATCTTCCTTTATTGAATCACACCCCAACCCTCCTCCTGTCCCGTTCAGTGACGCACACAACATTGCATATTCAGACTGAGGTGCAAACCTGCTTTTCAAGCTGACGAGCTTAGTGTCACCTTGATTTACAAACAAAGCCTTGATGTAACATGTGAGCACGCAGCAACACAAGGCCTCCTACATTCAGATTAACAAGTGAGCTGTACTGGCTACACACATTCATTATTTATTTTACATAAGGATTAATGCCAGAAGCTTTCCTCCAATTAACTCTTCTAACATCATTCAGCAGAGTTGCTGATGCTGTGGTTGGTTAAAACACTCCAAGATAAGGTTACCAAACAGGGACCTGCAAGGTTTTAGAGTAAATGCATGTCTATGCTGCCATTATTGTAGCAGAACTATTTGCAGATGTGTGTAGATAATTCAGTATCTGTCTCTCAATTTGCGTCCATAATAAGATAAAAAAAATATGTAAAAGAATCTTTAAATGCATACTGAGATTTATGAATGTGTACAGGAATCTGCAAATGTGTATTCAGAACCTGTGTGTGCATAATCAGACTAGATTCTCATGCGTGTGGAGATTTGTAAATGTGTTGACAAATCTGTAAAAGCATACATACATCTGTCAATGTGTAGATATTACGGCTGAAACTCCAACTCAGGCAGCCTCCCAATGATCCCGTTTACATGTGATTTGTACAACTCTTCAAATGTGTGGATATTTCTCTGTACCAGTCAGTTTTTCCAACCTACTTAAGATAAAAATACATTGAGACAGACTAAAGTTAGCACAGGGCCCTATTCTTCGTACCTGGCTTCCTGACTTAGCCGGCTAATTGTCAGGATAAGATGTCGTAGGTCAGGCTTTTCGGTTCCTCGAAGCAAGTTTAGAAAAATCACCATAGCAACACAGCCAAAAATTTAAACATGCTCCCGCGCAGGCTAACTGAACTTCACTGGATAAGCTGGCCACTCCCACCGGACAGAAAAGGCAGCTCCTTTCCTCATTGATGAAGGAGCGATATTAGTTATATTAGTTTTATAGAGAGAGAGTTCTTCCAGATCGACAAGATCCGTTCTCACATCATGATGACTTCCTGTACGAGCGCTATCCATTCTGCCGACAAGGAATCATTTATTTACGAGCTTCTCGAGCCGCGGACATTGATCACCACAGACGCAGCCAATCACCCGTCTCACAGACGTATGCATAGACTATCACCGCTGCAGGCTGCGCTGTTCTTAAGTTTATTTAGCGCTTAAGAAACCTATGGATGTGTTGAAAGCGCTCATAATTATATGACAGTGTTATTAGTACACCATACATATCAAGTATATTACTACCGACGGCAATACGACTTTACAACAAGTCACCGCTTGCCAGATCCTCTGTAGATTAACCACTGCACATGTTTATGGTTATCTACACTTCACACTTAACATATTATATTACATACATTATTTGCATTTTTGCACTCTCCTATTGTTTGTTGTTGCCGTTATTTTTAATTACACCTCACACACTTAATACACACATACATACTTGCACTCTTGCACTTCTACTGTTTAAGTTAATTCCTAAATTAATACGCTGTTCTTTCTTTTATCCAGCTATTTTATTGTTATTTTTTTTAGTATTGTATATATCTTATATATCTTTCATCCCTGTTGTTTTTATATCTTATCTTCTGTGTAAATGGCTGCTACTTGACATAAAATTTCCCCTTGGGGATTAAGTATATATTCATTCATTCATTATTGTAGAACATGATTAAGGTGATCGTGATAAGAATACAGGGAATCACACAATTTCTTTTCATTGCTTCAATTAATTGAATTTCTGATTATGAATAATACATACATACTGATCCGCCCATACACATATTCAAACTCCTAGTTATATGGTAATCTACACCTACATGAATATACACATATTGTACATGTATTGCGCATACAGTACATATATCCTCATAAGTATATATTTATTTGTATACTACTGCCAGCAGGCACATTTAAATAAATATAATCTGATTGATTTGGGTGATAAAGCGCTTAAAATTAGCCGATACATTTTCCCAACACTGACGCATTTAACTTATATGGAGATATAGTTTAAATGACGCTATGTTTAGATATATTTGCGACGCTTGTGTCTCGCAGCGGGGGCGGCGTTAAGCTGCGTTCACACCAACAACGTTGCAAAAACGTTGTGAATATTCGCAACGCGTTTGCTGTAAATGATTATGGTATTGACTTCCTCACATGCGTTCATGATCATCTCCTGCTTCTCAGCGGAGAGAAAAAAAGGTTCCTCTGAGTTTATTTGCCATTGTACTGTACTACAGAACATCGTGGTGTCAGTGCTCGATTATTATCCCTTCTGCAGAGGAGCGGGCGCATTTATCCAGATGACTATCGTCTGGTTTCAGCACGGATCAGCCGTGGAGAAACCGAGATAGCCTGATGTCAATCATCTCGTTCATTTAAGATGGAGATTAGGACATTTGATTGACTTTGTTGAGCCACGTATGAAGAATACCTCCCTGGAGTCCTCTGTTATATTGAGACATGGTAATGAATCAAACACAGAAGGAATCGCTTCCTTAAATCTAGCAACAGCAGGGTGTGGTTAAAGCAGTGAGAGGGTTCCTGTACTCTCTGACTGAAGCCAATCGAATCTAGGCCACCATTGCCGACATCCACATGAATATTGAAATGATGAAATCACCTACAATAATTACCTTATCAGTTTTAAGGACCAAACTTAATAGAAATTCTGAATACAGACCTTTAAGTCTTAATGCTGAGGACAATTCTGGAATAAATGATATACTGTAACCAACAAAGATTGATCAATTATACTAAAGATGCGGTAGAGGGGTTACATGATCAATTGGACAAAGCCAGTCGGATGGCCTGGCAAAACCGAACGGCATTAGACATGTTGCTGGTGGAGATGGGAGGGGTCTGCAAATGGGTTGGCTCTCTTGCTGCACTTCCACACAGAGTACTGCAGCGATGGCTGGATGATGGCTGGATGATGGCTGGATGATGGCTGGATGATGGCTGGATGATGGCTGGACCAGTACAACCCGACAAGGGGACAGGAGACAAACAGGGTTTAAATACAAGAGGAGGGTAACGAGGAACAGGTGGAAACAATGAGGGCAACACAGGTGAAAGGAATACACAATCAGGGAACAGGGCAGACAGACAATCACGGACGATCACAGGGGAGGAAGTGCAGGAACACAGAGGACGCACAAGACAAGGACTTCACAATAAAACAGGACACCAAACAAAACAACATCATAACAATAAAAACAGAAAGAAAACATTTTGATGATTCATTTTTATTATAACAACAAACTTAGTGCAGGAAAAAAAATATACAAAAACACTACAAGTGAGAAAAGCAGTGGATAAAAAGTAGTAATTTGCATTAAAAACAATTGACTAATGAACACAGAAGAAAAAGTGAAAAGTGGAACACAGTTGAATACAAAAATTCACAAAAATTCATTTAAAATAACAAATGGTCTGTTTACTCTGTCATTATGAATGACTTATATGTAGTTCAGAATGGGAAAGAGCCCTACATGTAGTATGCAGGGCTTGAGTACAACAAATAGGGGTTGAGCTTTCTGCCCGCTGGAGCAAAGGTGCTGTTCTCATGGGCCTGGCGGCGGTAGTACCTCCGGAGGGCAGGACTGCCGGGGTGGCACTGTCTCACATGGAGGAAGTACTCATCGGGGCGGCTCGAGGTGAAACCACAATCCTCACACACGAAGATCTTAGAGCGTCTTTGGCGGTAGGCGTACTGTTGTTGGACGCTGTGAATCTTCCTCATATGGGACTCCAGAGAGCAGCGCTGTGTGAAGGCTTTCTCACATAGCTCACACTTGTAGGGGCGGATACCTGCAGCAGAGGGAGACACAACACCTTTTAGTTGGGGTGTTTCTTCAACGACTGAATACCAAGGATGCTTCATCACCGATTCCTGACAAAGGAATATTCCAATGTCTTTGGATCATTCAAACAAGGACTAAGTCACACTTTTCTGACTATTTTTTCACCCCCGGGACTATTTTTCCTTTCTTTTCTTTCTTCTTACCGGTGACTCCCCTGCACACTTCATATGTAAACACTCATGCCACTTAACATACACTTTAACTTAAACACACATGTCACTTTAACATACACTTACTTTTACGTTATCTGTTTGTCTGAGCACTTCATCTTATACTTGATTTAATATCATTGCACTGTTGTTGTCGTTGATTGTCTCGTCTAACGTCTCATGTCTAATGTGTGCACCTTCCGCCTAGAAAAATTCCTCGTTTGTGTAAACATTCCTGGCAAATAAACAGATTCTGATTCTGATTCTGATGCGTATCCCCGCACTCTCAAAACATCCCAAATCATATGCGCACTATGCATTTCCTGTCCACAAAATTGTAAGTAAAGTAAACGTTCAGTTATTTCACCTCAGCAGTCTCCCAACATCTGTTTGAGTAAATTATCGGTAAGCGATTGTCAATCTAGTTGCTGAATCTTCACAGATCTTTGATCTACGAGACCTAATTAAAAAGTGTGTTTGTTGCACAGTGACAGACTGCTAACGCAGGCTATTAATAGCACTGAGACTGCACTGGCAACGGCAGGGAAAACAGTGTCTAGAGCCGGTAACTAGTTACGGCTTTATTTCCACCAACCCACAGTGAGCAACTGCTGGCAGTGGAACAACTAACCAAGACGGTTTAGATGAGTTTCATGTTGTTTATGTCGAGTTTGAAATAAGTTACAATCGCCGAGGTAAAATTGCTGTGTTTTTCAACATCCAACTCTGTACATTACAGCTTTATTTAGTTTGTGGTTGTTGGAACAGTGGAAAGAGTCTTTTTCTATTGTGTTTGAAAAAGCACATCAATTGTATGTTTTGTACATTAATAAACTATAATTGTACAAATTCCTGTTGATTTTATAGATATTTTAATTGACCTACATGTGCATCCTTTACATTTACAAACACCCATAGACTGTGTATAAAGAAGGACATCATGCTGCTCCCCATAAGTGAAGACAAAGCATCTACACTGCCCCCTGGTGGCTGGCTGCAGTATAGCTGTAAATCCTACAGCTTAATTGTCTCTGTTTGCCTTGAAGCCACAGACAGTTTCCTTGATATAAGTTTATAAAAGGCATACTTTTACTTTGTGTGTGTATCTATGTATGTATCTGTGGATGTATTCTCTTTTTTATTCTATTTCATCACATTTTATTCTATAAAAAAAAGCCTCCTGTGGACTGGTGTTGGAAATTAACATTTCGCTATATACACTTAACACAGTGCATCTGTTTTTGGGGGCATATTGTATGCTATGAATTCTAATGTCACTGTGATGTCAAAGTCAAACTAACCAATGCATAGAATTTAAGTTTCAGGACATTTACAGCCTAACCTTTCATTCATTAATAAACATTGAATTTGATCAGGTATTTCCTACAGATGTTTGTATTTATTTATTGAGATTATTATTTGTTTAAGCATGAATGCAGGGAGTAGGGCTGTTGGAAGACCTCCTAAAACAACTAATCAATTGATGAAGTTGCATCACAAGGAATAATGCAGACTGTGTTGCCTATGGCAACATTAAGGTGAGAGACAGACAGACAGACCGGGGACAGGAGTGTGGACTTCACTCACTCTTTCACCCACTCACTCACTCACTCACTCACTCACTCACTCACTCACTCACTCACAAGTTCCATGTCATTAACCATCCATGATATTTCATTTGTCAACCTAATAATATTCAATTTGGATTAATCAATCATGAAATCCAGAGTTATTTTCTTCACACCAGATTTAAAGTTTAAAGCTTCATGTTTGTTGCTGCTGAGTCTGCCTCTCTGCTAATATTTGTCATGGGCTGACTGACTCTGTGACTGTTTTTAGAGACCAGTCCACCACAGACAAACTCAAATGAAGCGGAAGGACTCTACACCACACTCCAACTTTCAGCCACAGGGACCGCCCAAATCAACACATAAAAAGTTCCTTATAGTAGCGTAAACTGAGTTTTACTGAGCACCATTTACTTTACAGCTATAGTTCAAGTTACATTTAAAAAATGTAGTATTTATAATGTGTGTGTGTGTGTGTGTGTGTGTGTGTGTTAGCAGGGTTCATTCCTGACCTGTGTGTGTTCGCATATGCCTCTTGAGGTCAAAGGTGTCGTTGAATCCTTTGCCACAAAATCGACAAGGATGTCTCTTCACCAAGCTGTGGCACTTCAGGTGTCGCGTTAGCATGCGCTGCAGGGGGAATATCTTGTGGCACAGCGAGCACACAAAGTCCCCTGATCCGGGGGAGGAGCGGGGCCGGGGCTGGAAAGACAAAAGTGCTTGTTGAATATGACAATAGGCATCAGGATTTTTCTCTTGCCTTATTTGTAACTGTCTCTTTCAGCACCTGAATAAACAGTCGCCCATCTGGCCTTCATTGTAGCCCTCGGCCATTACTTTGGCTGTCGGCCGTCGTTCCTCTCTTTCCTAAGCTGCCTACTGTCCCCGCAGAATGCTGTTATTCTGTGAACTTTGGTTATTAGCCTGTCACTAGACTTCACACTCATTTAACCTTTAAAGCCCCAAGGCATTTTTTAGGATTTAGCTCGAAATAGCATACCCAAACTAAAAAGGGTGTATCTCTGCAACCACAAGGGCTATTTGAATAATTCTGGTGTTATAATAAAGGCAACCCTTGTGAGCTTTTGGTCAGATGTGTAAATATTAGTATATATGTTGCTGGCTAAGAGTAAATAAAGATTGAAACACAGAACAAATAGAAGTTCCAGGTCCGCCTATAGAAAAAAGCACTTTCAGGATGATTATCTCCTTGAAATGATGCTTCACTAAGAAGAAGAAGAAGAAGAAGAAGAAGAAGAAGAAGAAGAAGAAGAAGAAGAAGAAGAAGAAGAAGAAGAAGCCCTGAGGCTCTCCAAATCATAGCACAATATGTGAACAGTCTCTCTGCACTGTTTTCACTTGAAAAAGTGAAGCAGAACAAAGTCAGATTGGGTAAAGTACAGAGAGAATTCAGGCGAGGTTTCCAAAATTTGCATTTCGGCACATTTGCTCATATTTTCGCGCATCTGTGACATTTGAATTTTTTCATGTAGCAAACCTTATATTTCACTTTCATATGACTTATGGTGCTAAATAAACTTGTATCAGTGTGGATTTACTGGGGGAAATGCATTTTTTCAACAAAAAAAAATAAAGTTTCAAAATGTGCTGACTCAGCGATTTATGTTGCTGTGTTCTTTGGTTCATATCTCAGTGATGCTTTGCAGCAGAGGGATTTGGTGAATAGATTTGGAATCTGTGTGGAATTGTCTTGCTTTTTGCTATTTGTCTTTTTCTAAAAGCACCAACCTACGGGCTGCTAGTTCCGGAAACATGCAGAGTGGGCTGACTCGTGACAAAATTATAACTATTTTATTTTAATAATTATTTTAGTTGGTGTTTGAGTTGTGTTGAAATGGCTGACTAATTATTGTAGCCCAGGTTCCCTTGTTTAATTTGATGTGTAGCATCAATATATTTGTTCATGATTATTGTAATGTTTTACACAGTTTAATTAAAATTTTAAAAAAGGACCTGTATAGGTCCATTCGGGGCTTTAAATCTCCAGTTGTGTTTCTTCTATCTTTTATGCTTTCCACTGAAGTGCTCAAGTCAATAGCAGGTCCTGCCTGCGAGTAATCTTTTAAACCTGCTCTTGCTGCCCTTTGAAGTATGCTCTTTTTCTTACTTGTAGTGGTAAATGCAGTCTAACATGCTAAGTTGCTGCCACCATGGATTACCAGCCCACATTTCCCAGTCAAAGTCCATCTCCTCCAGTCAGCTGTCAGCGTCTCTATTCACAACAGTCAGTTATGACACTCATCAATACACAATAACACAAAGTGGGTAGGGTGAGCATTCACATGCAAAGTCAACTTGCTCATATTATAGAAAAGACAAGATGGGGTCTCTAACCTTTGCTCTGTGAAGTGCCAGCGAAGTGGAATGGTAGATGGAGCGCCGCAGCATAAGTGTGGACCAGTCCGGCCTGATGTCCGCCTCCGGTGCTCCTGATTCTGCCAAAGGTGCTGACACTACCATTCCTGCTGTCCCACACCCTAAGGTGACTACTGCCGGAGACACAGTTGCAGGCTGTTGGGTGTCAGGACAGCAAGGCGTCTGCTCCATAGACATTTCATTCACTGAAAGAGGATAAAAGAAAACAATTGTTGTAAGTGAATTAACAAGATGAAATTAATCACACAATACTACATGATCTAGAGGAATAAACTCACTTGGATGTTCCCTCTTCACTTTGACATTTAAACTTAAGCTCTCTGAAGATACTGCAAATTCTTACCAAGTGTGTTGTCTTCTTTCCAGTCAAGCTGTTCTGGCTCTTTCCATTGCCATGCTCCACATGGCCCACGTTTCTTTTTCACAAGGAAAGACCTCGGCATCCTTTGAATTAGTTCTCTTTTTCTTCTACTTCTGTTGATCTTATATCTCGCACTCGATCTCTGATCCTTGCAGCGACACTACTTTTAGTTGTGTGGACCAACCTAGATATCACCGTTCCTCCAATCCTCACATCCAAGCCTCATCAGTCAACAACCTGCAGGTACAGTATGTCAGCTAAATCACAGCGCTCATTTCCATAACACTCTCTGGGAAGAGAAGGAAGGTTTGGAGCTCTGAAGAATGGGGGCGGGGGGTAAGAGGTAAGAGGCTCAGCACTTTGACTGGTGTACACCTGTGTTGATTGTGCGCGTGCGCCATTTTAACTGGTCCCCACTAGTTTTGCATTTCAGGTAGTGAGAATCCGGGGAGCTTCGCATTCAAGTGGCCCTTGGCATGCAAATGTTAGCCCCGGACCAAGCCCTGGCCCTAGACAAAGGGCACGGTTTGAGTAACAGGAACAAGTAGAGAGGAGCCACAGCATTAACTGCTAGGTAAATCAGCCCTTTCTCCTTTTAGCCTCTTTCTGTTGCAATTGTTTGGTGGGATTATGAAGCTTTAAAAATCCACACAAAGGCTATTCACACACACACACACACACACATTCAAGTACTCGCTGTCCGTTGACTGTGTTCTTTACATGATTGCACATACGTGATGTGTTGCTCCCTGCCACTGGCCCAGTGCATGCTGGGTCAGTAAACATACCTGGCGAATAAATGGTTCTGATTCTGATTCTGGGGGAAGGCTGAACAGAAAAGGTTGATGACCATGTCTAATTGTAATCACAGTCAGCGCATGCTTAGGAGCGAAATGAACTGCATGCATCTTATTTCACTGAACTCTGCATGGCAAATACAAATGCAGCTTGAGACTAAGCCCCATCATGCAAATAGTAGTAGAGGTCACTCCAAGAACATCAGGAGGATTGTGTACAAACTGTACAGTAGGATAAACACACCTCCGCCCTGGCTTACGGCTCGATAGTCCCACATTTCAGCTGTACCTTTCATAGTACTGTCCATGTTGTCCCACGGAGGAAGAAAGAAGTTATCAAAGTGGTTCATGTATATTAAAAAGGAACAGCTACACCCCTAGTTAAGTCTTTTTTGCGTTATATGGGTCTCCCCACATCACATTATCATTAACAGTTCATACTATTTACATTATTAGTTTGTGTATTCTTTCGATGCAGTGATTAAAGATGCCTTTTGATCATAACTCTCCTAATACTGTGTGATGATATGGGATGTCCTTAAAGGCCTGCTGGGACTGTTGGCTGTACTGTGTGTTGTTGCCCTCCTGAGCTGCACTCTAACTGTATGCAAAACAGAAGCCTGTGTGCAGCAGCATGGAAATTAAATGGTAAAAAGGTAGCTTCAGCATTTCTTTGTGCGAGCATGACAAAAAATGGCCTTGTGACCTGTCTAATTTCAAGCTTTTTGTCCACTGACTCAACTCTTAGCACTGGAAACTGTGAGATATGTTCACTTTGGATAGGGATGTGCTGTATTTACTGAGGGGACGCTGTGCAGTTGATCATTTCACTGACAGTCACCACTGTCAGCTATTCTTTAGTTGTATTTATTGTGTATATGATGCAAGAGATCAGATTTAAAAGGCTAGATAGTTTCCAGTCGGCCTCTTCACTGTCAAACTGTCAAAAACAAATGGGAAATTTGCACACACAGAAATAAAAAGAAAGGAAAGCACTGTGGTGTGTGGACTAGATGCTCTCTGACATGTGCATGTTGAGGGTGGGAGGTAACATAGCATGTCCTCTGGGTGGGTTAGTGACCCTCATGACATACACCACCCACTCTCCGAGCTGCACACACATGCATGAGTGTGTGTGCAGCCGGCACATTGTCCAAGACAAGATTTCAACATGACTTCTTTTGCATAATGCAGTCTAAGAAATGCACTGAACCAATTAATTACATTGGAGCTTCTCTTCTCATGGATTCTGATTAAACTGTTGTATCAATGGCTCAATCATCCAACTGCCTATTGAACTAAGATAAGAAGCTTTCTCAGATAAAAACTGATAAATATTGTTCAGGAATGTTCACTTTTGTATAATTGCTTATATGTGTAAAGTTTTAACCTTATTTCTAGTGATATTATGCTCAGGGTTGTCTTCAGAAAAAACTCAGTTCTTCTTGTGTTTAGTAGTGCTGAGAGGGATAACTCTGTTATGGAGTAACATGAACACCAAGTCCAGTACAGTTGATACTGCATACACAACAGCATCTGATTTCCCTTTGATTTGATAAAAAGCTTAATGGCGTTCGTAAAAAAAAAAACATCAACAGTGAGTTGCTTTAATAGGCAGTTCCTTCTTTGTGGCTTCCGTTACCCTTCAACTCCACTTCACTAAGCCTGACCCACATGCTGCAAAATGTACATTTAGTACTACCAGTTCTACTATTACTACTGCTGCCAATCCTGTTTGGGTCCATTTTAATACGTTCAGAATACAATAAAACTCTTTACTACTGCTGTTAGATAACGTAACTAACACGCAGAGTTTTACTGAACCGCCACATGCGATACCTCCAACTCTTTATCTGACGTAGTCTAAATATTGATATGAACAGGACTCATGACTAGAGTGCAAATGGGTATATCTTGTCGTCCTTCACACACACACATACACACACACATTCAGCAGGGAACCACTTGTACTAAAAGGTATCCCCCCCCCCCAAAATATACAAAATGAAATAAAGGAAAGGAGGAAAGCAGACAGAAATCAGAGCTATGCCACATGAAGACAGCAAAAGACTGAGGTGTGAAAAAAAGGATTTAAACGAACGAGTGAAGGAGACAAGAACAGGAAGAGAGAAAAAAAAACCTGTGTCGGAAATGAGAATATAAAGGCAGAAGTGCATGTGGTTGGTGTTAAACAATGTCATGAGAGAGAGAGCAGGGGAGGTGTGCATGATTGACAGCAGGTTAGATCGAATAGACGACGGTTGTACTTGTGAGAGAGGGGATTCAAGTTGATGAGAAGAAGCAGATTGGTACAAATATTGACTACAGCTGGAATATGGGGTGAGTCGTTTTTTAATAACAGTGATAATGCTACTCAACATTGTGTTTTTCTCCCAGATCACGTTGACTATCGTGCTTAAATAAGTGAAAATATGCAAAACAGTAGGATGCTGCTTTCTATCAACTCTATACTTTTAAAGCTGTATGGTTCTGCCTCCATTTCCTGCTGTGTGTCTGGAGCGCATGTTCCGCTTCACAGTCATCTTATACAAAAAATGACAATACCAGAGGTGGATTATCTGGATTTTCTGTGAAGAGAGTATGTTTAAAAAGTCTATAGCTTTGGAGAAGTTGGTTTAAATCGCTGACAGGTGAGACAATGCAGTCCATATTAGGTAGCGTTCTGCTGAGCACAGGAAGTGGTCAACACATGAGAATCGTTTCTGCAGGAAGTAAATATTTCCCCCAGGCTACAAACTTTGCAAAACCAAGAAGACTGAAACTGTCATAATGATTCATAGAGTATATACATATGTAAATAAGTGTTTGCAGTAGTTTACTCCTGCTAACACACCTCTATTTTCTATGTCTTTACTTTTTCTTGACAACAATCAAAATGATTAAATACATTTAAGTCTTACAAAGACCTCAGTGCATATATAACATATCCGATGCCAACCTATGTCTAGTACTTCTACAGTGGTTGAATGTATATCTACTTCAGTACTGAGATACTTGTACATTTGAGTATTTCCATTAGATGCTCCTTTAAACTTCTACTGTACATTACGACATTTCAAAGAGAAGTAACTACATTTATTTCTACAACTACATTGCACCTTTTGAATGTTTTGTTCAAAAATGACATTATATATAATTTATTAAAACAAGCTAGATTGTGTCTGCTAATATGTATCGGTGTAATCGTAAAAACATAATTTGTGTAGCAGCCACTCTGCGACAGATTGAGTGCATTTGCTTTGATACTTCCTTACTATTCCTTACTTACGTGTAATACAACACTTTAACTTGCGATAGAGTATTTTGACATTGTGGTATTACTTAAGTAAAGGATCAGAATACTTCCTCCACCAGCCAACCATGAAAGAGTTTTTCTTTTCAGAAAACACTTACTGTTGAGTAGGGCTCTCTATCTATCTATCTATCTATCTATCTATCTATCTATCTATCTATCTATCTATCTATATAGATAGATAGATAGATAGATGGATAGATAGATAGATAGATAGATCTTGGGATTGCGTTACACCAAAAGAGTTATGGATGTACATCCATATTTGTCTCTTTGTTGTCTAACCTTGACCACACCTTGACCATATTTTTAAAAAAAATGGTGAATCGCCCAATATTAATGTTCTATTCCATATTCTATTCAGCCCTTCATTCATAAATGCTTCCTAGAGGCAAGGTACACCATGAACAGGTGACCTTAAAACTCATGGAGAACCTCTTTCAGTTGTCTGTTTCTATACTACTACTACCACACGACATATCACCATACGCACTTGTTTTTTTGCTCTCCACTTCCTTCCACCCTTTTGGTTTTGTACTCTGCATCTCATCATCTGTTCCTCATCATTCCTGCGTCCCACAGTGAGTCCAGTATCTGTCAAGTGAGGGCAACAGTCATGCTGTACGATGACGGCAACAAGCGGTGGATGCCGGCGGGATCTGACGGGCCTTCCTTTAGCCGCGTCCAGATCTATCACAACCCTGCGGCCGACACCTTCAGAGTGGTCGGCCGCAAGCTGCAGGCCGACCAGCAGGTACAAGACACACACACACACACACACACACATACACACACCGCCAACAAGACAGTCACCTTCGCGTTGTACAAGTTTAGTGAATTCTGACCATCAGAGGCTAAGATGAGTGGGTGGCAGGGAACTGGAGCTCAGATTGGAAATGATTTCCTGTTCTCCTTTTGAACGATACAGTGTCATTACCACCCAGTGGATGTTAGTCACATTACAGCCCTTACACCTCAGGCCAGTAGTTCTCAAACTTTTTTTGTCACGCCCCACTTTGGAAGAAGAAAAATGTTCATGCCCCACCGCCCCGACAAAAAGCTGAGGCTTTTCTGCTGTTTTTGTTTTGGCAAAAAATGGATGGATGTACATGACATTATAAGCTATGACTCCCAAAGTCTCAAATCGTCAATACAGTCACTATCTTGTGCTTCCTGTTCATGCCAGGTGGTGATCAACTGTCCCATCATCAAAGGGATGAAGTATAATCATGCCACACCAACTTTCCACCAGTGGCGGGATCCCAAACAGGTGTGGGGGCTGAACTTTGGCAGTAAAGAGGATGCTGATCTTTTTGCCAACTCCATGTTGCATGCATTAGAGGCTCTCAATGCACCGGCGGGCACAGGTAAACGCAGCAATGCAAGAGGGCACTTTAGAACCAGTGGATTTTGCGATTGTTAAAATGTCTCTTGTGATAGTCCCGACAGGTAAAATATTTGTCTGTGCTAGTTGGTAATGGAAATACATCCACAATCAAGCAATATGTTGAGTGCTGTGCTCAATGAAAAGAGTGTTAGCTGACACATTACTGTCAGCTAACATCCTCAAATGTAGTTGCATATAGATATTTCATAAACTTGATAGCACCTATTACAATGTATACCATGAATGTGTGCTATCAAAATGATATTGAGGCTCAGGTTTAGTTGGGTTTTCTCTGGACATCTTCTCCTTTCTTTTTGTTTAAATGGCCTACACTCACACACACTAATCAAAACAATGTTTTTGCTCAGGCGTGGCTCAGACGGGACCATCTGTACAGGAGCTTGAACAGCAGAAAAGGTACCGTTTATTATAAGCGACACTGAGGCTGCAACTAATCTTTGGCTGTCTTGATTTTCAATGAACCGTTTAGAACATGTATGTCTTTCCAGACTAGAGCGCCAGAGGCAGGACAAGGAGCGTCTGGAGAGGGAGATGCAGACCCCTGCTGCTCCTCCCGCCCCACCGGCCGCTCCCCCCGGCCCACCAGCACCCCCGCCACCTCCACCCCTACCACCTCCCTCAGGGTCGTGCCCACCTGCCCCTCCACCACCTCCGCCTCTTGGGGGCACGGCTCCACCTGCACCTCCCCCGCCCCCTGCTGGAGGAAGTGGAGGTGGAAACGATCTGGCTGCAGCTCTGTTAGGAGCCAAACTGCGTAAAGCAGTCAAGGTAAGGTACAAGCTATGTTCACCTGTTTGTACTCCACCAACGCCTTCATGCATACTCGCTCTGCTGCATAGACTGTAGCAAAGATGAAGCACAAATGATGCATTTGGGTTTCCATGTTCTAGTAAATGACAGACTGAGTATGCTGATCTATGAACAACTTGACTAGAGGGGTCTTGTGTTTCCAGGATGAGGGAGCAGCCTCACCTCCCAAACCTGCAGCCTCATCTGGTGGAGGTGGAGGAGACGGTATAATGGGAGAGATGAGTGCCATCCTTGCTAGGAGGTACGTTGTTACAAACAAGACATGTAAGACAGATATGTATATGATGATCTGAAGCTAGGGCCTTCTGAATGTCTATTATACAACTATTTTATACAGGAGGAAAGCTGCTGATAATCCTGCTTCAAAAACCGTAGAAGCTCACAACGTAAGTCTCGTGTCAGTGATTTCATATTTGTTTAGCTTCCTCTCATTTGTGGAAGGAGCAGCATGATTTAAGATGAGAGTCGATGATAACTTTGGTTCATGTTTATATGACCACAGGAGGATTCTGACTCCTCAATATCAAAATTATCAGGAGCAGGAGGTGAGTCGTGTCTGCATTACAGTCACTGTACAGGTATCTTTTGAATAAAATAAGCTTCATATGTTAACTCATCAATCACATTTCATTTGATCTTATTGCCAGAAACTGTAATAAATAATACATATAGTCATATTTCATCAGAAATCGATGGAAACCCCAAAGAAAAATCTGCCATCAAGCCAAGGTAAGACGCTGATCAATAAAATGTCCACTGTCCACATGATTGATCAATACAGTCATCACATTCCACAGGCAGCTCTCATATTTAGTAGGGGTGGGAATCACCAGAGGTCCCAATACGATAGTATCACGATACTTTAGACCCAATACGATAGTATCACGATACTTTAGACCCAATACGATAGTATCACGATACTGCGAAATTATCGCGATACTGCGATATATTGAGTATTGCGATTTATTACCTTTTGTCAAGCAGACAAACTGACCAACACTGTCATAAATGTGGCATACACCTGACACCCAGACGTTTGATTTAACGCCGCATTTCTAATTTCTTTCTCCAATACCTCCATGTTTGTTTTGACCAACTTCCTCCCAATCACGCTGATCCGGGACCTCTGCTGACCTCACCACAAAACCACACAGCACCATCTAGTGGACTGAAAAAACAATTGATTTTATTATTCTAGGACCAAAAAGTTTCTTGTAGCGATACAATATCTCCACGCAAAATATCGTGATACTATTAATATTTAGTGCCAAATAGCAGTCTTCCCTGAGACATCCATGCACATTCAAACATTTTAGCAGTTGCCTAAAAGGATCTGCATGTTTTTGCAAACAGGCCCAAATTCATAACCAACAATCAGAAGGACTCCAACCCCAGCTGCACCACCTCTAGCTCCTCTAACTCCGCCACAGCGTCCAGGTATCAGTCCCACCTGCCACAGCTCTCTCCTGTCCTGAGAGTCTCCGTCTCAGTGCTCTTTGCTTTGAATGCTGACCTGTGAAATCCTTATATATATATATATATATATATATATATATATATATATATATATATATATATATATATATATATATATATATATGTTGTCATGCCTATGTACCTTCTGTCTGAAATAACATACGCTGCTTCTCCTATCCAGCTCTTTCTTGATCTCCAGAAGTCTGTTTTGCCAACGGTCTTTTCTATTCTAGGATGAAGGTGGTGAAAACGAACTCTGATGGTGGAGGAAATTATCCTGATATGGAAAGATTCAGACAGGTTGGTTGCTCTTTTAAACATAAAACAGCATCTGCACCTAGACTAACCGTAGAGCGCTGTGCTATGACTTTTTCATCTTCTTGTTTATAATCAACTTTTAAGTTATCAAAAACCACATCATTTTCATGGCACAGGAAATGTTGTGGCTTTTGTTTATAATGAACAAAGATGCTAGAAAAGTTCAGGATGCCACTAATGTGCCACGGTATTGCATAGATATGTATACTGAAATACTGATTGACTTTAATTACTTTAATCAAGGATTTGGCAAGTAAGAACTTTTAATTCCACGGTCTTATAATATTATTATATGTGTTTGAAGGAAATTCTTGAAGAAGTGAAACAAGAACTTCAAAAAGTGAAGGAGGAGATTATCACAGGTGAGCGCTACCTTGCAAGCTGTCTGTTGTCATTAGGTTTATTTATTAAGCTAATATTAAACACATTATTCGGTGTTATACACTGTTTTTCTCTTCCAGCACTGATTCAGGAGCTGAAAAGTGCACAGCCAAAAGGAGAAGACTGAAAGACTGAAGAATCCATCAGGAGAGTAATGTATAGATGTGAAAGTGTTATTGTGCAATACCTGGACAATGTATTTTACCTGATAGAAGTGAGCTATTTCTACATATCCCGACCGACATTGGATTTTTGAAGATAATTTAAATTTTTAAGAGTAAAACAAATCTGACAAAGAGATATTGGTCTATATTCATTTATTTGACATGAACATGTAACATTCACAAACTTTTATTTTAAAAGAATGCCTCTTGTGTTTCATATTGCATTTGAAGAATATCCTTCTAGTTTTGGACAAATGTGATGGAGACACGTCTTTTTTCTATTTTTCTAATTTCTATTCCAACCTTGTTAATACAGTCATACTTTGAAGCGGGTTTTAAGTCGTCTGAATGACGCAACACTAAGAACACGGACGACGTAAGATGATCTTTTTTGTAGTCCATCTTCAGAACATTGTAGTTTCACCGCTGCAGACCCACGTCACCAACGTCATGGCCGTCAGCTGTAATGGAGTAAAAAGTGCAACATTTCTTTTTGAAAGGACGAAGTTGTATGAATTATAAATACTCATGTAAAGTACAACTCCTTCCAAATTGTTCTTAAGTGCGGTATTTGGGAAACGTTGCTTTCTGCAACAAATCACATTATAAGCATTTATTCATGGATAATATGGCTGGTGGATCTATGTTTCTATGCCATGTGTAATAACTGTTATGTTACACTTTTTTTATCTTACATTATAATATTAAGATAAATATATTGGTATGAGTTTGCAATAGAAAAGTGTGTAAACAGATTTAAAAGAGTTTTTCAGTGGCTTTCACACTGACATGGTGTGGGAAAATTCTGCAACAAGAAAATATTTACTCTCTGACAAAAATCAAAACAATGGATATGTTTTATTTGAATATTTTATTCAACTTTTGAATAAAACATGCTTCAAATGTTAACTCATCTATCACATTTCATTTGATATTATTGCCAGAAACTGTAATAAATAATACATATAGTCATATTTCATCAGAAATTGATGGAAACCCCAAAGAAAAATCTGCCATCAAGCCCCTGAGCTGTCAGTCAATAAGCCTCACAGTCTTTGTGCATTTAGTGTATTAGAAGATAGATCATTTAAAGATACCACAATCAATAATGAACAGCAACTACAATATTATATATATATATATATATATATATATATATATATATATATATATATATATATATATATATATATATATATATATATATATACATATGAAAAGCAAAAAATCTAAATCATCTCTTCGATAATGGCATTACTATTATTAGGTAAATGGTCAATCTCAAAGTAACATCATGAAATCCCTGTTTAGGCTACACTGTACCTTTAAATATCCATTCATATATATTTTTCTATAATACATTTGTTTCTCCTATTTTCTATTCCTACTACTATATGATCGAATGTGACTATTTATCGGTCCATTAAAAACAAACGCTACGATCATGTTTCTCTGAGATTGCTGCTGCTGCTGCTGCTGCTGCTGCACAGCAACCACAGCAATTTGAGATGCATTGGCGCCGTCTTGCCTGCAGGTGGCAGTGTGTCTAAAGATCAGCCGCCACATCTATCTGCTCCCAAGAAGAAGAAAGCCGTGTTTTCCTGGGTGGATGGCCTGCTCTGGATCTAGCCTGTCAGAACTGCATTGAAACGAGAGCAACGTGGGATAAAGTCAGTGAAATGTGGGTTAAAGCCTGCTGTGATATCATGTAATGTCAAATATATCGGATCTCGCGATACGTTGAGGAGCCCGTAACGCATAATTAATAGGAATATGTATTTGACTGACGTTAACGTACCTCGCTATTAGCAAGGCTACATCAGTAACCTACAAGAAGGCATATGATCGCAAACGTAAGACAATGTTTACAATATTTCCAATTTATGACAGATACAGAATTCGTTCGTAACACTAGGATAGCTTTAACTACAAGTGACGTCACCGTATGGAAGCATAAGTATGTCTTTTTCACTGTAAAACACAAGCTAAATATGTGATACTAAGCTTTAACGTGTATTAGCAAAGTGACTTCCAACTTTGGTGACATTTAACGTAAACCTATTTGAAATTCGCGATTTCTGTTTAGTCTGTCGATGTTTCAGGTGCTCAGTTTATATAGATGCATTGTCAGATGTTTAAGTAATTAGTATATTTACATTTCCTAACTTAATCTCCCGTAAATGGTTCGTTGAAAGTTAATGTATCACTGTTAGCATTCCGCTAACAGCTGTCAGCGTTAAAGCGCTAACAGCTCGTTAGCTAGCTAGCTAACTAATGCTAGCGTTAGCTGTCAACCTTATAAAAGCTAAACACTGATTTATTTGGTAAAATCAAACATTGAACCAGATTTGCGAGCGATTTGGAACCAACTGAGCCATCACGTTAACGTCCTATGTGCTTCTGGAAAATGATATTGATATGTGGCAACGTCACAGTTTTTGCAGAGGTGCTTTTACGTTTTGTTTACTCAGTTCTGCCTACAGCAACACGGGGATGTTAATGAATAGTGTCCAGTTCGTTTCACGTCATCTGATTCACTTGTTTTCTGGAAAAGGTTAGCAGCTTGTCATCTACAGATGTCACTTTAATGGTAGCATTCAGAATGACACAACTGAACAATATAATAATTAGAACCATACTATTCATTAGTAGTGATTACAATATTATCGTTTAGTTATTTACAGCCCTGCTGCTACTGTTTTAACATCATCATATGGTATAGCTTGCCCTCTTGACTTGGTAAAGGGACCGTGTTATGAAAGTCTTCAAAAGTACTTCATTACATAAAGTTAAACTTTAGACGCACAACAGATTGTGTTTTTAACTTTAACTTTATAAAACAATGGTCTGGAAATAAAGTGAATTAAATTGACCTCTGTAACGACTGTTGACTGTCTACGCTACTCTATTTTGTTTAATGTTTTCTTATTTGAAAGTATTTGAACATGTTGTTTTCTTTGTTTGCTTGTTTCATTCAGCAGGTGCTGTGCAGATTTGAGAGCTGTTACTGAGACTTGAACAGGCCAGAGATAAATCCACTGTTCCCCTACCCAACCTCCTGTTCCTGACCCTCTCTGAATGACATCTCTCACCATGAATGAAGTGAATATAGTCAGAGAGGGCTGGCTTCACAAACGAGGTAAGGAGCATGATGTAAGGTCGAGGGAAATACACTACAAGTGTTCTTAAAGGAAACCCTTTGGAGCTAAAGGATTAATCTAAAAATGCCACTGTGCCTATTGATTGGATGTACTTGATTCAGGTGAATATATCAAAACATGGAGGCCGAGGTATTTCATCTTGAAGAGTGACGGTTCTTTCATCGGCTACAAAGAGAAGCCTGATCTAAGTGACCAGATCTCACCACCACTCAACAACTTTTCAGTAGCAGGTCAGTCCTCCAGATGCTTACCCATCATTGTTTTCCTCTGCAACCAGTGCTTTCTGCTTTTCAAAGCTAGATGGCTGTTTTGACTTCCATACAATTCATTGTTTAACACGCATCGTAGTTTCCTGTCAACATCCATCTTTGTTTTAGTTTTTTATTGCCATCAAAACATATTGACAGTTATTTAACATTACAAAAGAAAACCACCTTTAGATTGGGCTTCACTTGTACCTACAAACGAAAAACAATTGTTCTTCATTGTGTTTTTCACAGAGTGCCAGTTAATGAAGACTGAAAGACCCCGGCCCAACACATTTGTCATTCGTTGCCTACAGTGGACAACTGTTATTGAACGCACCTTTCACGTGGACAGCAATGAGGAGAGGTAAGAACATGGTCAAATGTTATACTAACAATACGTTTTTTACAAGCCTTGTGTCAAACTATGGAAGCCTGTTTTTCACACAGCCTGTTCCGCCTCGTTCTGTATGAAAGCTACGGAGGCTGACAGTTGTTCCACCGCTTACCCTCCAAGTAAAGTACTGGCATATAACAAAGGACGGAAAAGTTGCCATTTTCTGCACATCGTTTACGTTATACGTCACGCTAGAGGTTGCCGCTGTGATGCTGGCGTGTTTTCTGAAGTCACACACAGGGTCGCTGTTGCTTGGTTCAGTGTCTGTGAAAAGACTCTGAACTTTGGTGTATCTGTTTTGATATAATGCCAAACGATATTTGGGATTTTTGCCGTTCAGAGAGGAGTGGATGCGGGCGATCCAGTCGGTGGCAAACGGTCTAAAGATGAGGGAACACGAGGAGGAGGAGCCAATGGATCTGTTTGGCTCGCCCAGCGAAAGCAGCCTGGAGGAGATGGAGGTGTCCATGTCCAAGAATCGCTCCAAAGTGGTGAGACAATCCGTGTTTGGAAACATAGAAGCTTAAGTTTGATGAAATCCAAAAGACTGTATGAATACAAGTTAAAAAATGTCCTTGCAAGGATATTTGGTAACCTAAACAAGGACACATTTTGATGGGTGCTATATTCTATTGACATTGTTTTCTACGGTATGATTTCTTCAGACCCAGACTAGCGTTTGTCTTGCACACAGTTTCCCTCTATACTAATACAAATGTGAATTTTAAAGACTGGAGTTTCTCAGTTTTGAACAGCATGCAAGTTTATTGCACGAATAATGAGCTGCAGATTCCGCTGATAATTCTCAAGACTACCAGAGACTCTTTCACATTGTCACATGGGTGCTGTCAATGTATTTTTCCATAGATGTCATTGGTCTTTCTAAAAGTCTGACATTTAACACTGGGGTTTTATTTTTGACAGTTTGAAGGATTTTTTTAAATGTATGATGGACATACGGACAACATCTTAACTGAACCTTACCAAAAAATGTGCAGATAATGTAGAAGAGATATGTGACTTGTATTAAATGCTCATCTGTTTTTTTTTTTTTATATGTCAACAGAATTATTTAAAAACATGATCCCTAATGAGTTCTCACCTTCTACACATTACAGACAATGAGTGACTTTGAGTACCTGAAGCTTCTTGGGAAGGGGACATTCGGGAAGGTGATTCTGGTCAAAGAGAGGGCCACCGGAGTTCATTATGCCATGAAAATACTGCGCAAAGAGGTCATCATAGCCAAGGTAACTCCAGAGTTTGTTAGTTTTATTCCGGTTTTTTTTCCGTTAAGGGAAAAAATCGCATTCGTTTTGAAGGTAAAATGTTTTATTCGATACTTTTCGTGCATCAATTGGTGCCCTTGCTCGGATAAAAATGATGGCCCAGAATGCACCAAACTAAACCACTGCCCCCGGATCCCCATTATTTAGTCCATTAATCAAGTTTAAAAAAGAAGTTCAAACATTCTTTACACTCAACAACCAGAGAAATCTGTCTGAGAATAACTCGTAATAATGAATGTTGATGCATAATGAATACTGATGATTACTATTCCTTGTTTTATGTGCTATTTGGGGTAATGCATATGAGTACATATTTGGTCAGCTATACGAGGAATGTTGGTAATTGGCAGAGGTAGAAGAAGAAACAGCCTAAAAAGGCTTTTCAGCATTCAGATGTTTACTTCAAGTGCAGAGTGAAAGAGAGGAATTATCAGCACAATGAATGTACTCCAATTGACTTAACGTCTGTTCAAGTGGAGCTTAACTTCTAGTCTGATGCTGGATAGTTTAATAAATAGTAATCTATTCTGTTTTAATCATTATCTTTAGTGAGCTCAATCTGCAACGTCATTAGTAACAATTATGTTATGTAGTTGTAGTACTACAATCTTTTTCCCGTGAACTACAGTTGAGTTGCATGTTTTAAGGCCGGGTTGCCTACCTCGAACACGCTACCACATGAGCCACATTTATAGACAGTATTCAAGGTCCGCACAGTTGTTTTTAATTGACCTCAATGTAGTCGACACATGACTATTTTTTGTCTCCTCTTCATAAGATTTTGATAGTTATAAACGGGTAAAATAGCAATACAATGTCAAAAATTGTCTTTATTCTTGTTTTATAATTTCATAAATACAACAAACTATAGTTGTTTGTGTATATACATAAAACTTCAGAAGCTGTGATATCAAATAGCTTTTGTGGCTCAAGAAACTTTTTTTTTTTTTGTGGAAAAAATGGCAAAATGTCTCTTTGGACAGGAAAGGTTCCTCACCCCTGAGTTAGGGGCAACGGTTGTCTACAACACCTCCTTAATTATCCGTGCCTTGGAATTTGAAGTAATGCATGTATTTATTTTTCCCAAACATGGATACTCTCGAACATTAAGGAAGGCCTGTCTGTCCTTGTCTTCCTCCTGAACCTCACTCTTGTTTCTTGGCTGCTCTACTTTCTTCTTTTCAGGTTCAGTTCTGCCTTAAAGTGCGTTGTACTGCAGAACTCCCACTTTCAGGGTTCCACCTCACCCACAGTTGTTACTCGGAGGTTGTCAGTGCACATACAACCCCGGGTGTTGGAATGGAAATAATGGCTTTCAGAATAAGAGACTACTGTTTAAACTTTGCTGTCGTCAGATTCAAAGATCATATCAAACTAGATAGTCAAGCGTTGTTTTTTTATACTGCATGTTTTCGGTGTTTCTGATAATAATGTGTTGGTTGGCAGGATGAAGTGGCCCATACAGTTACAGAGAGCAGAGTGTTACAAAACACACGACACCCCTTCCTCACGGTAAGAACACTTGAAGGAGCCACCTGGTAGTATCACGATACTTGAGTCCCAATACGATAGCATCACGATACTGCGAAATTAACGCAGTAAAATCTTAGTTTGTCCAATACTACAATGATTAAATACCTGCAAAACCCATTGTGGGTTACGTATCCAGTGCTAATTAGTAAATGCTAGAATGCTAAACCAAAAGAGTGGGAAGGTTTTCCTTTTTCGATGTGAGGTCCCGGGAATTTGGGGCTATACAAATATATTGAATTTAAATTGACCTGCTGAACAGTGTTCTTGTCATTGTTAGCTTTTAGGTGAAAGCAGTGGAAGTACAGCCTCACTGTTGGACGTGTCATTTACAGTGGTTCTCAAATCAGAACCACTGTAGTGGAATGTCTCAACATTTGCTATGTTCAATCCTCAGTCACACAACCAGAGTTCACTCATCACTTAGGGGATTTCTGGGAAACTCGCCTGCTGTAACTTGTGATCATTTCCTTCCTGCAGACACTGAAGTACGCTTTCCAAACTCACGATCGGCTCTGTTTTGTGATGGAATACGCCAATGGAGGCGAGGTGAGACCTCATGGAGATGCACTAAGTGTCACTCGACGTCAACAGCTTTCCTTGCACATTCAAACACTGCCCTTTCCATTCCAGCTCTTCTTCCACCTGTCGCGGGAGCGAGTGTTCACAGAGGATCGGGCGCGCTTCTACGGGGCTGAGATTGTGTCGGCGCTCGAGTACCTCCATTCACGCGACGTTGTTTACCGGGATCTGAAGGTGAATATACAATATTCATACCATGTGATGGATTCTGGTTTTAGATTTTACTTTTTAATCCATAATTCAAGCATTTAAAAGCATTTGTCGGCAGTTTGTTTTTATTGATACTTCAATCAAAGTTACATTTCCAGTAGAAATTCTCTGGAAATGTTAATCGTTCACTGTTAAATTCTGATGTAGTTAAGAAATGGCTTCTGAAATACAGCCTGAGTGGTGTCTGGAGCGCATTGTATGTCCACATCTAGTTATTTCCCTTGTATAACAACGCAGAGTGCTCCTTTGTTCCATCAAATGTAGTTGAACAATAACTCTTGACAGGTAACCCAAAATATCTGTTGAAAGTACCGTGAAAGTACCGTAAAAGTCGGGTTACAAGCCGCTCCTACCTCCGGTGAGTGTCCCGTTCTAGCAATCTAGGAGCAGCGCTACTGCTAGCTAGCGCTACTGCTATGATTTTTCCGATTCTTTAGGTCCTAATCTTTCCAAAAAGCTGTCGTCTTAGTATGTGGGCTGTTGTTAGGGCTCCATAATACAGTTTGAGGAGGCATTTTTGGGAAATCTTGCTCATATCGTGCTGGATGTTCATAGTTTTGATCAAAATATCTTTTAAAACTGTTTTTTTTTTTTTTTTTTTTGCAGATATACATTTTTTTCCCAAGACTTTGCTGAACAGATACATACAATAAACACAAGTATTGGAATTAATTTGGGTCAATATTTTCCAAACAGAAAGAACCAATAGATGAAATGGGAGTAACAAATATTACAAATATTATTCCTAAGATTAGTTTCTGTCTGGCCACCCCTTCAAAACCCTGATGTGCACCGTTTAAATATTCTTCATATCAATATGATTTCATCAACCAGCACTAAGAATACAGACCACAGATAGACTTTGGCTCAGATCAAGCTAAATGAATCTTAAGCCTCACTAAGTTACCATGTATTTTGGGGCAAATTAAGACTTTTTATCAAACTAAAAAACATGGCTCATCGAGTGCTCAGCTCTCTTTCTTTCTCCAGCAGAAAATGTTTGCCTGATGGAAGAAGTCTTCAGTTACAACACACATTTGGGGATAAAATGCAGCGCTGAGCTGCTTATTGATGTGGCAGAACTCAGTCAACGACCAACGATGTGCTCATTTTTCCAACTGGTTATTGGCCACTGATTTGGTGCCATTGGCCAGCAGGTGTCACTAATTGCTGAAACATGGCTCTTGGAGGAAGCCCTGAGTTGGCTTACAATAAATCACTCTTCAAGTGAACTTTAACTTAGCAGCAAATCTCAGCAGGAATTCCTGACTATTCAGTGGCCCCATTAGTTTGATAAAAAAACTAATTAATTCTCAGCTCAAAAGCTGTCGTAGCCATGAAAGAGGCCCATCTGATGTGTTTGTCATTTACTCTCTCTCAGCTGGAGAATCTGATGCTGGATAAAGACGGCCACATCAAAATCACAGATTTTGGCCTCTGTAAGGAGGGCATCACCCCTGACGCTACCATGAAAACCTTCTGTGGGACTCCTGAATATCTGGCACCTGAGGTAAGATACTGAAACTGACTGGGTAGTACACGTGTGTGTGCGTGCTATTTTTTATAATTTTGATGTGCTATAGACCACAGTTCTACTCTGCTTTATACATACGGGGTCTGGTGTTGGACCTGACTGGTGGGATGTTTATTTTACGCACAAGAAGACCACTCAATCTCTCAGAGCATGTTTTCTCAGTGTTTGGATGTCGGCTGCTGTTGTTCCAGTATTTAAAGAGGGAGACCCTCTTTCTACCTCTAGTTACAGACCCATCAGTATCCTGCCAACAGTATCAAAGGTTGCAGAGAAGTTGGTAGCTGAGCAAATTATCTTCCATTTGAATACCAGCCATTTTGCTCTTCATCCAATGCAATTATTCTACTAAAACAGCCACTTCACAGGAACAAATCGAATTTTTATTGATCTCAAGAAGGCAATTGACACTGTTAATCATAGTTTTCTTTTGTCTAAGTTGCCCAGCTACAATTTCTCCTCAGGTACACTTAAATGAATTGAATCGTCTTTGCTAAATAGATCACAGTATGTCTAAATACAGAACAATCAATCTACTGCACAGGCATCCCACAAGGATCTGTCCTGGGCCCATTGCTACTTTCCTTATATATCAATGATCTGCCATCATCATGTCCTGATACCAATATCCAAATGTATGCACTGTAACTTACTTACGTTGGAAATGAAGCCACTAACTCCATGGTTTATGTAACTGCATGGTTAAAGCATTGCTGTTTACAACTTAATGTATCCGAAACAGTATCTAATGGTTTTTACCAAAACAGAGCCGGATGTTTTTGTATCTCGGGAGAGGCTTCAGGTTGTACCTGAATAAAAGTATCTTGGAGTACTTTTTTGATTCCAAATTATCATTTAAATCTCAGGTGAAAAAGGCCTTAACAGAGGCAGCTAAGACATGTATGCGTTCTATGGTTGTTTCCCATATAACTTACTGTATAACAAACTGGTCACAGTCATTGTGTAAATGTACACTCAAGATCCTTGATAACAAGTCTGTTCTCTCTCATCATTGCTCTATACTAAATAAATATAACTTGTCTAGTTGGGAGAACATGATTTAAATATGTCCATGTTTGTCTCATGTACAATATTATCCATAGCTTGGCCTCTCCTCTTCTCACAAGAGGTGCAGCAAGAGGGGATTGTATTATCTCACTCAGACAAATGTCTGTTTCTCAGGTCCTAGAGGATAACGACTACGGCCGGGCAGTGGACTGGTGGGGTCTGGGGGTCGTCATGTACGAGATGATGTGCGGCCGTCTGCCTTTCTACAACCAGGACCATGAGCGCTTGTTTGAGCTCATACTCATGGAGGAGATCCGCTTCCCCAGGAACCTGTCGCCTGAGGCCAAGTCCCTGCTGGCCGGCCTGCTCAAGAAGGACCCCAAACAGAGGTACTGTGTGTGTGTGTGTGTGTGTGTGTGTGTGTGGGGGGGTGTGTGTGTGTGTGTGTGTGTGTGTGATGGGAATGCCATCTTAATTCTTACATGATCGTGTTTGGACTGACAGGTTGGGTGGAGGTTCCAACGATGCCAAAGAAGTAATGAGTCACAAATTTTTCATCACCATCAACTGGCAGGATGTGGTGCAGAGGAAGGTAAGACATTGTGAGACTAAGGAAGTGAAAGCTAGGCTTGCTTCTAGTCATATGGGGTGATATCAGACACTTTTATTAGGCTTTAATAAATGTTGTTCTCTGTAGCTTGCTTTATGAAAACCTAAACTCTAAAATGCACTTCTCCTATAATGTCTTACTGCAACTAAGAAAGAGTGTATTCATCTTTCTATACTTGCATGATGGAAACCCTGAGTATCCTGAATTCCAGAGACGGCAAAAAACAACAATGGTGGAAAGAGAAACTAATAGAACTTGTATTCTTAACATTACCAACATAGAAACCCTGTTGAGTTTAGCTATTTTTATATTGATATCTCGCTGTCGGTCAGGAATGATACAACCCTGCTCCGCCCCTAGTGGATATAATTGATATTCTTCAGATATGAACAAAGCACACAGACAGTATGTTAAACAGTGCCTACATTTAGTCATAAATCCAGTGTTTGTCCAATCAAAGGGCATTTTACTAAACTTCTCCCCTTCATCATCAGCTCACCCCACTCTTCAGACCACAAGTGACTTCAGAGACAGACACCCGGTACTTTGATGATGAGTTCACAGCACAGACTATCACGCTCACTCCTCCAGACAAATGTAAGTGTCCTCTGACTGGACAGCGACCCTGTGTCAGTGCCTGATCCACCAGAGTCCATGATCACAGTCTGGGACTGGAATGTGACCACTGACTTCTGCTCTTCTTACAGATAACAGTCTGGACTGCGAGGATCCCAGCCAACAAGCACATTTCCCCCAGTTCTCCTATTCTGCTAGCATAAGAGAGTGATAGCATCTCTGCCACACACACACAAAAACACAGGAGATATGAACACCTGAGCCACATCCTTGCAGGTATAAAATGAGCAGAACCTCCATCTCCAATGAGGTTTTAGTCCATCAGGATCTAAGTGCCTCAGCTGGTGGACATATTGTTCACTACACCACGGACAAAGCCTGGCCACACTGGCTATACTGTATCAAACCGGACTTCACATAGTCATCAGCACAACTCAACAACACAATGCCTGTAGCACCTTTGGATGGCCTATAAACAACTCCTGCTGCTTTTTCAGACTGTAAACCACCAATCGTTTTAATACACTGTTTTTATGCTCTTTACGGAAGCCATACAGTTCCTCCATGATGCTCTTCTTCAGAGCTAGCTGTTACCACCGGTGATAGATAGGTTGGTATCTGAGGGAGGAAGCAGCGGGGCAGTTTGTTGTGTGTTTTTCTCTTAGGTGTGTGTGTGTGTGTGGATATTTTTTTCCTCGTGTTTTTTTGTTGAGAAAAGGGCGTCATAAAATCCAAACTGGATCATCAGTTCAGTCAGTGAGTCTGTGAGAGCATGAGCTTTCGCGTGTCTTATTACGACGCTCGACATGCATCAGGAACGACGGATGAATTGATAACGCGTAACGAGCCGCGTTGACTAAGCATGAATTGTCCTTTTGTAAACTGTTTGCAATGAAAACAAATCACTTGTTTGTTAGTTTGCTTTCATCTCAGAAATTGATCTCTGTGAACAGACATGTCAGGTGTGATGCGTCAATTAATGGGAATTGGGAATACCTTAATGCACAAGGTGTATGTTATTTTTAAAAGTTTTATTTTTATTCCAACACATTTTGTATCTGTCTTGATCAGCAATATACACACCATCCATGTGATTTACGAGACTTAATAAGCACTTAATGATTGGAAGCAGACCTCATATTTCTCAGATGGACCGTGTTCATAATGTAGCTGAAAGCTTCCTGGATTGGTTTTGGTGCTTTTTTTTTAATTTTTTTAAACATCTCATGGAAATCTGACACAGAGTTTCCCAAACTGAGAGATACCAACTGTCCGATTCTTAATCCTGATACAAACAATGTATTTGTATTACATAAATTATGAGGAAAAAAAAAAAGTAGAAACCCTCAACGTTAAAGTATTGCATCTGTCCTGAAACTCAGGTGTTGCATCGGCACTATTTCTGAAAAGAAATGGCACCAAACAAATAAATTCACAGTGCTTTCAGAGCACATGTTCATATTTGAAGTATCATCCCTTCTTAGCATTCAAAGCTACCACTGTAATATTTCCAATTCACTCATACCTTTTATTATAACGTATCTTTGTAGACTTTCTATGAAAGTAGTCTTTCCTCGGATCAGAACCCACCATTGAGACGTAACCTGTTTGAATGCCCTCCTGGTTTATTGTGTATCTGTCATCTCTTTGTACATCACTGCTGCTTCTCACACTTGTCTGAGCTGGACAGTCATCCACGAGCTGTGTGTATCATGAACATGGTCCATTGTCAGATTTAGTGTTTGAGTGCAATGACCTGCAATATGTCTTTTCATTATTTCCAGTTCCTACCATCTATTATTAATTGCTGCACATCATTAAATGTTAAAACCGTTAAGATTTGCAATACTGGGTTTTATACTGTACATGAATATGCACCCAACATTGTATTGGTGCTATGCTGATGAGTCACTGGTAGTGCATAAGGAGCTGGTGCAGACAGCCTGCTTCCTGTGCTCACAGGGCTCCTATCACATCTGCTCTTTTGAAATTGTTTTTGTTATTTTTCCTCATCCTTTCATGTACCCTGAACCTCCTTCACTGATAGTCTCCAATTAAGGAAATTCATAATGGTTGAAAGAATTGTATATGGTTTCAATTTATTTCAATTTGTCTATGAATGTAATGTGGAAAGACTGATCCAATACACATTGTAACTGTCTTAATACAGCCTTATGTTTGTGTCTTCACTTCTTTCACCCCTCCACTGTAAGGTGCTCATCAGTGTGTGAATGGGTTAGTCCAGGTCATCAGTGTGTGAATGGGTTAGTCCTGTCATCAGTGTGTGAATGGGTTAGTCCTGTCATCAGTGTGTGAATGGGTTAGTCCTGTCATCAGTGTGTGAATGTGTTAGTCCTGTCATCAGTGTGTGTGAATGGGTTAGTTAGTCCTGTCATCAGTGTGTGTGAATGGGTGAGTTAGTCATGTCATCAGTGTGTGAATGGGTGAGTTAGTCATGTCATCAGTGTGTGAATGGGTGAGTTAGTCCTGTCATCAGTGTGTGAATGGGTGAGTTAGTCATGTCATCAGTGTGTGAATGGGTGAGTTAGTCCTGTCATCAGTGTGTGAATGGGTTAGTCCAGGTCATCAGTGTGTGAATGGGTTAGTCCTGTCATCAGTGTGTGAATGGGTTAGTCCTGTCATCAGTGTGTGAATGGGTTAGTCCTGTCATCAGTGTGTGAATGTGTTAGTCCTGTCATCAGTGTGTGTGAATGGGTTAGTTAGTCCTGTCATCAGTGTGTGTGAATGGGTGAGTTAGTCATGTCATCAGTGTGTGAATGGGTGAGTTAGTCATGTCATCAGTGTGTGAATGGGTGAGTTAGTCCTGTCATCAGTGTGTGAATGGGTGAGTTAGTCCTGTCATCAGTGTGTGAATGGGTGAGTTAGTCCTGTCATCAGTGTGTGAATGGGTGAGTTAGCCCTGTCATCAGTGTGTGAATGGGTGAGTTAGCCTTGTCATCAGTGTATGAATGGGTTAGTCCTGTCATCAGTGTGTGAATAAGTGAGTTAGCCTTGTCATCAGTGTGTGCATAGGTTAGCCCTGTCATCAGTGTTTGAATGGGTTAGCCCTGTCATCAATATGTGAATGGGTTAGTCCTGTCATCAATATGTGAATGGGTTAGCCCTGTCATCAGTGTGTGAATGGGTTAGTTAGCCCTGTCATCAGTGTGTGAATGGGTTAGTCCTGTCATCAATATGTGAATGGGTTAGTCCTGTCATCAGTGTGTGAATAAGTGAGTTAACCTTGTCATCAGTGTGTGAATGGGTTAGTCCTGTCATCAGTGTGTGCATGGGTTAGCCCTGTCATCAGTGTTTGAATGGGTTAGCCCTGTCATCAATATGTGAATGGGTTAGTCCTGTCATCAATATGTGAATGGGTTAGCCCTGTCATCAGTGTGTGAATGGGTTAGTTAGCCCTGTCATCAGTGTGTGAATGGGTGAGTTAGCCCTGTCATCAATATGTGAATGGGTTAGCCCTGTCATCAATATGTGAATGGGTTAGTCCTGTCATCAATATGTGAATGGGTTAGCCCTGTCATCAGTGTGTGAATGGGTTAGTTAGCCCTGTCATCAGTGTGTGAATGGGTGAGTTATCCCTGTCATCAGTGTGTGAATGGGTTAGTTAGTCATCAGTGTGTGAATGGGTTAGCCCTGTCATCAATATGTGAATGGCTTAGTCCTGTCATCAATATGTGAATGGGTTAGCCCTGTCATCAGTGTGTGAATGGGTTCGTTAGCCCTGTCATCAGTGTGTGAATGGGTTAGTCCTGTCATCAATGTGTGAATGGGTTAGTCCTGTCATCAATGTGTGAATGGGTGAGTTAGCCCTGTCATCAGTGTGTGAATGGGTGAGTTAGCCCTGTCATCAGTGTGTGAATGGGTGAGTTAGCCCTGTCATCAGTGTGTGAATGGGTTAGTCCTGTCATCAGTGTGTGAATGGGTTAGGCCTGTCATCAATGTGTGAATGTGTTAGTCCTGTCATCAGTGTGTGAATGGGTTAGTTACTCCTGTCATCAGTGTGTGAATGGGTTAGTTAGCCCTGTCATCAGTGTGTGAATGGGTTAGTTACTCCTGTCATCAGTTTGTGAATGGGTTAGTTAGCCCTGTCATCAGTGTGTGAATGGGTTAGTTAGTCCTGTCATCAGTATGTGAATGGGTTAGTAAGTCCTGTCATCAGTATGTGAATGGGTTAATTACGTCCATGCAGAATTAAACTCTATTTTTCTCCGTGACTTTTTTCTTTAGTTTTATTTATCCATGGACAGTTTATTGAGGGCTCTGTGAATCATGATGAGCCACCTGCGGGGAAAGAGGCTTGACTGCGACGTGATAGGATGTGACGCACATTTTATTTAATCCTTAAACCTCAAACTGCGAGATAAGAGGTGCTCTCTTTGAAAGATTGTCGACTGGGTACAAAATGTAATATTTTTTTAAATGTATTTATTTATTTTTTGTCAAAGCCTCAAGGAGCCGTGAGTTGCCGACCCATGATCCACATGGACGATGTCTATGTTACACACATAATAGTAAAGGTATTGATGTATATGGGAAACAGTGCACACTGCAATAATAAAGGCTGTATAGCAGACGCATGGTTAACAGATATATTAAATCAAACATTGTATCTCATCATATCGTATTCTTGTATTTCAATATATGTAAGTTCACTAGCTTTGTAGCAAATGGTAAAAAAATAAAAGTACACAATAGTATAATAGTATTTTAATAACAAGCAGCTTAATATAAGTAAATCAATATGGATGCAGAAAAATTATGTAAAGGTGTGCACAATTGTATTTGCCTTAAATTGATTGTATACACGTAGAACTCATTTTTATTTTATTTCTTTATTTTATTTGTGAATGATTTATTTAGTTTTCCTAAATACAATGGTAAATGAATGAATATTGTCAAAGCGGATCAAGAAAAGCAATCTAGCAGCAGAAACAACCAAAAGAAGGCTGTCACACATGGTTAGTTCTTCAATATTATACACTGTAAATTAAGTTTAATAGATTGAAGTATTCAATCTTAAAAAAGGTTTAAGTGCACTATTAAATCGTATTTTGCTCACCAACAAATGACAATGTTTTGCATATGCAAACAAACCTGGTGCAGTAACCAGTACAATATATATATATATATATATATATATATATATATATATATATATATATATATATATATATATTTATATATATATATATATATATATATATATATATATATATATATATATATATATATATTTTTTTTTTTTTTTTTTTTTCAAGACACACAAGGCTCACACATGTTGCACTTTAATCTGCAGAAATACTTTGACATTTTGAGTTACCATGTTAGTGCCCATGGGGGTTTAAACAAGTGTTTAATTCCCCTTAAAGGCATACTATGCACAATATATTGTTAAGATTATGACAATCCTGCATCATTGTGACATATTAAAAACCTGACATCAGGATGGTAATTTAAATTGGTATCTGTTCATTCTTGATGTGATACACATTGACTGATACTGTGTTTCAAATGTTAGGAAATGTCTCTCATTTGTCCTCTTGGAAGACTGGCTTGCAGCATGCACAGCAGTGGCAGCAGCATCGGTAGCAGTAATGCTGGAGCTGACACAGAAGTCCACTGGACATCTCTGGAACTGCCTCAGTTTCTTCTACCTTCATCTGCCCTTGATATGTTTTGGCACTAGCATGTTCTGTTACCTGCACTGTTGCATTCCCTTTGATCAACTCGACCTGGGAAGTTTGATTTGCTTTGTCACTAGTTGTCACTGTCCTTGATACTTTGTCTTTGACACAGAGTTCCTCAATCTCACGGAGCATCTGATCCTCAAATTGTTGGAGCTCTGTGTATTTTTCATCGAGTGTTGTGAAGCCTTTCGCACGCTCACTCTGGGAAGTCATGTCCTTACTTTGTCCTTTTTTCAGTTTCTTCTCCAATGGTTCCTTTTCATTCTGTGACCTAGTTATCTTAACAAAGTGACTGATCACCTTTAATCTTTTCTCGAGGTGGATTCTCATCTCATGACTGATGCGTTTCAACTGATCAATCTCTTTCCGGTCAATTTGTGTGTCCTTCCAGATCTGTCGCAAACTATCTCTTTTTGAGATTTTCAAGTCTGTAAAATCATCTTGATCTGAAACTGACTCAAACGTTGTTGCAAGTTTCTGTTTCTGTTCATTTTTCACTTCATTCTTGAAGTGCATCAGCAGACCTTCCCTCTCAGTTTTCAAGTATTTACCTTTTCTTCCAAAATGATGTGTATCTCCCTCTAACTTCCACTGATGTTCAAGTATTTCAGTCTGGATTGCAACATCAAACTTAAGAACAGCCTTTTCACGGATACATTCTAGAGGCTTATTCAAATACTGTTCCTCGACATCTTTCTCCTGGAGCCATTCTTTTACAATCTCAGTTTGTACTTCCTTGTCAAACTTCAATGTCACCATTTGTTTCTTCTGTTTCTGCAAACGGTCAAAAGGAAGCATGTTGCCAGATGTCGGCCCTGATGTATTCATATTCTTAGTGAAGTCTTCCAGTTCTTGAGTTTGTCTTTTGAACTCATCTTCCTTGAGGTCTTGTTCTTTTTGTTGTAAGATAAACATGTTCATGTTGTTCTGAAGTGTGTCTCTCTCTGTCTGAAGTTGAAGGGTCACTTCTTCAATTATTCTTTTCTCTCTTTGTATCTCATCAAGCTGACTCTCTGCAAGTTCCTTCTTCTGTTGTAGCTCAGTCTTTGTGATTTCCAGCTTGAAGCTTTCCCCTTTCATATCTTGTTTCTCTTGTTCTAACATGTCTCTTTGTTTCAGGATCTCAGACCTCATCAAATCCAAGTCCAGTTTCTCTTTGTTCATCATCTCACTCTCTCTATCCAGATCATCTCTGTCTTTCTTCAGCTCTGCCTTCAGTTTGTTACCATCTTGTTTGTCCAAATCAAACTTCTGCTTCCATTGGGTTTCCATGTCTTCTCTCTGGATGGCCATGTCTGATAGTACACTTCTCAGACTTTCCTTTTCTCTCTCTATCAGCTCAGTGTAACAAGCCATGTTTTCCTTCTGATCATCTTGAGCTGCAAGCGTTTGTTCCAATACAGAGTACAGCATTACTGTCCCTTCATTGTTTTGTTGTAATCTTTCCATCTTCCTTTCCATGTCCTTACTCATCCTTTCATTCAGCTGTTGAAGTTTTAATCTCAGAGTTTCAATTGATTTCATTTTATTCAGGAGGTGATCTTCTCTTATTTTCAGTTCAGACCTTTCTCCATCCAATCTATCTTTTTCAGTTTCCAACCTGTGTCTGTCCATGTCAGTACTACTCTTCATCTGACTGAGTTGTTCTTTCTCTCCATTGATGGTGTTCATGGCAGCTTCAACCTCTTCTTTCTTGTTATTGAGATCCTTCCTCCAAATATCCAGTTCCTCTCTTTCAGCCAGTACCATGTTCTTGCTGGTTTCCAGTTCTTGTGTTTGTCTTTTGAACTCATCTTCCTTGAGTTCTTGTTCTTTTTGTTGTAAGATAAACATGTTCATGTTGTTCTGAAGTGTGTCTCTCTCTGTCTGAAGTTGAAGGGTCACTTCTTCTATGTTTCCTTTCTCTCTTTGTATCTCATAAAGCTGACTCTCTGCAAGTTCCTTCTTCTGTTGTAGCTCAGTCTTTGTGATTTCCAGCTTGAAGCTTTCCCCTTTCATATCTTGTTCTAGCATGTCTCTTTGTTTCAGGATCTCAGACCTCATCAAATCCAAGTCCAGCTTCTCTTTGTTCATCATCTCACTCTCTCTATCCAGATCATCTCTGTCTTTCTTCAGCTCTGCCTTCAGTTTGTTACCATCTTGTTTGTCCAAATCAAACTTCTGCTTCCATTGGGTTTCCATGTCTTCTCTCTGGATGGCCATGTCTGATACTAGACTTCTCAGACTTTCCTTTTCTCTCTCTATCAGCTCAGTGTAACAAGCCATGTTTTCCTTCTGATCATCTTGAGCTGCAAGCGTTTGTTCCAATACAGAGTACAGCATTACTGTCCCTTCATTGTTTTGTTGTAATCTTTCCATCTTCTTTTCCATGTCTTCACTCATCCTTTCATTCAGCTGTTGAAGTTTTGCTCTCAGAGTTTCAATTAAATTCGTTTTATTCTCGAGGTGATCTTCTCTTATTTTCAGTTCAGACCTTTCTCCTTCCAATCTATCTTTTTCAGTTTCCAACCTGTGTCTGTCCATGTCAGTACTACTCTTCATCTGACGGAGTTGTTCTTTCTCTCCATTGATGGTGTTCATGGCAGCTTCAACCTCTTCTTTCTTGTTATTCAGATCCTTCCTCCAAAGAACCAGTTCCTCTCTTTCAGCCATTACCATGTTCTTGCTGGTTTCCAGTTCTTGTGTTTGTCTTTTGAACTCATCTTCCTTGAGTTCTTGTTCTTTTTGTTGTAAGATAAACATGTTCATGTTGTTCTGAAGTGTGTCTCTCTCTGTCTGAAGTTGAAGGGTCACTTCTTCAATTATTCCTTTCTCTCTTTGTATCTCATCAAGCTGACTCTCTGCAAGTTCCTTCTTCTGTTGTAGCTCAGTCTTTGTGATTGCCAGCTTGAAGCTTTCCCCTTTCATATCTTGTTTCTCTTGTTCTAACATGTCTCTTTGTTTCAGGAACTCAGATCTCATCAAATCCAAGTCCAGCTTCTCTTTGTTCATCATCTCACTCTCTCTGTCCAGATCATCTCTGTCTTTCTTCAGCTCTGCCTTCAGTTTGCTACCATCTTGTTTGTCCAAATCAAACTTCTGCTTCCATTGGGTTTCCATGTCTTCTCTCTGGATGACCATGTCTGATAGTACACTTCTCAGACTTTCCTTTTCTCTCTCTATCAGCTCAGTGTAACAAGCCATGTTTTCCTTCTGATCATCTTGAGCTGCAAGCATTTGTTCCAATACAGAGTACAGCATTACTGTCCCTTCATTGTTTTGTTGTAATCTTTCCATCTTTCTTTCCATGTCCTTAGTCATCCTTTCATTCATTTGTTGAAGTTTTTCTTTCAGAGCTCCAATTGATTTCATTTTATTCTCGAGGTGATCTTCTCTTATTTTCAGTTCAAACCTTTCTCCTTCCAGTCTATCCTTTTCAGTTTCCAACCTGTGTCTGTCCATGTCAGTACTACTCTTCATCTGACTGAGTTGTTCTTTCTCTCCATTGATGATGTTCATGGCAGCTTCAACCTCTTCTTTCTTGTTATTGAGATCCTTCCTCCAAATATCCAGTTCCTCTCTTTCAGCCAGTACCATGTTCTTGCTGGTTTCCAGTTCTTGTGTTTGTCTTTTGCACTCATCTTCCTTGAGTTCTTGTTCTTTTTGTTGTAAGATAAACATGTTCATGTTGTTCTGAAGTGTGTCTCTCTCTGTCTGAAGTTGAAGGGTCACTTCTTCAATTATTCTTTTCTCTCTTTGTATCTCATCAAGCTGACTCTCTGCAAGTTCTTTCTTCTGTTGTAGCTCAGTCTTTGTGATTTCCAGTTTGAAGCTTTCCCCTTTCATATCTTGTTCTAACATGGCTCTTTGTTTCAGGATCTCAGATCTCATCAAATCCAAGTCCAGCTTCTCTTTGTTCATCATCTCACTCTCTCTATCCAGATCATCTCTGTCTTTCTTCAGCTCTGCCTTCAGTTTGTTACCATCTTGTTTGTCCAAATCAAACTTCTGCTTCCATTGGGTTTCAATGTCTTCTCTCTGGATGACCATGTCTGATGCTAGACTTCTCAGACTTTCCTTTTCTCTCTCTATCAGCTCAGTGTAACAAGCCATGTTTTCCTTCTGATCATCTTGAGCTGCAAGCGTTTGTTCCAATACAGAGTACAGCATTACTGTCCCTTCATTGTTTTGTTGTAATCTTTCCATCTTCTTTTCCATGTCTTCACTCATCCTTTCATTCAGCTGTTGAAGTTTTGCTCTCAGAGTTTCAATTGATTTCATTTTATTCTCGAGGTGATCTTCTCTTATTTTCAGTTCAGACCTTTCTCCTTCCAATCTATCTTTTTCAGTTTCCAACCTGTGTCTGTCCATGTCAGTACTACTCTTCATCTGACTGAGTTGTTCTTTCTCTCCATTGATGATGTTCATGGCAGCTTCAACCTCTTCTTTCTTGTTATTGAGATCCTTCCTCCAAAGAACCAGTTCCTCTCTTTCAGCCAGTACCATGTTCTTGCTGGTTTCCAGTTCTTGTGTTTGTCTTTTGAACTCATCTTCCTTGAGTTCTTGTTCTTTTTGTTGTAAGATAAACATGTTCATGTTGTTCTGAAGTTTGTCTCTCTCTGTCTGAAGTTGAAGGGTCACTTCTTCAATTATTCTTTTCTCTCTTTGTATCTCATCAAGCTGACTCTCTGCAAGTTCTTTCTTCTGTTGTGGCTCAGTCTTTGTGATTTCCAGCTTGAAGCTTTCCCCTTTCATATCTTGTTCTAACATGTCTCTTTGTTTCAGGATCTCAGACCTCATCAAATCCAAGTCCAGCTTCTCTTTGTTCATCATCTCACTCTCTCTATCCAGATCATCTCTGTCTTTCTTCAGCTCTGCCTTCAGTTTGTTACCATCTTGTTTGTCCAAATCAAACTTCTGCTTCCATTGGGTTTCCATGTCTTCTCTCTGGATGACCATGTCCGATACTAGACTTCTCAGACTTTCCTTTTCTCTCTCTATCAGCTCAGTGTAACAAGCCATGTTTTCCTTCTGATCATCTTGAGCTGCAAGCGTTTGTTCCAATACAGAGTACAGCATTACTGTCCCTTCATTGTTTTGTTGTAATCTTTCCATCTTCTTTTCCATGTCTCCACTCATCCTTTCATTCAGCTGTTGAAGTTTTGCTCTCAGAGTTTCAATTAAATTCATTTTATTCTCGAGGTGATCTTCTCTTATTTTCAGTTCAGACCTTTCTCCTTCCAATCTATCTTTTACAGTTTCCAACCTGTGTCTGTCCATGTCAGTACTACTCTTCATCTGACTGAGTTGTTCTTTCTCTCCATTGATGATGTTCATGGCAGCTTCAACCTCTTCTTTCTTGTTATTGATATCCTTCCTCCAAATATCCAGTTCCTCTCTTTCAGCCAGTACCATGTTCTTGCTGGTTTCCAGTTCTTGTGTTTGTCTTTTGAACTCATCTTCCTTGAGTTCTTGTTCTTTTTGTTGTAAGATAAACATGTTCATGTTGTTCTGAAGTGTGTCTCTCTCTGTCTGAAGTTGAAGGGTCACTTCTTCTATGTTTCCTTTCTCTCTTTGTATCTCATCAAGCTGACTCTCTGCAAGTTCCTTCTTCTGTTGTAGCTCAGTCTTTGTGATTGCCAGCTTGAAGCTTTCCCCTTTCATATCTTGTTTCTCTTGTTCTAACATGTCTCTTTGTTTCAGGATCTCAGACCTCATCAAATCCAAGTCCAGTTTCTCTTTGTTCATCTCCTCACTCTCTCTATCCAGATCATCTCTGTTTTTCTTCAGCTCTGCCTTCAGTTTGTTACCATCTTGTTTGTCCAAATCAAACTTCTGCTTCCATTGGGTTTCCATGTCTTCTCTCTGGATGACCATGTCTGATAGTACACTTCTCAGACTTTCCTTTTCTCTCTCTATCAGCTCAGTGTAACAAGCCATGTTTTCCTTCTGATCATCTTGAGCTGCAAGCGTTTGTTCCAATACAGAGTACAGCATTACTGTCCCTTCATTGTTTTGTTGTAATCTTTCCATCTTTCTTTCCATGTCCTTACTCATCCTTTCATTCATTTGTTGAAGTTTTTCTTTCAGAGCTCCAATTGATTTAATTTTATTCTCGAGGTGATCTTCTCTTATTTTCAGTTCAAACCTTTCTCCTTCCAGTCTATCCTTTTCAGTTTCCAACCTGTGTCTGTCCATGTCAGTACTACTCTTCATCTGACGGAGTTGTTCTTTCTCTCCATTGATGATGTTCATGGCAGCTTCAACCTCTTCTTTCTTGTTATTGAGATCCTTCCTCCAAAGAACCAGTTCCTCTCTTTCAGCCATTACCATGTTCTTACTGGTTTCCAGTTCTTGTGTTTGTCTTTTGAACTCATCTTCCTTGAGTTCTTGTTCTTTTTGTTGTAAGATAAACATGTTCATGTTGTTCTGAAGTGTGTCTCTCTCTGTCTGAAGTTGAAGGGTCACTTCTTCAATTATTCTTTTCTCTCTTTGTATCTCATCAAGCTGACTCTCTGCAAGTTCTTTCTTCTGTTGTAGCTCAGTCTTTGTGATTTCCAGCTTGAAGCTTTCCCCTTTCATATCTTGTTCTAACATGTCTCTTTGTTTCAGGATCTCAGACCTCATCAAATCCAAGTCCAGCTTCTCTTTGTTCATCATCTCACTCTCTCTATCCAGATCATCTCTGTCTTTCTTCAGCTCTGCCTTCAGTTTGTTACCATCTTGTTTGTCCAAATCAAACTTCTGCTTCCATTGGGTTTCCATGTCTTCTCTCTGGATGACCATGTCTGATAGTACACTTCTCAGACTTTCCTTTTCTCTCTCTATCAGCTCAGTGTAACAAGCCATGTTTTCCTTCTGATCATCTTGAGCTGCAAGCGTTTGTTCCAATACAGAGTACAGCATTACTGTCCCTTCATTGTTTTGTTGTAATCTTTCCATCTTCTTTTCCATGTCTCCACTCATCCTTTCATTCAGCTGTTGAAGTTTTGCTCTCAGAGTTTCAATTAAATTCATTTTATTCTCGAGGTGATCTTCTCTTATTTTCAGTTCAGACCTTTCTCCTTCCAATCTATCTTTTGCAGTTTCCAACCTGTGTCTGTCCATGTCAGTACTACTCTTCATCTGACTGAGTTGTTCTTTCTCTCCATTGATGATGTTCATGGCAGCTTCAACCTCTTCTTTCTTGTTATTGAGATCCTTCCTCCAAATATCCAGTTCCTCTCTTTCAGCCAGTACCATGTTCTTGCTGGTTTCCAGTTCTTGTGTTTGTCTTTTGAACTCATCTTCCTTGAGTTCTTGTTCTTTTTGTTGTAAGATAAACATGTTCATGTTGTTCTGAAGTGTGTCTCTCTCTGTCTGAAGTTGAAGGGTCACTTCTTCTATGTTTCCTTTCTCTCTTTGTATCTCATAAAGCTGACTCTCTGCAAGTTCCTTCTTCTGTTGTAGCTCAGTCTTTGTGATTGCCAGCTTGAAGCTTTCCCCTTTCATATCTTGTTTCTCTTGTTCTAACATGTCTCTTTGTTTCAGGATCTCAGACCTCATCAAATCCAAGTCCAGCTTCTCTTTGTTCATCATCTCACTCTCTCTATTTAGATCATCTCTGTTTTTCTTCAGCTCTGCCTTCAGTTTGTTACCATCTTGTTTGTCCAAATCAAACTTCTGCTTCCATTGGGTTTCCATGTCTTCTCTCTGGATGACCATGTCTGATAGTACACTTCTCAGACTTTCCTTTTCTCTCTCTATCAGCTCAGTGTAACAAGCCATGTTTTCCTTCTGATCATCTTGAGCTGCAAGCGTTTGTTCCAATACAGAGTACAGCATTACTGTCCCTTCATTGTTTTGTTGTAATCTTTCCATCTTTCTTTCCATGTCCTTACTCATCCTTTCATTCATTTGTTGAAGTTTTTCTTTCAGAGCTCCAATTGATTTCATTTTATTCTCGAGGTGATCTTCTCTTATTTTCAGTTCAAACCTTTCTCCTTCCAGTCTATCCTTTTCAGTTTCCAACCTGTGTCTGTCCATGTCAGTACTACTCTTCATCTGACGGAGTTGTTCTTTCTCTCCATTGATGATGTTCATGGCAGTTTCAACCTCTTCTTTCTTGTTATTGAGATCCTTCCTCCAAAGAACCAGTTCCTCTCTTTCAGCCAGTACCATGTTCTTGCTGGTTTCCAGTTCTTGTGTTTGTCTTTTAAACTCATCTTCCTTGAGTTCTTGTTCTTTTTGTTGTAAGATAAACATGTTCATGTTGTTCTGAAGTGTGTCTCTCTCTGTCTGAAGTTGAAGGGTCACTTCTTCAATTATTCTTTTCTCTCTTTGTATCTCATCAAGCTGACTCTCTGCAAGTTCTTTCTTCTGTTGTAGCTCAGTATTTGTGATTTCCAGCTTGAAGCTTTCCCCTTTCATATCTTGTTCTAACATGTCTCTTTGTTTCAGGAACTCAGATCTCATCAAATCCAAGTCCAGTTTCTCTTTGTTCATCATCTCACTCTCTCTATCCAGATCATCTCTGTTTTTCTTCAGCTCTGCCTTCAGTTTGTTACCATCTTGTTTGTCCAAATCAAACTTCTGCTTCCATTGGGTTTCAATGTCTTCTCTCTGGATGACCATGTCTGATACTAGACTTCTCAGACTTTCCTTTTCTCTCTCTATCAGCTCAGTGTAACAAGCCATGTTTTCCTTCTGATCATCTTGAGCTGCAAGCGTTTGTTCCAATACAGAGTACAGCATTACTGTCCCTTCATTGTTTTGTTGTAATCTTTCCATCTTCTTTTCCATGTCTTCACTCATCCTTTCATTCAGCTGTTGAAGTTTTGCTCTCAGAGTTTCAATTGATTTCATTTTATTCTCGAGGTGATCTTCTCTTATTTTCAGTTCAGACCTTTCTCCTTCCAATCTATCTTTTTCAGTTTCCAACCTGTGTCTGTCCATGTCAGTACTACTCTTCATCTGACTGAGTTGTTCTTTCTCTCCATTGATGATGTTCATGGCAGCTTCAACCTCTTCTTTCTTGTTATTGAGATCCTTCCTCCAAAGAACCAGTTCCTCTCTTTCAGCCAGTACCATGTTCTTGCTGGTTTCCAGTTCTTGTGTTTGTCTTTTGAACTCATCTTCTTTGAGTTCTTGTTCTTTTTGTTGTAAGATAAACATGTTCATGTTGTTCTGAAGTGTGTCTCTCTCTGTCTGAAGGTGAAGGGTCACTTCTTCAATTATTCTTTTCTCTCTTTGTATCTCATCAAGCTGACTCTCTGCAAGTTCTTTCTTCTGTTGTAGCTCAGTCTTTGTGATTTCCAGCTTGAAGCTTTCCCCTTTCATATCTTGTTCTAACATGTCTCTTTGTTTCAGGATCTCAGACCTCATCAAATCCAAGTCCAGCTTCTCTTTGTTCATCATCTCACTCTCTCTATCCAGATCATCTCTGTCTTTCTTCAGCTCTGCCTTCAGTTTGTTACCATCTTGTTTGTCCAAATCAAACTTCTGCTTCCATTGGGTTTCCATGTCTTCTCTCTGGATGGCCATGTCCGATACTAGACTTCTCAGACTTTCCTTTTCTCTCTCTATCAGCTCAGTGTAACAAGCCATGTTTTCCTTCTGATCATCTTGAGCTGCAAGCGTTTGTTCCAATACAGAGTACAGCATTACTGTCCATTCATTGTTTTGTTGTAATCTTTCCATCTTCTTTTCCATGTCTTCACTCATCCTTTCATTCAGCTGTTGAAGTTTTGCTCTCAGAGTTTCAATTAAATTCATTTTATTCTTGAGGTGATCTTCTCTTATTTTCAGTTCAGACCTTTCTCCTTCCAATCTATCTTTTTCAGTTTCCAACCTGTGTCTGTCCATGTCAGTACTACTCTTCATCTGACTGAGTTGTTCTTTCTCTCCATTGATGATGTTCATGGCAGCTTCAACCTCTTCTTTCTTGTTATTGAGACCCTTCCTCCAAAGAACCAGTTCCTCTCTTTCAGCCATTACCATGTTCTTGCTGGTTTCCAGTTCTTGTGTTTGTCTTTTGAACTCATCTTCCTTGAGTTCTTGTTCTTTTTGTTTTAAGATAAACATGTTCATGTTGTTCTGAAGTGTGTCTCTCTCTGTCTGAAGTTGAAGGGTCACTTCTTCTATGTTTCCTTTCTCTCTTTGTATCTCATCAAGCTGACTCTCTGCAAGTTCCTTCTTCTGTTGTAGCTCAGTATTTGTGATTGCCAGCTTGAAGCTTTCCCCTTTCATATCTTGTTTCTCTTGTTCTAACACACCTCTTTGTTTCAGGATCTCAGACCTCATCAAATCCAAGTCCAGCTTCTCTTTGTTCATCATCTCACTCTCTCTATCCAGATCATCTCTGTCTTTCTTCAGCTCTGCCTTCAGTTTGTTACCATCTTGTTTGTCCAAATCAAACTTCTGCTTCCATTGGGTTTCCATGTCTTCTCTCTGGATGACCATGTCTGATAGTACACTTCTCAGACTTTCCTTTTCTCTCTCTATCAGCTCAGTGTAACAAGCCATGTTTTCCTTCTGATCATCTTGAGCTGCAAGCGTTTGTTCCAATACAGAGTACAGCATTACTGTCCCTTCATTGTTTTGTTGTAATCTTTCCATCTTTCTTTCCATGTCCTTACTCATCCTTTCATTCATTTGTTGAAGTTTTTCTTTCAGAGCTCCAATTGATTTCATTTTATTCTCGAGGTGATCTTCTCTTATTTTCAGTTCAAACCTTTCTCCTTCCAATCTATCTTTTTCAGTTTCCAACCTGTGTCTGTCCATGTCAGTACTACTCTTCATCTGACTGAGTTGTTCTTTCTCTCCATTGATGATGTTCATGGCAGCTTCAACCTCTTCTTTCTTGTTATTGAGATCCTTCCTCCAAAGAACCAGTTCCTCTCTTTCAGCCATTACCATGTTCTTGCTGGTTTCCAGTTCTTGTGTTTGTCTTTTGAACTCATCTTCCTTGAGTTCTTGTTCTTTTTGTTGTAAGATAAACATGTTCATGTTGTTCTGAAGTTTGTCTCTCTCTGTCTGAAGTTGAAGGGTCACTTCTTCAATTATTCTTTTCTCTCTTTGTATCTCATCAAGCTGACTCTCTGCAAGTTCTTTCTTCTGTTGTGGCTCAGTCTTTGTGATTTCCAGCTTGAAGCTTTCCCCTTTCATATCTTGTTCTAACATGTCTCTTTGTTTCAGGATCTCAGACCTCATCAAATCCAAGTCCAGCTTCTCTTTGTTCATCATCTCACTCTCTCTATCCAGATCATCTCTGTCTTTCTTCAGCTCTGCCTTCAGTTTGTTACCATCTTGTTTGTCCAAATCAAACTTCTGCTTCCATTGGGTTTCCATGTCTTCTCTCTGGATGACCATGTCTGATACTAGACTTCTCAGACTTTCCTTTTCTCTCTCTATCAGCTCAGTGTAACAAGCCATGTTTTCCTTCTGATCATCTTGAGCTGCAAGCGTTTGTTCCAATACAGAGTACAGCATTACTGTCCCTTCATTGTTTTGTTGTAATCTTTCCATCTTTCTTTCCATGTCCTTACTCATCCTTTCATTCATTTGTTGAAGTTTTTCTTTCAGAGCTCCAATTGATTTCATTTTATTCTCGAGGTGATCTTCTCTTATTTTCAGTTCAAACCTTTCTCCTTCCAATCTATCTTTTTCAGTTTCCAACCTGTGTCTGTCCATGTTAGTACTACTCTTCATCTGACTGAGTTGTTCTTTCTCTCCATTGATGATGTTCATGGCAGCTTCAACCTCTTCTTTCTTGTTATTGAGATCCTTCCTCCAAAGAACCAGTTCCTCTCTTTCAGCCAGTACCATGTTCTTGCTGGTTTCCAGTTCTTGTGTTTGTCTTTTGAACTCATCTTCCTTGAGTTCTTGATCCTTTTGTTGTAAGATAAACATGTTCATGTTGTTCTGAAGTGTGTCTCTCTCTGTCTGAAGTTGAAGGGTCACTTCTTCAATTATTCCTTTCTCTCTTTGTATCTCATCAAGCTGACTCTCTGCAAGCTCTTTCTTCTGTTGTAGCTCAGTCTTTGTGATTTCCAGCTTGAAGCTTTCCCCTTTCATATCTTGTTTCTCTTGTTCTAACATGTCTCTTTGTTTCAGGATCTCAGATCTCATCAAATCCAAGTCCAGTTTCTCTTTGTTCATCATCTCACTCTCTCTATCCAGATCATCTCTGTCTTTCTTCAGCTCTGCCTTCAGTTTGTTACCATCTTGTTTGTCCAAATCAAACTTCTGCTTCCATTGGGTTTCCATGTCTTCTCTCTGGATGACCATGTCTGATACTAGACTTCTCAGACTTTCCTTTTCTCTCTCTATCAGCTCAGTGTAACAAGCCATGTTTTCCTTCTGATCATCTTGAGCTGCAAGCGTTTGTTCCAATACAGAGTACAGCATTACTGTCCATTCATTGTTTTGTTGTAATCTTTCCATCTTCTTTTCCATGTCTTCACTCATCCTTTCATTCAGCTGTTGAAGTTTTGCTCTCAGAGTTTCAATTAAATTCATTTTATTCTTGAGGTGATCTTCTCTTATTTTCAGTTCAGACCTTTCTCCTTCCAATCTATCTTTTTCAGTTTCCAACCTGTGTCTGTCCATGTCAGTACTACTCTTCATCTGACTGAGTTGTTCTTTCTCTCCATTGATGATGTTCATGGCAGCTTCAACCTCTTCTTTCTTGTTATTGAGACCCTTCCTCCAAAGAACCAGTTCCTCTCTTTCAGCCATTACCATGTTCTTGCTGGTTTCCAGTTCTTGTGTTTGTCTTTTGAACTCATCTTCCTTGAGTTCTTGTTCTTTTTGTTTTAAGATAAACATGTTCATGTTGTTCTGAAGTGTGTCTCTCTCTGTCTGAAGTTGAAGGGTCACTTCTTCTATGTTTCCTTTCTCTCTTTGTATCTCATCAAGCTGACTCTCTGCAAGTTCCTTCTTCTGTTGTAGCTCAGTATTTGTGATTGCCAGCTTGAAGCTTTCCCCTTTCATATCTTGTTTCTCTTGTTCTAACACACCTCTTTGTTTCAGGATCTCAGACCTCATCAAATCCAAGTCCAGCTTCTCTTTGTTCATCATCTCACTCTCTCTATCCAGATCATCTCTGTCTTTCTTCAGCTCTGCCTTCAGTTTGTTACCATCTTGTTTGTCCAAATCAAACTTCTGCTTCCATTGGGTTTCCATGTCTTCTCTCTGGATGACCATGTCTGATAGTACACTTCTCAGACTTTCCTTTTCTCTCTCTATCAGCTCAGTGTAACAAGCCATGTTTTCCTTCTGATCATCTTGAGCTGCAAGCGTTTGTTCCAATACAGAGTACAGCATTACTGTCCCTTCATTGTTTTGTTGTAATCTTTCCATCTTTCTTTCCATGTCCTTACTCATCCTTTCATTCATTTGTTGAAGTTTTTCTTTCAGAGCTCCAATTGATTTCATTTTATTCTCGAGGTGATCTTCTCTTATTTTCAGTTCAAACCTTTCTCCTTCCAATCTATCTTTTTCAGTTTCCAACCTGTGTCTGTCCATGTCAGTACTACTCTTCATCTGACTGAGTTGTTCTTTCTCTCCATTGATGATGTTCATGGCAGCTTCAACCTCTTCTTTCTTGTTATTGAGATCCTTCCTCCAAAGAACCAGTTCCTCTCTTTCAGCCATTACCATGTTCTTGCTGGTTTCCAGTTCTTGTGTTTGTCTTTTGAACTCATCTTCCTTGAGTTCTTGTTCTTTTTGTTGTAAGATAAACATGTTCATGTTGTTCTGAAGTTTGTCTCTCTCTGTCTGAAGTTGAAGGGTCACTTCTTCAATTATTCTTTTCTCTCTTTGTATCTCATCAAGCTGACTCTCTGCAAGTTCTTTCTTCTGTTGTGGCTCAGTCTTTGTGATTTCCAGCTTGAAGCTTTCCCCTTTCATATCTTGTTCTAACATGTCTCTTTGTTTCAGGATCTCAGACCTCATCAAATCCAAGTCCAGCTTCTCTTTGTTCATCATCTCACTCTCTCTATCCAGATCATCTCTGTCTTTCTTCAGCTCTGCCTTCAGTTTGTTACCATCTTGTTTGTCCAAATCAAACTTCTGCTTCCATTGGGTTTCCATGTCTTCTCTCTGGATGACCATGTCTGATACTAGACTTCTCAGACTTTCCTTTTCTCTCTCTATCAGCTCAGTGTAACAAGCCATGTTTTCCTTCTGATCATCTTGAGCTGCAAGCGTTTGTTCCAATACAGAGTACAGCATTACTGTCCCTTCATTGTTTTGTTGTAATCTTTCCATCTTTCTTTCCATGTCCTTACTCATCCTTTCATTCATTTGTTGAAGTTTTTCTTTCAGAGCTCCAATTGATTTCATTTTATTCTCGAGGTGATCTTCTCTTATTTTCAGTTCAAACCTTTCTCCTTCCAATCTATCTTTTTCAGTTTCCAACCTGTGTCTGTCCATGTTAGTACTACTCTTCATCTGACTGAGTTGTTCTTTCTCTCCATTGATGATGTTCATGGCAGCTTCAACCTCTTCTTTCTTGTTATTGAGATCCTTCCTCCAAAGAACCAGTTCCTCTCTTTCAGCCAGTACCATGTTCTTGCTGGTTTCCAGTTCTTGTGTTTGTCTTTTGAACTCATCTTCCTTGAGTTCTTGATCTTTTTGTTGTAAGATAAACATGTTCATGTTGTTCTGAAGTGTGTCTCTCTCTGTCTGAAGTTGAAGGGTCACTTCTTCAATTATTCCTTTCTCTCTTTGTATCTCATCAAGCTGACTCTCTGCAAGCTCTTTCTTCTGTTGTAGCTCAGTCTTTGTGATTTCCAGCTTGAAGCTTTCCCCTTTCATATCTTGTTTCTCTTGTTCTAACATGTCTCTTTGTTTCAGGATCTCAGATCTCATCAAATCCAAGTCCAGTTTCTCTTTGTTCATCATCTCACTCTCTCTATCCAGATCATCTCTGTCTTTCTTCAGCTCTGCCTTCAGTTTGTTACCATCTTGTTTGTCCAAATCAAACTTCTGCTTCCATTGGGTTTCCATGTCTTCTCTCTGGATGACCATGTCTGATACTAGACTTCTCAGACTTTCCTTTTCTCTCTCTATCAGCTCAGTGTAACAAGCCATGTTTTCCTTCTGATCATCTTGAGCTGCAAGCGTTTGTTCCAATACAGAGTACAGCATTACTGTCCATTCATTGTTTTGTTGTAATCTTTCCATCTTCTTTTCCATGTCTTCACTCATCCTTTCATTCAGCTGTTGAAGTTTTGCTCTCAGAGTTTCAATTAAATTCATTTTATTCTTGAGGTGATCTTCTCTTATTTTCAGTTCAGACCTTTCTCCTTCCAATCTATCTTTTTCAGTTTCCAACCTGTGTCTGTCCATGTCAGTACTACTCTTCATCTGACTGAGTTGTTCTTTCTCTCCATTGATGATGTTCATGGCAGCTTCAACCTCTTCTTTCTTGTTATTGAGACCCTTCCTCCAAAGAACCAGTTCCTCTCTTTCAGCCATTACCATGTTCTTGCTGGTTTCCAGTTCTTGTGTTTGTCTTTTGAACTCATCTTCCTTGAGTTCTTGTTCTTTTTGTTTTAAGATAAACATGTTCATGTTGTTCTGAAGTGTGTCTCTCTCTGTCTGAAGTTGAAGGGTCACTTCTTCTATGTTTCCTTTCTCTCTTTGTATCTCATCAAGCTGACTCTCTGCAAGTTCCTTCTTCTGTTGTAGCTCAGTATTTGTGATTGCCAGCTTGAAGCTTTCCCCTTTCATATCTTGTTTCTCTTGTTCTAACACACCTCTTTGTTTCAGGATCTCAGACCTCATCAAATCCAAGTCCAGCTTCTCTTTGTTCATCATCTCACTCTCTCTATCCAGATCATCTCTGTCTTTCTTCAGCTCTGCCTTCAGTTTGTTACCATCTTGTTTGTCCAAATCAAACTTCTGCTTCCATTGGGTTTCCATGTCTTCTCTCTGGATGACCATGTCTGATAGTACACTTCTCAGACTTTCCTTTTCTCTCTCTATCAGCTCAGTGTAACAAGCCATGTTTTCCTTCTGATCATCTTGAGCTGCAAGCGTTTGTTCCAATACAGAGTACAGCATTACTGTCCCTTCATTGTTTTGTTGTAATCTTTCCATCTTTCTTTCCATGTCCTTACTCATCCTTTCATTCATTTGTTGAAGTTTTTCTTTCAGAGCTCCAATTGATTTCATTTTATTCTCGAGGTGATCTTCTCTTATTTTCAGTTCAAACCTTTCTCCTTCCAATCTATCTTTTTCAGTTTCCAACCTGTGTCTGTCCATGTCAGTACTACTCTTCATCTGACTGAGTTGTTCTTTCTCTCCATTGATGATGTTCATGGCAGCTTCAACCTCTTCTTTCTTGTTATTGAGATCCTTCCTCCAAAGAACCAGTTCCTCTCTTTCAGCCATTACCATGTTCTTGCTGGTTTCCAGTTCTTGTGTTTGTCTTTTGAACTCATCTTCCTTGAGTTCTTGTTCTTTTTGTTGTAAGATAAACATGTTCATGTTGTTCTGAAGTTTGTCTCTCTCTGTCTGAAGTTGAAGGGTCACTTCTTCAATTATTCTTTTCTCTCTTTGTATCTCATCAAGCTGACTCTCTGCAAGTTCTTTCTTCTGTTGTGGCTCAGTCTTTGTGATTTCCAGCTTGAAGCTTTCCCCTTTCATATCTTGTTCTAACATGTCTCTTTGTTTCAGGATCTCAGACCTCATCAAATCCAAGTCCAGCTTCTCTTTGTTCATCATCTCACTCTCTCTATCCAGATCATCTCTGTCTTTCTTCAGCTCTGCCTTCAGTTTGTTACCATCTTGTTTGTCCAAATCAAACTTCTGCTTCCATTGGGTTTCCATGTCTTCTCTCTGGATGACCATGTCTGATACTAGACTTCTCAGACTTTCCTTTTCTCTCTCTATCAGCTCAGTGTAACAAGCCATGTTTTCCTTCTGATCATCTTGAGCTGCAAGCGTTTGTTCCAATACAGAGTACAGCATTACTGTCCCTTCATTGTTTTGTTGTAATCTTTCCATCTTCTTTTCCATGTCTCCACTCATCCTTTCATTCAGCTGTTGAAGTTTTGCTCTCAGAGTTTCAATTAAATTCATTTTATTCTCGAGGTGATCTTCTCTTATTTTCAGTTCAGACCTTTCTCCTTCCAATCTATCTTTTGCAGTTTCCAACCTGTGTCTGTCCATGTCAGTACTACTCTTCATCTGACTGAGTTGTTCTTTCTCTCCATTGATGATGTTCATGGCAGCTTCAACCTCTTCTTTCTTGTTATTGAGATCCTTCCTCCAAATATCCAGTTCCTCTCTTTCAGCCAGTACCATGTTCTTGCTGGTTTCCAGTTCTTGTGTTTGTCTTTTGAACTCATCTTCCTTGAGTTCTTGTTCTTTTTGTTGTAAGATAAACATGTTCATGTTGTTCTGAAGTGTGTCTCTCTCTGTCTGAAGTTGAAGGGTCACTTCTTCAATTATTCTTTTCTCTCTTTGTATCTCATCAAGCTGACTCTCTGCAAGTTCTTTCTTCTGTTGTGGCTCAGTCTTTGTGATTTCCAGCTTGAAGCTTTCCCCTTTCATATCTTGTTCTAACATGTCTCTTTGTTTCAGGATCTCAGACCTCATCAAATCCAAGTCCAGCTTCTCTTTGTTCATCATCTCACTCTCTCTATCCAGATCATCTCTGTCTTTCTTCAGCTCTGCCTTCAGTTTGTTACCATCTTGTTTGTCCAAATCAAACTTCTGCTTCCATTGGGTTTCCATGTCTTCTCTCTGGATGACCATGTCTGATAGTACACTTCTCAGACTTTCCTTTTCTCTCTCTATCAGCTCAGTGTAACAAGCCATGTTTTCCATCTGATCATCTTGAGCTGCAAGCGTTTGTTCCAATACAGAGTACAGCATTACTGTCCCTTCATTGTTTTGTTGTAATCTTTCCATCTTTCTTTCCATGTCCTTACTCATCCTTTCATTCATTTGTTGAAGTTTTTCTTTCAGAGCTCCAATTGATTTCATTTTATTCTCGAGGTGATCTTCTCTTATTTTCAGTTTAAACCTTTCTCCTTCCAATCTATCTTTTTCAGTTTCCAACCTGTGTCTGTCCATGTTAGTACTACTCTTCATCTGACTGAGTTGTTCTTTCTCTCCATTGATGATGTTCATGGCAGCTTCAACCTCTTCTTTCTTGTTATTGAGATCCTTCCTCCAAAGAACCAGTTCCTCTCTTTCAGCCATTACCATGTTCTTGCTGGTTTCCAGTTCTTGTGTTTGTCTTTTGAACTCATCTTCCTTGAGTTCTTGTTCTTTTTGTTGTAAGATAAACATGTTCATGTTGTTCTGAAGTGTGTCTCTCTCTGTCTGAAGTTGAAGGGTCACTTCTTCAATTATTCTTTTCTCTCTTTGTATCTCATCAAGCTGACTCTCTGCAAGTTCTTTCTTCTGTTGTAGCTCAGTCTTTGTGATTTCCAGCTTGAAGCTTTCCCCTTTCATATCTTGTTCTAACATGTCTCTTTGTTTCAGGATCTCAGACCTCATCAAATCCAAGTCCAGCTTCTCTTTGTTCATCATCTCACTCTCTCTATCCAGATCATCTCTGTCTTTCTTCAGCTCTGCCTTCAGTTTGTTACCATCTTGTTTGTCCAAATCAAACTTCTGCTTCCATTGGGTTTCCATGTCTTCTCTCTGGATGACCATGTCTGATAGTACACTTCTCAGACTTTCCTTTTCTCTCTCTATCAGCTCAGTGTAACAAGCCATGTTTTCCTTCTGATCATTTTGAGCTGCAAGCGTTTGTTCCAATACAGAGTACAGCATTACTGTCCCTTCATTGTTTTGTTGTAATCTTTCCATCTTCTTTTCCATGTCTCCACTCATCCTTTCATTCAGCTGTTGAAGTTTTGCTCTCAGAGTTTCAATTAAATTCATTTTATTCTCGAGGTGATCTTCTCTTATTTTCAGTTCAGACCTTTCTCCTTCCAATCTATCTTTTGCAGTTTCCAACCTGTGTCTGTCCATGTCAGTACTACTCTTCATCTGACTGAGTTGTTCTTTCTCTCCATTGATGATGTTCATGGCAGCTTCAACCTCTTCTTTCTTGTTATTGAGATCCTTCCTCCAAATATCCAGTTCCTCTCTTTCAGCCAGTACCATGTTCTTGCTGGTTTCCAGTTCTTGTGTTTGTCTTTTGAACTCATCTTCCTTGAGTTCTTGTTCTTTTTGTTGTAAGATAAACATGTTCATGTTGTTCTGAAGTGTGTCTCTCTCTGTCTGAAGTTGAAGGGTCACTTCTTCAATTATTCCTTTTTCTCTTTGTATCTCATCAAGCTGACTCTCTGCAAGCTCTTTCTTCTGTTGTAGCTCAGTCTTTGTGATTTCCAGCTTGAAGCTTTCCCCTTTCATATCTTGTTTCTCTTGTTCTAACATGTCTCTTTGTTTCAGGATCTCAGATCTCATCAAATCCAAGTCCAGTTTCTCTTTGTTCATCATCTCACTCTCTCTATCCAGATCATCTCTGTCTTTCTTCAGCTCTGCCTTCAGTTTGTTACCATCTTGTTTGTCCAAATCAAACTTCTGCTTCCATTGGGTTTCCATGTCTTCTCTCTGGATGACCATGTCTGATACTAGACTTCTCAGACTTTCCTTTTCTCTCTCTATCAGCTCAGTGTAACAAGCCATGTTTTCCTTCTGATCATCTTGAGCTGCAAGCGTTTGTTCCAATACAGAGTACAGCATTACTGTCCCTTCATTGTTTTGTTGTAATCTTTCCATCTTCTTTTCCATGTCTTCACTCATCCTTTCATTCAGCTGTTGAAGTTTTGCTCTCAGAGTTTCAATTGATTTCATTTTATTCTCGAGGTGATCTTCTCTTATTTTCAGTTCAGACCTTTCTCCTTCCAATCTATCTTTTTCAGTTTCCAACCTGTGTCTGTCCATGTCAGTACTACTCTTCATCTGACTGAGTTGTTCTTTCTCTCCATTGATGGTGTTCATGGCAGCTTCAACCTCTTCTTTCTTGTTATTGAGATCCTTCCTCCAAAGAACCAGTTCCTCTCTTTCAGCCAGTACCATGTTCTTGCTGGTTTCCAGTTTTTGTGTTTGTCTTTTGAACTCATCTTCCTTGAGTTCTTGTTCTTTTTGTTGTAAGATAAACATGTTCATGGTGTTCTGAAGTGTGTCTCTCTCTGTCTGAAGTTGAAGGGTCACTTCTTCTATGTTTCCTTTCTCTCTTTGTATCTCATCAAGCTGACTCTCTGCAAGTTCCTTCTTCTGTTGTAGCTCAGTCTTTGTGATTGCCAGCTTGAAGCTTTCCCCTTTCATATCTTGTTTCTCTTGTTCTAACATGTCTCTTTGTTTCAGGATCTCAGACCTCATCAAATCCAAGTCCAGTTTCTCTTTGTTCATCATCTCACTCTCTCTATCCAGATCATCTCTGTTTTTCTTCAGCTCTGCCTTCAGTTTGTTACCATCTTGTTTGTCCAAATCAAACTTCTGCTTCCATTGGGTTTCCATGTCTTCTCTCTGGATGACCATGTCTGATAGTACACTTCTCAGACTTTCCTTTTCTCTCTCTATCAGCTCAGTGTAACAAGCCATGTGTTCCTTCTGATCATCTTGAGCTGCAAGCGTTTGTTCCAATACAGAGTACAGCATTACTGTCCCTTCATTGTTTTGTTGTAATCTTTCCATCTTCTTTTCCATGTCTCCACTCATCCTTTCATTCAGCTGTTGAAGTTTTGCTCTCAGAGTTTCAATTAAATTCATTTTGTTCTCGAGGTGATCTTCTCTTATTTTCAGTTCAGACCTTTCTCCTTCCAATCTATCTTTTTCAGTTTCCAACCTGTGTCTGTCCATGTCAGTACTACTCTTCATCTGAATGAGTTGTTCTTTCTCTCCATCGATGGTGTTCATGGCAGCTTCAACCTCTTCTTTCTTGTTATTGAGATCCTTCCTCAAAAGAACCAGTTCCTCTCTTTCAGCCAGTACCATGTTTTTGCTGGTTTCCAGTTCTTGTGTTTGTCTTTTGAACTCATCTTCCTTGAGTTCTTGTTCTTTTTGTTGTAAGATAAACATGTTCATGTTGTTCTGAAGTTTGTCTCTCTCTGTCTGAAGTTGAAGGGTCATTTCTTCAATTATTCTTTTCTCTCTTTGTATCTCATCAAGCTGACTCTCTGCAAGTTCTTTCTTCTGTTGTAGCTCAGTCTTTGTGATTTCCAGCTTGAAGCTTTCCCCTTTCATATCTTGTTCTAACATGGCTCTTTGTTTCAGGATCTCAGATCTCATCAAATCCAAGTCCAGCTTCTCTTTGTTCATCATCTCACTCTCTCTATCCAGATCATCTCTGTCTTTCTTCAGCTCTGCCTTCAGTTTGTTACCATCTTGTTTGTCCAAATCAAACTTCTGCTTCCATTGGGTTTCCATGTCTTCTCTCTGGATGGCCATGTCTGATACTAGACTTCTCAGACTTTCCTTTTCTCTCTCTATCAGCTCAGTGTAACAAGCCATGTTTTCCTTCTGATCATCTTGAGCTGCAAGCGTTTGTTCCAATACAGAGTACAGCATTACTGTCCCTTCATTGTTTTGTTGTAATCTTTCCATCTTCTTTTCCATGTCTCCACTCATCCTTTCATTCAGCTGTTGAAGTTTTGCTCTCAGAGTTTCAATTAAATTCATTTTATTCTCGAGGTGATCTTCTCTTATTTTCAGTTCAGACCTTTCTCCTTCCAATCTATCTTTTTCAGTTTCCAACCTGTGTCTGTCCATGTCAGTACTACTCTTCATCTGACTGAGTTGTTCTTTCTCTCCATTGATGGTGTTCATGGCAGCTTCAACCTCTTCTTTCTTGTTATTCAGATCCTTCCTCCAAAGAACCAGTTCCTCTCTTTCAGCCATTACCATGTTCTTGCTGGTTTCCAGTTCTTGTGTTTGTCTTTTGAACTCATCTTCCTTGAGTTCTTGTTCTTTTTGTTTTAAGATAAACATGTTCATGTTGTTCTGAAGTTTGTCTCTCTCTGTCTGAAGGTGAAGGGTCACTTCTTCTATGTTTCCTTTCTCTCTTTGTATCTCATCAAGCTGACTCTCTGCAAGTTCCTTCTTCTGTTGTAGCTCAGTCTTTGTGATTTCCAGCTTGAAGCTTTCCCCTTTCATATCTTGTTTCTCTTGTTCTAACATGTCTCTTTGTTTCAGGAACTCAGATCTCATCAAATCCAAGTCCAGCTTCTCTTTGTTCATCATCTCACTCTCTCTGTCCAGATCATCTCTGTCTTTCTTCAGCTCTGCCTTCAGTTTGTTACCATCTTGTTTGTCCAAATCAAACTTCTGCTTCCATTGGGTTTCCATGTCTTCTCTCTGGATGACCATGTCTGATAGTACACTTTTCAGACTTTCCTTTTCTCTCTCTATCAGCTCAGTGTAACAAGCCATGTTTTCCTTCTGATCATCTTGAGCTGCAAGCGTTTGTTCCAATACAGAGTACAGCATTACTATCCCTTCATTGTTTTGTTGTAATCTTTCCATCTTTCTTTCCATGTCCTTACTCATCCTTTCATTCATTTGTTGAAGTTTTTCTCTCAGAGCTCCAATTGATTTCATTTTATTCTCGAGGTGATCTTCTCTTATTTGCAGTTCAGACCTTTCTCCTTCCAGTCTATCCTTTTCAGTTTCCAACCTGTGTCTGTCCATGTCAGTACTACTCTTCATCTGACTGAGTTGTTCTTTCTCTCCATTGATGATGTTCATGGCAGCTTCAACCTCTTCTTTCTTGTTATTGAGATCCTTCCTCCAAATATCCAGTTCCTCTCTTTCAGCCAGTACCATGTTCTTGCTAGTTTCCAGTTCTTGTGTTTGTCTTTTGAACTCATCTTCCTTGAGTTCTTGTTCTTTTTGTTGTAAGATAAACATGTTCATGTTGTTCTGAAGTGTGTCTCTCTCTGTCTGAAGTTGAAGGGTCACTTCTTCTATGTTTCCTTTCTCTCTTTGAATCTCATAAAGCTGACTCTCTGCAAGTTCCTTCTTCTGTTGTAGCTCAGTCTTTGTGATTGCCAGCTTGAAGCTTTCCCCTTTCATATCTTGTTTCTCTTGTTCTAACATGTCTCTTTGTTTCAGGATCTCAGACCTCATCAAATCCAAGTCCAGTTTCTCTTTGTTCATCATCTCACTCTCTCTGTCCAGATCATCTCTGTCTTTCTTCAGCTCTGCATTCAGTTTGTTACCATCTTGTTTGTCCAAATCAAACTTCTGCTTCCATTGGGTTTCCATGTCTTCTCTGTGGATGGCCATGTCTGATAGCACACTTCTCAGACTTTCCTTTTCTCTCTCTATCAGCTCAGTGTAACAAGCCATGTTTTCCTTCTGATCATCTTGAGCTGCAAGCGTTTGTTCCAATACAGAGTACAGCATTACTGTCCCTTCATTGTTTTGTTGTAATCTTTCCATCTTCTTTTCCATGTCTTCTCTCATCCTTTCATTCAGCTGTTGAATTTGATCTCTTAGAGTTTCAATTGATTTCATTTTATTCTCGAGGTGATCTTCTCTTATTTGCAGTTCAGACCTTTCTCCTTCCAATCTATCTTTTTCAGTTTCCAACCTGTGTCTGTCCATGTCAGTACTACTCTTCATCTGAATGAGTTGTTCTTTCTCTCCATCGATGGTGTTCATGGCAGCTTCAACCTCTTCTTTCTTGTTATTGAGATCCTTCCTCCAAAGAACCAGTTCCTCTCTTTCAGCCAGTACCATGTTCTTGCTGGTTTCCAGTTCTTGTGTTTGTCTTTTGAACTCATCTTCTTTGAGTTCTTGTTCTTTTTGTTGTAAGATAAACATGTTCATGTTGTTCTGAAGTGTGTCTCTCTCTGTCTGAAGTTGAAGGGTCACTTCTTCAATTATTCTTTTCTCTCTTTGTATCTCATCAAGCTGACTCTCTGCAAGTTCTTTCTTCTGTTGTAGCTCAGTCTTTGTGATTTCCAGCTTGAAGCTTTCCCCTTTCATATCTTGTTCTAACATGGCTCTTTGTTTCAGGATCTCAGATCTCATCAAATCCAAGTCCAGCTTCTCTTTGTTCATCATCTCACTCTCTCTATCCAGATCATCTCTGTCTTTCTTCAGCTCTGCCTTCAGTTTGTTACCATCTTGTTTGTCCAAATCAAACTTCTGCTTCCATTGGGTTTCCATGTCTTCTCTCTGGATGACCATGTCTGATAGTACACTTCTCAGACTTTCCTTTTCTCTCTCTATCAGCTCAGTGTAACAAGCCATGTTTTCCTTCTGATCATTTTGAGCTGCAAGCGTTTGTTCCAATACAGAGTACAGCATTACTGTCCCTTCATTGTTTTGTTGTAATCTTTCCATCTTCTTTTCCATGTCTCCACTCATCCTTTCATTCAGCTGTTGAAGTTTTGCTCTCAGAGTTTCAATTAAATTCATTTTATTCTCGAGGTGATCTTCTCTTATTTTCAGTTCAGACCTTTCTCCTTCCAATCTATCTTTTGCAGTTTCCAACCTGTGTCTGTCCATGTCAGTACTACTCTTCATCTGACTGAGTTGTTCTTTCTCTCCATTGATGATGTTCATGGCAGCTTCAACCTCTTCTTTCTTGTTATTGAGATCCTTCCTCCAAATATCCAGTTCCTCTCTTTCAGCCAGTACCATGTTCTTGCTGGTTTCCAGTTCTTGTGTTTGTCTTTTGAACTCATCTTCCTTGAGTTCTTGTTCTTTTTGTTGTAAGATAAACATGTTCATGTTGTTCTGAAGTGTGTCTCTCTCTGTCTGAAGTTGAAGGGTCACTTCTTCAATTATTCCTTTTTCTCTTTGTATCTCATCAAGCTGACTCTCTGCAAGCTCTTTCTTCTGTTGTAGCTCAGTCTTTGTGATTTCCAGCTTGAAGCTTTCCCCTTTCATATCTTGTTTCTCTTGTTCTAACATGTCTCTTTGTTTCAGGATCTCAGATCTCATCAAATCCAAGTCCAGTTTCTCTTTGTTCATCATCTCACTCTCTCTATCCAGATCATCTCTGTCTTTCTTCAGCTCTGCCTTCAGTTTGTTACCATCTTGTTTGTCCAAATCAAACTTCTGCTTCCATTGGGTTTCCATGTCTTCTCTCTGGATGACCATGTCTGATACTAGACTTCTCAGACTTTCCTTTTCTCTCTCTATCAGCTCAGTGTAACAAGCCATGTTTTCCTTCTGATCATCTTGAGCTGCAAGCGTTTGTTCCAATACAGAGTACAGCATTACTGTCCCTTCATTGTTTTGTTGTAATCTTTCCATCTTCTTTTCCATGTCTTCACTCATCCTTTCATTCAGCTGTTGAAGTTTTGCTCTCAGAGTTTCAATTGATTTCATTTTATTCTCGAGGTGATCTTCTCTTATTTTCAGTTCAGACCTTTCTCCTTCCAATCTATCTTTTTCAGTTTCCAACCTGTGTCTGTCCATGTCAGTACTACTCTTCATCTGACTGAGTTGTTCTTTCTCTCCATTGATGGTGTTCATGGCAGCTTCAACCTCTTCTTTCTTGTTATTGAGATCCTTCCTCCAAAGAACCAGTTCCTCTCTTTCAGCCAGTACCATGTTCTTGCTGGTTTCCAGTTTTTGTGTTTGTCTTTTGAACTCATCTTCCTTGAGTTCTTGTTCTTTTTGTTGTAAGATAAACATGTTCATGGTGTTCTGAAGTGTGTCTCTCTCTGTCTGAAGTTGAAGGGTCACTTCTTCTATGTTTCCTTTCTCTCTTTGTATCTCATCAAGCTGACTCTCTGCAAGTTCCTTCTTCTGTTGTAGCTCAGTCTTTGTGATTGCCAGCTTGAAGCTTTCCCCTTTCATATCTTGTTTCTCTTGTTCTAACATGTCTCTTTGTTTCAGGATCTCAGACCTCATCAAATCCAAGTCCAGTTTCTCTTTGTTCATCATCTCACTCTCTCTATCCAGATCATCTCTGTTTTTCTTCAGCTCTGCCTTCAGTTTGTTACCATCTTGTTTGTCCAAATCAAACTTCTGCTTCCATTGGGTTTCCATGTCTTCTCTCTGGATGACCATGTCTGATAGTACACTTCTCAGACTTTCCTTTTCTCTCTTTATCAGCTCAGTGTAACAAGCCATGTGTTCCTTCTGATCATCTTGAGCTGCAAGCGTTTGTTCCAATACAGAGTACAGCATTACTGTCCCTTCATTGTTTTGTTGTAATCTTTCCATCTTCCTTTCCATGTCCTTACTCATCCTTTCATTCATTTGTTGAAGTTTTTCTTTCAGAGCTCCAATTGATTTCATTTTATTCTCGAGGTGATCTTCTCTTATTTTCAGTTCAAACCTTTCTCCTTCCAGTCTATCCTTTTCAGTTTCCAACCTGTGTCTGTCCATGTCAGTACTACTCTTCATCTGACGGAGTTGTTCTTCCTCTCCATTGATGGTGTTCATGGCAGCTTCAACCTCTTCTTTCTTGTTATTGAGATCCTTCCTCCAAATATCCAGTTCCTCTCTTTCAGCCAGTACCATGTTCTTGCTGGTTTCCAGTTCTTGTGTTTGTCTTTTGAACTCATCTTCCTTGAGTTCTTGTTCTTTTTGTTGTAAGATAAACATGTTCATGTTGTTCTGAAGTTTGTCTCTCTCTGTCTGAAGTTGAAGGGTCACTTCTTCAATTATTCTTTTCTCTCTTTGTATCTCATCAAGCTGACTCTCTGCAAGTTCTTTCTTCTGTTGTAGCTCAGTCTTTGTGATTTCCAGCTTGAAGCTTTCCCCTTTCATATCTTGTTTCTCTTGTTCTAACATGTCTCTTTGTTTCAGGATCTCAGACCTCATCAAATCCAAGTCCAGCTTCTCTTTGTTCATCATCTCACTCTCTCTATCCAGATCATCTCTGTCTTTCTTCAGCTCTGCCTTCAGTTTGTTACCATCTTGTTTGTCCAAATCAAACTTCTGCTTCCATTGGGTTTCCATGTCTTCTCTCTGGATGACCATGTCTGATACTAGACTTCTCAGACTTTCCTTTTCTCTCTCTATCAGCTCAGTGTAACAAGCCATGTTTTCCTTCTGATCATCTTGAGCTGCAAGCGTTTGTTCCAATACAGAGTGCAGCATTACTGTCCCTTCATTGTTTTGTTGTAATCTTTCCATCTTCTTTTCCATGTCTTCACTCATCCTTTCATTCAGCTGTTGAAGTTTTGCTCTAAGAGTTTCAATTGATTTCATTTTATTCAGGAGGTGATCTTCTCTTATTTTCAGTTCAGACCTTTCTCCTTCCAATCTATCTTTTTCAGTTTCCAACCTGTGTCTGTCCATGTCAGTACTACTCTTCATCTGACTGAGTTGTTCTTTCTCTCCATTGATGGTGTTCATGGCAGCTTCAACCTCTTCTTTCTTGTTATTGAGATCCTTCCTCCAAAGAACCAGTTCCTCTCTTTCAGCCAGTACCATGTTCTTGCTGGTTTCCAGTTCTTGTGTTTGTCTTTTGAACTCATCTTCCTTGAGTTCTTGTTCTTTTTGTTGTAAGATAAACATGTTCATGTTGTTCTGAAGTGTGTCTCTCTCTGTCTGAAGGTGAAGGGTCACTTCTTCTATGTTTCCTTTCTCTCTTTGTATCTCATAAAGCTGACTCTCTGCAAGTTCCTTCTTCTGTTGTAGCTCAGTCTTTGTGATTGCCAGCTTGAAGCTTTCCCCTTTCATATCTTGTTTCTCTTGTTCTAACATGTCTCTTTGTTTCAGGATCTCAGACCTCATCAAATCCAAGTCCAGTTTCTCTTTGTTCATCATCTCACTCTCTCTATCCAGATCATCTCTGTTTTTCTTCAGCTCTGCCTTCAGTTTGTTACCATCTTGTTTGTCCAAATCAAACTTCTGCTTCCATTGGGTTTCCATGTCTTCTCTCTGGATGACCATGTCTGATAGTACACTTCTCAGACTTTCCTTTTCTCTCTCTATCAGCTCAGTGTAACAAGCCATGTTTTCCTTCTGATCATCTTGAGCTGCAAGCGTTTGTTCCAATACAGAGTACAGCATTACTGTCCCTTCATTGTTTTGTTGTAATCTTTCCATCTTTCTTTCCATGTCCTTACTCATCCTTTCATTCATTTGTTGAAGTTTTTCTTTCAGAGCTCCAATTGATTTCATTTTATTCAGGAGGTGATCTTCTCTTACTTTCAGTTCAGACCTTTCTCCTTCCAATCTATCTTTTTCAGTTTCCAACCTGTGTCTGTCCATGTCAGTACTACTCTTCATCTGAATGAGTTGTTCTTTCTCTCCATCGATGGTGTTCATGGCAGCTTCAACCTCTTCTTTCTTGTTATTGAGATCCTTCCTCCAAAGAACCAGTTCCTCTCTTTCAGCCAGTACCATGTTCTTGCTGGTTTCCAGTTCTTGTGTTTGTCTTTTGAACTCATCTTCCTTGAGTTCTTGTTCTTTTTGTTGTAAGATAAACATGTTCATGTTGTTCTGAAGTGTGTCTCTCTCTGTCTGAAGTTGAAGGGTCACTTCTTCAATTATTCTTTTCTCTCTTTGTATCTCATCAAGCTGACTCTCTGCAAGTTCTTTCTTCTGTTGTAGCTCAGTCTTTGTGATTGCCAGCTTGAAGCTTTCCCCTTTCATATCTTGTTTCTCTTGTTCTAACATGTCTCTTTGTTTCAGGAACTCAGATCTCATCAAATCCAAGTCCAGCTTCTCTTTGTTCATCATCTCACTCTCTCTATCCAGATCATCTCTGTCTTTCTTCAGCTCTGCATTCAGTTTGTTACCATCTTGTTTGTCCAAATCAAACTTCTGCTTCCAATGGGTTTCCATGTCTTCTCTCTGGATGACCATGTCTGATAGTACACTTCTCAGACTTTCCTTTTCTCTCTCTATCAGCTCAGTGTAACAAGCCATGTTTTCCTTCTGATCATCTTGAGCTGCAAGCGTTTGTTCCAATACAGAGTACAGCATTACTGTCCCTTCATTGTTTTGTTGTAATCTTTCCATCTTCTTTTCCATGGCTTCACTCATCCTTTCATTCAGCTGTTGAAGTTTTGCTCTCAGAGTTTCAATTAAATTCATTTTATTCTCGAGGTGATCTTCTCTTATTTTCAGTTCAGACCTTTCTCCTTCCAATCTATCTTTTTCAGTTTCCAACCTGTGTCTGTCCATGTCAGTATTACTCTTCATCTGACTGAGTTGTTCTTTCTCTCCATTGATGGTGTTCATGGCAGCTTCAACCTCTTCTTTCTTGTTATTCAGATCCTTCCTCCAAAGAACCAGTTCCTCTCTTTCAGCCATTACCATGTTCTTGCTGGTTTCCAGTTCTTGTGTTTGTCTTTTGAACTCATCTTCCTTGAGTTCTTGTTCTTTTTGTTTTAAGATAAACATGTTCATGTTGTTCTGAAGTGTGTCTCTCTCTGTCTGAAGTTGAAGGGTCACTTCTTCACTTATTCCTTTCTCTCTTTGTATCTCATCAAGCTGACTCTCTGCAAGCTCTTTCTTCTGTTGTAGCTCAGTCTTTGTGATTTCCAGCTTGAAGCTTTCCCCTTTCATATCTTGTTTCTCTTGTTCTAACATGTCTCTTTGTTTCAGGATCTCAGACCTCATCAAATCCAAGTCCAGCTTCTCTTTGTTCATCATCTCACTCTCTCTATCCAGATCATCTCTGTCTTTCTTCAGCTCTGCCTTCAGTTTGTTACCATCTTGTTTGTCCAAATCAAACTTCTGCTTCCATTGGGTTTCCATGTCTTCTCTCTGGATGACCATGTCTGATAGTACACTTCTCAGACTTTCCTTTTCTCTCTCTATCAGCTCAGTGTAACAAGCCATGTTTTCCTTCTGATCATCTTGAGCTGCAAGCGTTTGTTCCAATACAGAGTACAGCATTACTGTCCCTTCATTGTTTTGTTGCAATCTTTCCATCTTCTTTTCCATGGCTTCACTCATCCTTTCATTCAGCTGTTGAAGTTTTGCTCTCAGAGTTTCAATTAAATTCATTTTATTCTTGAGGTGATCTTCTCTTATTTTCAGTTCAGACCTTTCTCCTTCCAATCTATCTTTTTCAGTTTCCAACCTGTGTCTGTCCATGTCAGTACTACTCTTCATCTGACAGAGTTGTTCTTTCTCTCCATTGATGGTGTTCATGGCAGCTTCAACCTCTTCTTTCTTGTTATTGAGATCCTTCCTCCAAAGAACCAGTTCCTCTCTTTCAGCCATTACCATGTTCTTGCTGGTTTCCAGTTCTTGTGTTTGTCTTTTGAATTCATCTTCCTTGAGTTCTTGTTCTTTTTGTTGTAAGATAAACATGTTCATGTTGTTCTGAAGTTTGTCTCTCTCTGTCTGAAGTTGAAGGGTCACTTCTTCAATGTTTCTTTTTTCTCTTTGTATCTCATCAAGCTGACTCTCTGCAAGTTCCTTCTTCTGTTGTAGCTCAGTCTTTGTGATTTCCAGCTTGAAGCTATCCCCTTTCATATCTTGTTCTAACATGTCTCTTTGTTTCAGGATCTCAGACCTCATCAAATCCAAGTCCAGCTTCTCTTTGTTCATCATCTCACTCTCTCTATCCAGATCATCTCTGTCTTTCTTCAGCTCTGCCTTCAGTTTGTTACCATCTTGTTTGTCCAAATCAAACTTCTGCTTCCATTGGGTTTCCATGTCTTCTCTCTGGATGACCATGTCTGATAGTACACTTCTCAGACTTTCCTTTTCTCTCTCTATCAGCTCAGTGTAACAAGCCATGTTTTCCTTCTGATCATCTTGAGCTGCAAGCGTTTGTTCCAATACAGAGTACAGCATTACTGTCCCTTCATTGTTTTGTTGTAATCTTTCCATCTTCTTTTCCATGTCTTCACTCATCCTTTCATTCAGCTGTTGAAGTTTTGCTCTCAGAGTTTCAATTGATTTCATTTTATTCAGGAGGTGATCTTCTCTTACTTTCAGTTCAGACCTTTCTCCTTCCAATCTATCTTTTTCAGTTTCCAACCTGTGTCTGTCCATGTCAGTACTACTCTTCATCTGAATGAGTTGTTCTTTCTCTCCATCGATGGTGTTCATGGCAGCTTCAACCTCTTCTTTCTTGTTATTGAGATCCTTCCTCCAAAGAACCAGTTCCTCTCTTTCAGCCAGTACCATGTTCTTGCTGGTTTCCAGTTCTTGTGTTTGTCTTTTGAACTCATCTTCCTTGAGTTCTTGTTCTTTTTGTTGTAAGATAAACATGTTCATGTTGTTCTGAAGTGTGTCTCTCTCTGTCTGAAGTTGAAGGGTCACTTCTTCACTTATTCCTTTCTCTCTTTGTATCTCATCAAGCTGACTCTCTGCAAGCTCTTTCTTCTGTTGTAGCTCAGTCTTTGTGATTTCCAGCTTGAAGCTTTCCCCTTTCATATCTTGTTTCTCTTGTTCTAACATGTCTCTTTGTTTCAGGATCTCAGACCTCATCAAATCCAAGTCCAGCTTCTCTTTGTTCATCATCTCACTCTCTCTATCCAGATCATCTCTGTCTTTCTTCAGCTCTGCCTTCAGTTTGTTACCATCTTGTTTGTCCAAATCAAACTTCTGCTTCCATTGGGTTTCCATGTCTTCTCTCTGGATGGCCATGTCTGATACTAGACTTCTCAGACTTTCCTTTTCTCTCTCTATCAGCTCAGTGTAACAAGCCATGTTTTCCTTCTGATCATCTTGAGCTGCAAGCGTTTGTTCCAATACAGAGTACAGCATTACTGTCCCTTCATTGTTTTGTTGTAATCTTTCCATCTTCTTTTCCATGGCTTCACTCATCCTTTCATTCAGCTGTTGAAGTTTTGCTCTCAGAGTTTCAATTAAATTCATTTTATTCTCGAGGTGATCTTCTCTTATTTTCAGTTCAGACCTTTCTCCTTCCAATCTATCTTTTGCAGTTTCCAACCTGTGTCTGTCCATGTCAGTACTACTCTTCATCTGACTGAGTTGTTCTTTCTCTCCATTGATGGTGTTCATGGCAGCTTCAACCTCTTCTTTCTTGTTATTCAGATCCTTCCTCCAAAGAACCAGTTCCTCTCTTTCAGCCAGTACCATGTTCTTGCTGGTTTCCAGTTCTTGTGTTTGTCTTTTGAACTCATCTTCCTTGAGTTCTTGTTCTTTTTGTTTTAAGATAAACATGTTCATGTTGTTCTGAAGTTTGTCTCTCTCTGTCTGAAGGTGAAGGGTCACTTCTTCTATGTTTCCTTTCTCTCTTTGTATCTCATCAAGCTGACTCTCTGCAAGTTCCTTCTTCTGTTGTAGCTCAGTCTTTGTGATTTCCAGCTTGAAGCTTTCCCCTTTCATATCTTGTTTCTCTTGTTCTAACATGTCTCTTTGTTTCAGGATCTCAGACCTCATCAAATCCAAGTCCAGCTTCTCTTTGTTCATCATCTCACTCTCTCTGTCCAGATCATCTCTGTCTTTCTTCAGCTCTGCCTTCAGTTTGTTACCATCTTGTTTGTCCAAATCAAACTTCTGCTTCCATTGGGTTTCCATGTCTTCTCTCTGGATGGCCATGTCTGATAGTACACTTCTCAGACTTTCCTTTTCTCTCTCTATCAGCTCAGTGTAACAAGCCATGTTTTCCTTCTGATCATCTTGAGCTGCAAGCGTTTGTTCCAATACAGAGTACAGCATTACTGTCCCTTCATTGTTTTGTTGTAATCTTTCCATCTTCCTTTCCATGTCCTCACTCATCCTTTCATTCACTTGTTGAAGTTTTGCTCTCAGAGTTTCAATTGATTTCATTTTATTCAGGAGGTGATCTTCTCTTATTTTTAGTTCAGACCTTTCTCCTTCCAATCTATCTTTTTCAGTTTCCAACCTGTGTCTGTCCATGTCAGTACTACTCTTCATCTGACTGAGTTGTTCTTTCTCTCCATTGATGGTGTTCATGGCAGCTTCAACCTCTTCTTTCTTGTTATTGAGATCCTTCCTCCAAATATCCAGTTCCTCTCTTTCAGCCAGTACCATGTTCTTGCTGGTTTCCAGTTCTTGGGTTTGTCTTTTGAACTCATCTTCCTTGAGTTCTTGTTCTTTTTGTTGTAAGATAAACATGTTCATGTTGTTCTGAAGTGTGTCTCTCTCTGTCTGAAGTTGAAGGGTCACTTCTTCTATGTTTCCTTTCTCTCTTTGTATCTCATAAAGCTGACTCTCTGCAAGTTCCTTCTTCTGTTGTATTTCAGTCTTTGTGATTGCCAGCTTGAAGCTTTCCCCTTTCATATCTTGTTTCTCTTGTTCTAACATGTCTCTTTGTTTCAGGATCTCAGATCTCATCAAATCCAAGTCCAGCTTCTCTTTGTTCATCATCTCACTCTCTCTATCCAGATCATCTCTGTTTTTCTTCAGCTCTGCCTTCAGTTTGTTACCATCTTGTTTGTCCAAATCAAACTTCTGCTTCCATTGGGTTTCCATGTCTTCTCTCTGGATGACCATGTCTGATAGTACACTTCTCAGACTTTCCTTTTCTCTCTCTATCAGCTCAGTGTAACAAGCCATGTTTTCCTTCTGATCATCTTGAGCTGCAAGCGTTTGTTCCAATACAGAGTACAGCATTACTGTCCCTTCATTGTTTTGTTGTAATCTTTCCATCTTCTTTTCCATGTCCTTACTCATCCTTTCATTCAGCTGTTGAATTTTTTCTCTTAGAGTTTCAATTGATTTCATTTTATTCTCGAGGTGATCTTCTCTTATTTGCAGTTCAGACCTTTCTCCTTCCAGTCTATCCTTTTCAGTTTCCAACCTGTGTCTGTCCATGTCAGTACTACTCTTCATCTGACGGAGTTGTTCTTTCTCTCCATTGATGATGTTCATGGCAGCTTCAACCTCTTCTTTCTTGTTATTGAGATCCTTCCTCCAAAGAACCAGTTCCTCTCTTTCAGCCAGTACCATGTTCTTGCTGGTTTCCAGTTCTTGTGTTTGTCTTTTGAACTCATCTTCCTTGAGTTCTTGTTCTTTTTGTTTTAATATGACCACATTTGATTTTCTTATCAGACCTTCTCTTTCTAAAAGTCTGACGCTCTTTTCACTCTTTTCTTCTGTTTTATCCGGTTCCAGTTCTTCTCTATTTGCCAGCCCAATATCTTGTATTTCTCTCCTGGTTTCATTTTCTTCTCCATGTTTCCTTTTCCAGTGCAATTTCTTTTGCCGTCGTGTAATTTCAGGTTTCACGTGTAGTTTTTTCTTGGTTCTTAAAATGTCTGCCTCTTCTTTAACGCTGTCTTCAGATGGTTGATTCAGTTGTAAAAGAAGAGCGTCCTCAGAATCCTTTGACGGTATTTCTTCATTTATCAACACCTCTTCTTCATTATGCCCTTTTCCACTTTGGACGTTCTCCATTATTTCCTTTTCTACATCTCCCTTCTTCTGCATTAGTTTCCTTTTAGTTCTTGGGACTTTAATTTCTTTCTCACTCGCTGTATCATTAATCCGTCTCTTCTTTTCATTGTGTTCTTTCTTTTCTTTCTGCTGTTCATGTTTGAGCATAATTACCTTGTCCTTGAGTAGCTGTTCATCACCCAACTCTTTCTCTCTCAGTGGTAAATCTTCAGATTTTTCTATGATTCTCTCCTTTTCTTTTTTGATTGATTGATTGATATTGACTTTGGTGGCATTTACCTTCTCTTTCTCCAAATGCGTTTGCATTTCTTGCACATTTTTTAAAGCACATATCATAATTTCCTTTTGTCTTTTAATGTCCATCTTGATATTTTCCACTTCTTCTCTTCCCTGGGTTATATGTTTTGCCTCGGCCTCCATGTGCCGTTTTTGATCTTTAAAGTATTCATTCACATCTTCACTCTGTTCTTTCATGACTTTACATTTCTCCATACATGTCTGAATTAGTTTCCCGTGCTTTTGAACAAGATTTTGAAACTGAATGAACCGCTCTCCCGTTCCACCTTCTCTCCCATCTTTTTCTCTCTGCATCTTCAGTTTCATGATCTCCAGCTCATCCCTCTCTCTGTTGATCCTCTCCAGTCGCTGGTCCAGATCCTTCTTCCTCTTCTGTGTCTCCCTCTTCAGTGCATCTTTTTCAACTTTTACCTGAGCCCACATCTTTTTACCTTCCTGCTCTTTTTGAATGCCTTTTCGGATCATCTGTTGATTTTCGATTTTTTCGATCTCCAACTCAGACTTCAACACTTCCATCTCTCTTCTTTCTCTTTTCACTTCTTCTAGTCTGATTCCAAGCTCCTCTTTTTGTTTTTGGATCTTATTCCGCATGTGGATCATTTCACCCATCTCTGCGTTTGCTTGTATTGCCATTTTTATCTGATATTTTATCTGGCTCATGTTGTCTCTTACAGTCCTGTTCTCAGTTTGTAATGCCTTGAGTCCTTCTCTTTGTTCCCCTAAACACACATTTACATTTTCCAGAAGTCCCATTTCCCTCTGCATCATTTCCAAATGTACATGAATCTTTTGTCTTATGTTTGGAAGGTCAATAATGGAATGTGTGACTTTTGAGATTTGCTGTATCATCTTAACTTCCTCTCTGATTTTTTTCAATGGATGCTTTTCCAGACTTTGTTCATCATCCTCTCTGGAAACTTGGATAAGAGTAGTCTGGTCTTTGAATCTCTGCTTCTCCTCATCCAGCGCCTCCTTCTGCTGGTGCAATTTCATCCTCAATATTTCTAACTCATCCATTTTTCTCATGGTTTCTTCAAGTCTTTGCTCCAATTCTCTTCTTCTCTTTTTGGTCTCTCTCCTCAGCACTTTCTTTTCTCTTTGTAGGTCATTCCACTTTATTTCACTCTCCTCCTTCATTTGCATACTTTTTCTAAATACATGTTTACTTTCTCTTTTTTTCATTTCCAGCTCAGACATCAGCAGCTCCATTTCTCTTATTTCTCTTTTAGTCATTTGCACTTTGTCATCAAGTTCCTGTTTCTGTCTTTCCATGCTCTCTCTCAAACGGTTCACCTCGTGTATTTCTGCCTCAGCTTGTCTTTCTCCTCTCACATTGTCCCTCTCTATGTGAATATGTTGAGTCAGCATCTCACTATCTTTTCTCTCAATCACCTCCTCACATATAGACTTTTTCAGTTGTTCAATTTCACAGTTTTCTGATCTCAGTTGGAAGATTTCATCTTCCTTTTCTTTTTCCATTCTGTTCTTTGTCATGTTGTCACTTTCTGAATCAGTTTCATCTCTGTCCTGTTTCTTTATGCATCGCTCCTCTCTTTCAGTCCTTTCAAAGGCACGTTCTCTACCTTTATACTGACAGATTTCAGTGTTGACTTTTATTAGGTGAGCTCTTCCTCGGGATATTAAAGGATGTCTGTCTTCCAGTTCTTGTTTTGAAGCCTCAATCTTATCGTGCAGGTCTTCCATCTGTCTCAGTTGTACTTCAGTCTCCTTCATAACAATCTTTACGTCTTCACTTTTCAGTCTAGTCTTGGCAGCAATTTTCTCTATGGTGCCCATGACTTTTGCCATTTTCTCCAACTTCTGCTCAGTCACATCAGTTTGTCTTTGCAGTTTTATTTTCAAAATATCAAATTCATCTCTCTCTCTCAAAGTTTTCTCCAACCTCTGATCCAGTTTTATTTTCTGTTTTTTTGCTGCGGTTTTTATCGATTTCATGTTCCTCATTTCATCCTTCAGATGCACGTCGCTTTGCCTTATTGCAGCTTTTACGTGTTTCAAAAGCTCTTGGAACAGTTTCATGTCATGGAGCAATCCTTCAATTTCACTCTCCTCCTCCTCCTCATCGTGTGCGTTGATGTAACTTACTTCAGTGAGGTCTTCAAGTTCTAGATTGACTAGTCTTATGATTTCTCGTGTTCTATAAATCTCTCCCCGAAGTCTTTGTGTATCCGTACTTCTTGAGTCTGCTTCACCAGGAAATCCATCTATCTCCTCAGTCTGGGTCTGTATATTTTCTCTTGACTCCTGACCTTGTTTTTGCTTCTGAACATCGTTCACTTCTTGATTCAGCTCACTGCTTTTCTCCTGTTTGTGCACCTTCAATTCATATTGAACTATTTCACGTTCGAAAACACGTGTGCTTTCTCTGACTCTAATTTGTAAACCATCTTCAATCTTTGTTTTTTGACTTTGCATGACATTTATACTCGTAATGAGCCTTTTAATCTCTTGATTCTTTTGCTCCATGCTCTCTATGGCATTCTTGATTTGCTCCCCTATTTTCTCCTCTCTCTCTTTGAGTTTGGATATCTGCTTTTTGACTTCTTCCATTTCTCTTACATGCATTGCACATTTTCTCTGATCATCATCCATTAATGTTTCTTCATGAATTATTGTCTGCATCTGTAAGAAAACATTATACTCTTCCTTCTGGTTGTCTTGTCTCTGTTCGTGCTCTGAACGCATATCTTCCTGTTCCTTTACTTCTTCACTTCGATGCCAGTCTTCTAATGTTACGGACTCTTGCAAAGACACGGTGTCTTTAGTCATTTCATCTTCTGCATCTTCTTTGTCTGTTGGAATTTCAAATGTTTGATCGGTTTCTTTCTGTGGTTCCTGATGTTTAGATGTATTCCCTGCAAAAGGGCAATTTTTGATTGCAGATTCAGTCAATATCCATTTGCTGACCTGAGCTTTCATGGAAGTCATCTTGTCCTTCACAAAAAAAGAAATAATTGTCATTGTTTTTCTTGTAATTTGAAGGTCAACCAACCAAAGAACGTCCCACGATTTAATGTCATTGCGGCATTAGTTTTATTTATTAGTATATTATCCTTGTATTTATTGAGTAAAATCAACTATGTTTTTAATAGACGCTCACACTTTTGTATTTATAAGCGAGCGATACAGCTGTGCATCCTACGAATGATTAAACTCACTGCTATGCTGCTGTGTTGGAAGAAGCACTCACATATTTGACTTAATTAAAAGTAATGATACCAGACTTCAATAAGCTCTGCCTCTCTGGCATCTGACTCAGTAAAGGTTTGCATTAAAAATGTAAATGAAACGTAAGCAGCCATGTGTTACTGTGACAACAACATATTACATTTTAACCTGTAAATGTACAAAAAGGAAACGTTTGCATAAAGAAATTAAACAATATGTTTGTAATATGTAATGCTTCTTTCTGGGCTAGCTATAGGTGTCATGGTACATAATCTCTGTTTTCTTTCTGGGGTTTTTATTTTTACGAATTTGAACAATAGAGATACTTTTGAGCTGGATATGCTCAAAATAATGAATCTATACATTAAATACGGCTGAGGCTGTATGGATAATTACGGGCCCAAGAGACGCATTTACTTACCATGATCTTTTTGACCTCGTCCTTGTTCTGGTCCATCTTTCTCTGGACTTTGAGCATGTCCTCCCTGGTGAGGTTCATCTCTGCAGCAGCGTTTTCCATGCTGGCTTTTATCTCACTCATAGTCCGGATGGTAGTCCTTGTGTCTTCCACTTTTTGTTCCATCTCCTTCCCTTGTCGTTGTATCTTCACCTTCATGAGTTCTACCTCATCCCTCTCTCTCATGGTTCTCTCCAGCCGCCGGTCAAGCTCGCGGCTCTTTTTTTTTACTCGGAAATTCCTCCATTGGATTTGTCTCTTTTCTTCTGTGGAGTCTCGCCTGCTTTGCTCTGCATCTTCTCTCACTTCATTCTCGTTGCTTGGGTCTATGTTGTCTTCCTCAAACTGATTTTCTTCATGTTGTGTTAAATCTCTGGTTCTGTCCACCTGAATTATGATCTTCTTAGCTTGTCTTCCCTCCATGTCTTGTTTAGCAGCTTCAGCCTCTTCCATGTTTTCCCTGTCAGTCAGTATTTTAGTCTTGATGTTTCGTACGTCATCTTCTTCACATTGGAGCAGTGCCAACGTTTTTTCTCGGTTTGGATTTTGCGTCTGCATATCAGTTTCCCAGTGTGTTGTCTTCATGCTTTCTCTTTGCTTTTGAGAATCAGATTTCATATTTTCCGCTCGACCGCTCTCTGTCTTCAGCTGCTGCCCTTCTCTCACAGTCGCTCTCAGTTGAAGTTCACCCTCTTCTAACGTCTCCCAAAGTTTCTCCATCTCTTCCTGGATTCTGCTGAAATCAATTCTGACCCTTCCAGAAGCGTCTTTTTCTTCTTTCTGCCTTTCCCTGCTTTGCATGTTGGTCCACCCTCGCTTCATCTTGTTGATATTTACATTCATATTATGTTTGATGTGGTAAATGTGATCTTGATGTTGTGAAATAACCTTTTTATTTCTATTTATCTCTCGCTTTATGTCCGCCATGGTTTTTTTCATTTCTTCTTTTACCTGCTTTTCTGCAAGCATTCTTTTTGTATGTTCTTGAATCCGACTCAGCATACTGTCGGCCATGATCTCCTCTGTGATCTCCTCTGTGATCTCCTCTGTGATCTCCTCTGTGATCTCCTCTGTGATCTCCTCTGTGATCTCCTGCTCTCTCTTCATCTGCTCCACGGGTCCCTTACTTTCTTTCCATTTTGCCTGCTCACATTTGATCATTTCCCACTTGTGTCGCTCATTAATGAGCTCTTTGCGGCGTCTTTCCAGAGTTTCCCTCTCTTGGTATATTTCAGTCTGCATTTTCAGAAGTTGCATTTTTTCCTGAGAAGCTTCATTTTTATTCACCTCGAGTTTCTCAATAACATTTTCTACCTGTAACCTCAGTCTTTTTATTAATAAGTGCTGCTCATGTTTTTCAGCTGTCAGTCTGTCAATGTCCTCCTGTTGTTGCTCTGTATTTGTCTTCAGGAAGTCAATTTCATCTCTCTGACTTTCTGTCTCTTCCAAAAGCTTTTCAAGCTCTCCCAGTACTTGACACGTTAATTGTCTTTGTCTTTTAATGGTTTCCCTCTTGGTTTTTATGAACGCTTGTGTTTGTTTGTCTTCCATTTGCTTGCTGTTCTCCATTGTCCACTCGTGTTCGGTTTGGGTCATTCTGCTGTTCTTTGCTCTGTTGGTCATGAAAAAGGAACAGAATATCACTTGCCAGTCCACATCTGATACTAAACCAGGACAGAAAAAAACGTGTGGAACAACAGAGCCAACTGAAAATATGTTGAGCATGTTAATCCTCTTTAGTGAAACCCAAAACACAGGAAGAAAGCATAAAGAAAAGCAACAACAACATGTATCGTCCACTAGCTCCTCACAACTCTTTAAAGTTCTCCAAAAGTTTAACATTTCCAAATGTTTGATATGCACGGTCAGACGAAACCCTGCCACAGTGAAGTCCTGCGAAAGGCTTCATCATCATCATCATCCGTCTTTATGGCACATCATCCAAGACCCTAAATAAACTCCAGTAGATCCAGAACTCTGCTGCTCGCCTGATCTCATTAATCTCATTAAATCTCACTGGATTTATTCACATTTCTCACCAAAAACTACATTTTGTACATTACAACACATCAGTTGAACATCATGATAGTGTGATACTTAACCGTTACCTCATACTTTATATATGTTTTACTGAGAAGAGCTTAAACACACTGTGCAGTGACTGAATACTCTTGCATGGTAATGATTACAAATAAGTAAAACCTTAAAAAATATGTTACGGTTGTTCCTACAGGACTTATTTTGGACTTTTAGTGTGTGTGTGTGTGTGTGTGTGTGTGTGTATGTGTGTGTGTGTGTGTGTGTGTGTGTGTGTGTGTGTGTGTGTGTGTGTGTGTGTGTGTGTGTGTGTGTGTACGCTTGTACCTTCAATAACAGCCCTATGCTGATATTTAAAATGCATATTTCCAGGTGTGTCTTACCCAGGTTCCTCCTTTGAAAGTATCTTATAAAAGTTGACTTTGGATTGTGATGTTCCTTCTTCCACAACTTGAAACGGCGGCCTGGTCTGCTCCTCAGTGATGGTTGTTGTCTTCTGTGAGGCCTTTATGATGGCTCCAGTTGCTTCTGCTCCCTGAACTCCTCCAGGAGGTTTTCCACTACAAATGAATTGGATAATGTGTTGCTATCTGTTCAATGCTCCTTCAGTTTTAAAGGTATTTTCACTTAAACAAACATAAGATGTTCAAACCTATTCTTTTAAACATGCTTTAAAGAGTTTCAGTGGAGGTTTATTGTACAATGTGAGGTGTGTTTACTGTGTAATGATGATTCATAAGAACACATTCATGCACCAAACACAATCATTTTGAGGAATAAAATACACTTATCATGGTCTCTAGATATGTTTCCATATTACAAACTGGTGTTTTCAATGAGATCACAGGTTTGAGTAAGAATACAATTTTAATTTAGAAAATTCTAGAAAACGTGCATTGCATTGCAGAGTTATAATATATATATATATATATATATATATATATATATATATATATATATATAGAAAAAAATAAAAGTTAAAAGTTAAACAAAATCCTGTGTTTTTTTCATTTTGTATATATACATATATATATATATACACATATATATGTGTATGTGTATATATACATATATATATATATGTATATATGTGTACATATACACACACATATATGTACATATGTGTATATATACACACATATATACATATATATATATATGTGTGTATATATATACATATATATGTATATATATATATATATATACACACATATATATACATGTATATATATGTGTGTATATATATACATATATATGTATATATATGTATATATATACACACATATATACACACATATATATGTATATATATATATACATATATATATGTGTGTATATATATACATATATATGTATATATGTATATATATATATATATATATATATATATATATATATATATATATACATACATACATACATATACACACACATTTGTTCTTACCTCATCTGCCTTTTGTCTTGAGTTGTGTACAAAAACACAAAGTAAACAGCGTGAGGCTCAAAGTACTCGGCACATCTAAGCGAGTCCTTTGAGGTCTGTGCTTGTTGGTGTTAAACTATATATCTGTGTGACTGTGGCAGGCTTGTGCTGTTATCCTAAAAACATTGTATATCTCTTCTCTCCAGACGTTGAGTGGCCACTGCGTCGAGCTGTCAGAGATGTGACACCCAGGAAGTTGTTTACTCTTCGATGGACGGGTGGGGCAACACCACACTCTGAGTCTGGGGTCAGCTGATAAGGTTGGGGTTCATTTTTGGGCTTGGTGTACTTCCCTCCGCTCTCCTAAAGGAGTTACTCAATGAGCATTGAATAATCACGCATGAGCATGTATTATATTAGTACAAACAGGTGGCATTACTTTACTTTATAGCAAATGTAAATATGGTAGAAAAGGCATTATTAAAACGGTTTCCATCTAACGTAAAATATCAGAATGTCAGTAAAAGACACCTCTACAGAATATGCGAACAAAAACTAACATTTATAAATGTCATGCATTAATCATGACATTTATTAATGCTCTAAGGCATAGATAGCCCTCACTTTAGATGAGGTCACATAAAATGCTTAACTAACGACTAGTAGCTACCTGAATTAACCATGAATAGCAGTATTAAAACACGTTTATAAAGCACATGTTGACATGAATGAATGAATGAATATATACTTTATTAATCCCCAAGGGGAAATTTTGTGTCGCGTAGCAGCAATTTACACAGAAAATAAGATAAGATATAAAAACAGGGATGAAAGATATATGCAATAATAATACTAATAGAATAAAGATAACAAATAACAACAATAAAATAGCTGGATGAAAGAAAGAATAGAGTATTAATTTAGGAATTCAATTAAATTAAATTAAGTTAAACTTAAACAGTAGAAGTGCACGAGTGCAAGTATGTATGTGCATATTAAGGTGTAAATAAAAATAACAACAAACACTCCCTAAATATTAGTGCATATCTAAATTATCATCATCAGCTAAATGAAATGTAATGTAACCCGGTTGTTTGTCATCTGCATGATGCAACACTAAGAACGCAGACAAAGTATTTAAGATGCGCTTTTTTGTAGTCCATCTCCTAACATCCGCCTGCCGTCGCATTATAACTACGTAGCTTAGAGAAAGTGAAGATTTCCTCGTGAATTCTCCTTCCCATCTTTCCTTGACCCCGTGGCCTTTTCCACAGAGGTCAAGGAGAAGTGGTCAGGAATAGATGTTAGGAGGTACGTTTTGGATTTGGTACCTACGCATGCTCCGTCTGTTAAGTTCAACAATTTTTAACTTTGTGATTCTGTTTAGACCAGCAGAGAAGGCTTAGCAGGCCCTGACGGCCACCACTGACATTAAGGATAAAACATTTGACCTGCAACTAGTGAGTAAAAGGAAAAATACAACTGAATTATGCTTGAAGTGTCTTTAATCTTTGATTTGACGGTTAATGGAAAGATAATAAATTGAATAATATCTGAATGGCTGACCGATATGTACATGTTCAGGACATTTCTAACCACATCCATCCATCTCATCCGCTGCTCGTCGTCTCCTCGCCGGCCATCACGACAGCCTTTGAGCTTCTTTAAGGCGACTTTCACGTTTCCACAGTTTAATTTCTGGGATATATCGTTTCCCATGGCCATCCAAATGGACCCCGTGAAGGTTGAAGCCGTCACTACCTGGTCTGTCCCAAACTCCCGACGCTCCGCCCCTGACAGGAAGCTCCATCCCTGCGCCTTTTTTTTCTCGTCGGCTTTCCCCCGCCCGAGAGAAACTATGACATTGGCAACCGGGAACTACCAGTCGTGAAGCTGGCCGGAGGAGGAACCTACCTCTGGCTCGTCTTCCATCCTTCCTGACTCCTGCCAAGTCGTCCTCACCTCGGCGATTGAGGAATCAGTGAGGGCCACTAAGGGTCAAGCCGGCCCCAGTGCGAGTCCTCCTAACCACCTTCTCAGGCTCTTCGGTCCAACGTCCTCCAGTTGGCCCACACTTACCTGCCACCCGGGTCTCCAAAGGGCCCAGGACGCTCTTCGGCAGCACTTCCGAATTTTTGTTATTCATGTTTTTTTTCTTCTATTGAATGCTATATTTGACACTGAACTAGCTCATCTTTATCTCAGTGATAGTGTCCAAATTAGCATAAAATATCACTGGTTTGTAAAAACTACACAGACAACAACATAGATGTAAATGTTGATCAAAATCTTATTCCCTTCTGCTCAAAATAAAACAAGTCTCCATCCATTGGATTTGGGAGCGACTTGGATATGAAAGCTAGTTTATCCGTCTTTCCTTTACAAGCAGGAAAAGTATTTCTCTCTCGTTATTTGAGAAAAGTTCATATTTGTGTTCACTATGACCCTGAAATTCTGTCTCTTCTGTTATCATATACTGAATGAATGCAAAACTACAGAGCAAAACTACACTCTTTCTGATTGGACCAATCTATGAACTGTCTGAAACAATGCATATCCGAGGCCCCAAAAAAATTGTTCAAGTTAAAAGATTTTCGAACGTTAAAGTTACGCATTAGAACTGTGAATTATGTACATTACAGACCCTGAAAACGGAGGCTAAATTCTTCATCAGGAGGTCTTCCTCAGTCTCCAAGTCCTCTACTCCCATGAATCAATACCAGAGCCACTGGTGTGACATAGCAAAAGAAAACGGCACAGCCTGGCCTTACAAGGGTATATAAGTCCATTTTACATGTTTATAACACAATTCAACCATAAATATGAACATCAACCATAAATAGCTCCCCAAGTTATGGAAATATACATCATCATATCCCGAGCTTGATGCCACACATGATTCGCGCACCTTTCTGGAAAGCTCACGACTTACAGAATGTGGGAAAATGTGGACTAATTAAATTACTAAAAAACATTTAACTTAATTTAATCAAAGTGTGATGTTGGGCTATACAAGATAAATCGAATTGAATATTCCATTTTCATATTTTTTTCTATTTCAAGATGAGCCTTTTGTCAGATCTCTTTATTCTTAAAAAGATCACATAAAAAAGTTACCATCCAAATTTAAAGCATACTGGAATTTGACCATTGAACCCATTTTATTGTATTGAATATTTAGGCGTCCTTTTTGGTGCTTTAAACCCACTTAGCACTTTAACTACTATGCTACTTCAATAAGCTGGTTCATACACATTTTGACCAGTGGATTTCCATGACCAAACATTTTGTGAAATCTCGGTGTAGACATGAAAAAGTGAGAAAATGTAGTATTTAAACTAACAATGAGAATTCCAAAGCATACAGTAAACTATGGAAGCCCGTTTCAGCCACACACACAAAAAAAGATAAAAAGTCATAATTATAAGATAATAAAGTCATAATAATGAGATAAAAAAAGTCAGGAAACGGGCTTCCATAGTGTACAGTATAGTTTGATTAAAAGAATAAACATTTATAGATAGAGTGTATGCTAACTTATATTTTGAGCATCCTTCTTTTTAAAAGCATTTTAATTATTTCAAACTCAGCGTAAATGAACACATGAATAGAACACATTTCCATTTCCCAAAACATTTTTTGGATTTAATTTTTTTCCCATGACTTTTCCAGGCCTGGAAATAACCATTTTAAAATTCCATAACTTTTCCAAAAGAACCATGATAATAATGAGATGTATTTGATAAGAAAAAAAACACTAGAGAAAATCTGAGGAGGAGGGATTTCCGTACTCCAAACTTTTCCTCCAGATTGCATTAGCGGAGAAGTGCGAGGAGGCTGGACATTCTTCTCATTCTGCAGACCAGCAGGAGGGGGGGCTTCCTGTTCCCGTTTTCTTTTTACGGTAAAAAACATGAGATTTACAGGGAAAGGCGAACCCTTTGTGGCCGTGAACACGGCCCTTTTTGCCGAAGCACGGATCCAAACGTGCGGCGACACCCACCATTGAACCACGGCTCGAGTCGCATTGTGTGGAGGAGATTATCTGCAGCTGCAGTCCTCCAGGAAAGGAGAAAAATGAACAGAGATGAAGGACCGCGAAAGTAAACGGAAGAACTCAACTGAAAGGTAATGCGGTCACTTGGCATATAGTTCGGAAGTTTAAAAAAAGTCCCCCTCCCTCATGCGTATGCGTGATACTGTGTAGCAATGTTGTAGCAACGTTGTTTCAGAGAATGTGTCTTAAGTATCAGAACTAACGCGTTGTTTCAGAATGCTTGCGCTTTTCTCGGCCTAACGTTATCTAATCTCCATGTCAGTCCCTCAGGGTTTATTCTGCATTCAGTGATGGGTGCTTCCCAAATAACTCGAGCATTTTCTGAAAATACCGCTAAACTAAACGGATTGTGTGAAGTGTAGCTGAGTGTTTCCTTCTTCCCGTGGCTTTGTTACCAGAAGGTTTCTGTTTAGCTGCTTGTTTTTTGCGTCGAGTTTTGATTTTTTCCAGTGCGAGTGCCACATAAGTGAAGTGTTTCCAGGGGCTTCAGGGAGGCGGAAAAAGCTTGGAAGTTGTGTTACAAGGCTTCACTGTTGCGTTCACGTGCTCACTATAATCTGTGGAGATGACTATCACAGGGTTTTCACAGGGAGAAGTAGTGCAGGGGTGAAAGTACAGGTACTAATACCCTAACCTTCGTGGCGTCATGCATCCCTGATCACACCTATTTGATTTGAAAACCTTCACATTCCTAAATAATGAACATTTAGTTTTAAATTAGTAGAAAATTAGAAAATAAATGTACCGTTTAAGCTGTTGAAATGTGTTGTGTGCAACTATTCAAGGTTCGTACTGTCATGGAAAACCTGGAAAAGTCATGGGATTTTAAAATGGTTATTTCCAGCCCTGGAAAATGTCGTGTAAATGTGTTATATTCATGTGTTCAATTACGCTGAGTTTGAAATAATTAACATGCTTTTAAAAAGAAAGACGCTCAAAATATAAGCAGGCATACGCTCTCATCGTCTTTGTTAGTTTAAATACTACATTTTCTCACTTTTTCATGTTTACACTGAGATTTCACAAAATGTTTGGTCATGGAAATTTGGTTTAAAGTCATGGAATCCATTGGTCAGAATGTGTATGAACCCAGTTATGTACACATGTATAGGCAGGTATCTTTGGAAAGCTGAGATTCTTGTGATTCGATTGATGCGAACCATTCAAGATGCAATCAACTTCTGTTAGAGCACTAACAAACAATTACAAAATTGAGCTCAACATTGAAACAAAATACATGTTGAGCATGAATATGTATGAAGTCTGCAACCACGTTTTAAACAGATTTATAGTGGAGAAGTGGCTGATTCGTTATTTTTGGGCACAGATATAACTGTATTTGCATCAGAGTGACTTTCTGTGGTAATAAACTGTTTTTGATTTTTGAGACTTTTCACGAATATTCGCGCCGCATTTGGTGTGAACGCACTTTTATTGTCGAGCGAGTAAACTGACGCGGTAATGTTCGGTGTGAACGCAGCATAAGAGATGGGTAAGAATGAGTTTCCTCCGTAGGGCTCAGCCTTGGAGAATAGGGTAAGGAGCTCTTGAGCCGCTGCTCCTTCGTGTTAACAGGAGTCAGCTGAGGCGGTTCAGGCATCAAATCAGGACGCCTCCCATTAGAGGTTTTCCAGTCACGTCCAACTGGGAAGACCCAGAACACTCTGGAGGGATTATATCTCCCAGCTGGCCGGGGAACGCCTCGGGATCCCCCAGAATGAGCTGGTAAATGTTGCGGGTGAGAGGGAAGCCTGGCTCGGCCTGCTGACCCCGGGTAGCGGATGAAAGTGGATGGATTGATGGATGGATTTGTTCGTTTACTTTTTACGTTTGCTGCAGCAGTTGAGGAATCGCTCTTCTTCGCTCATGTGCAGCTTGATACTTTTCAGCAAATACTGTGTGCTTTTTCTGGAAGAGTCTTTCAGCATTAAATGTTTCGTTTGCTAAATTCCTTGCACATATCAAGCATACAGTTGGCAGTGAAAGCAAATTAATACGTCCATGCAGGATTAAACTCTATTTTTCTTTTGTTTTATTTATCCATTGACAGTTTACTGAGGACGGAGCTGTGTGAAACGTGATTAGCCACCTGCAGGGAAAGAGGCTCGACGTGATGCGATGTGACGCACATTTTTTGTAAAAGAAATGTAAAAACATTTTTAATTTTAGTGACGCAGTATCACCTCAAACAAGATAAGGGTTGCTCCCTTTGAAAGATTGTCCACTGTTCATTTAAAACGGCAACAGAGGGGCTGAAGAGCCGCGGGTTGCCGACCCCTGACCTAACCGAATATCTGTCATGCATGTTCAGTTCTTTCTCTATCGGATTATTACGGATGAAATGGTATCTAGCGGGGCGACTGTGGCTCAGTGGTGGAGCAATGTTGTCCTTCAATCAGAGGTGGTTCAATCACCGCTCCGCTGCTCCATGTCGATGTGTCCTTGGGCAAAACTGTTAACCCTGATTTGTCCCGTCAGTGTATGGATGGCTGTGAATGATGACGTGTAGCATTAAAAGTGCATTTACCATCCATCTTGGCACGTAAAGAAACGTATCCTGTGCAGGAGGCTGGACCGGCTCCAGACACAGCCACGATCCATGGAAACTTGAGGCTCCCGGGAAGATCCATCCACAGCTTCAGTTTTAAAGATGTTACTGAGGGGACTTGTAAAATACATTTTAAGAAGTTACACGTTTATATTCACCGTAGTGAAGCCGGTGCAAGGTCTTAAAAATAATTTCGGGTCGTGTGTGAAAGGCTCCAAAAGCTGTTGCAACTCTGAATTGTTTAACTATGATCCAGGGAGAGGGATCCTCCTCTGTTGCTCTCCTGTAGGTCCCTTTTTCCCCTGTGAAAGGGTTTTTACTATCTTTATTGGGGGAGTTTTTCCTAATCCGATGTGAGGTCCCGGGACAGGATGTCATGTGTACAGATTGTAAAGCCCTCTGAGGCAAACTTGTATTTGTGATGTTGGGCTATATAAAATAAACTGAATTGAATTAACTGAACTTTTCCCAGATAAAGATGTTTTTGTTTTCCGAGCGGCATCATTAATTGAATATCTTCATAACTTCAATAACCTTGGCGCATCCAGCTCGAATAACAACATTTTTCACAGTGTTGGTGACTTAAATGCTTGACAATCACATTTTACTGCTATAAAAATGATTGAAGTGCGATGAACAGACTGAACTTTATCTTCTTAGATAGATAGATGTTGACAAAGTTTTCCTTTGAGGACAATTTGCGGTGGAAAAAAGGGAATAAATCGCAAAACTCAACATATCATAGTATCGTGATGACATGGAGTCGTGGGACCTCTGGCGATTCCCACCCCTAGTAGGTACAACGTGATTAAGGTAACAAAAAAAATCAATAAATATAATTTTGAATTATAAAAAAAGAAAGAAAAAAGTTATAATTGTTAATAGTTGTTTAAAATTGTTTAATAACAATGAATTACCACAAAGAAATAAGAATACAATTGAATATGATTTTCTGTTTGTTCTTTTGTTAAAAAAAATCTAAGAAAACACTTTGAATCTGTAGACTACTGCCTAATAGTCTTGTTATTGCCATTTGATGACAATTGCTCATATACTTTAAGCCTAAATAGGTATATTTATTATTTTTGAACAACGGTTAAATGTTATTTCAAAAAGTGCCCCCAATTTTTATTGAAATGCCCCTGGATTTCAGTCGGTGGGGGCAAAAATTGCCCCCTAATTGCTACCCTGGATACAACGCAGAGAAGAATTTCTCCAAGGGGATCAATAAAGGATCATTTCTTCCTCCTTCTTTTCATCCTTCCCAGTGTGTGATATTTTGGGAGCTTTCTTGTTGGACCTGTATTTGTTTAGTCTACCTGCCGGTTCAAATACCTGAGGTTGGGTTCCCATCGATGTCATTTTGTAATTACACCACCCAGCTTGACTCATGTCTTTGTTTCTACTGGCTTTTGTCACTTTTAGATGTCAATAACGCAGGTTCTGCACTCCTCTTGATGTCAAGTTTCATCTTACATCCTGAAAACGTTCCTACTTAAAGGCTAATTTCACAGTGGAGACCACAATCTGAAATTGGTCCGATATTGAGCGAGAGTGCTGCAATATAGTCCTTCAGTGCAATTACGCGCGGTCCATATACGTCTATTAAAAGTGCTTGTTGTTGCCACTGATGGGTTATTATACGCCCGTTTTTCTTTACCTTTCACTTGCCCTGGTCTGTTTGTTATTGAGTCTAACTAAGCATTGTACAAACACTGAGAGATAAATCTCCCAAAAGTTAAATAGATTTTAATATTATGTCCATTGTAGCCTCATCAATGCTGAAGTCATGAGGCCAGGACAAAAAAAAAAATGTTTACGCAGCTGTCAAAATATAAATGGGGAACCATGCCGTTTGCAGTTTGGCTTTGGTTGTGAACATAAAGAAGAAAGGCTGCAGAAGTGTTTCAACAAAGGGCTGCAGAAGCTTTTTACAATTTGGGCAACATTTCAACATGTCGAGCTGAGACGGGTGTACTGTGTTATGTTTCTGACATACAGAGAAGAACAAGACGAGACAGCCATGATGGCGCGTCTTCTGTCCTCAGGGCAAGACGTAATCAAGTTTAAAATCAAGTCAGTGTGAACATCAAACAACTTGTTTTTTAGGGTTATTATCAGGAATTTCCTGCTCCGCAATAATTAAACAAATCATTTGACAATTTGATGCATTGAGACCATGTTTTCCTGTCATGTCTGAACCAGCTGTATATAAGCTGTATATAATATTTGGTAAATGCACTTTAAAACTACATGTCATCATTCACCCATTCACACACTGATGGGAGGAGCTACCGTAAGCGTCGGGTTACAAGCCGCTCCTTCGGACGATCAGTGTCCCCGCTGTAGGACGCTAGTAGCGCTGCTGCTAGCTAGCGCTGCTGCTACTGCCCGCGTCCCCTCTGCCCAAGTCGGGTGTCGAGCCTGGTCCCGCTACCTTCGGTGGTTTTCGGGGAGTTAGCGGAGAGCTAGCGGAAGTAACAGAGTGCTAGCAGGAGCCCCAGCTGGCTACAGCGGGGAGCTAACGGGACACTGACCGAAGGTAGTAGCGGCTCGTAACCCGACGTTTACGGTACCTGCGGCAGCAATTTGGGGTTAAGTGGAGTTAAGCCCAAGGACACATGGACTATAGCGGGGCTGGGGATCAAACCGCCGATTCTCTGATTGAAGGACGACCCTGCTTTACCACTGAACCACAGACGCCCACATGTCAAGCACATGCCTAGAAACTGATTGAACCACATGAGACCCAAAAGAGACCTGATACTTTATGTTCTTGAACTGGACTGTCTTCTATAAATGAAAACAAACAAAAGCTTATCTGCGTAGTACAAATTCTGCTTTCAACATCTTTTTATAATCACAGAGTACAAGAAGGAAACACTACCCAGAAGTCCATGTGGTTGTTGTTTTGGTCAAAAGGGGAAGTATAAATGTCATTGACGGTTGGCTAAGTAAACGCTAGTAAAGCAGTTACACTGGTGCACAGGTATGAAGGAGTGGCTCAGTGCTGACTGGTTGCCAGATCCACCTGTCTCTACCTCCCGGCCCCACCTGTTGGAATGAGGGAAAGAGGGGTGTGCTGCCTCAAACATGCGCGCGGTAGAAATTAATGAGACAGTTGGTGAAACAGACAAACATTGGATTACCACTTTATTTTTCACTTAGAAGAATATAAGGAAGGGATTGTTTAAGGAAGACGCAGGTAAGACAGTTTTTTTCTGAGCCCGTTTTCGCCAGTGACTCTAAAATAAATGGCCTCAGGATGAGAGCTGAATACAAGTTTATGCTGTGGAGGTGAAAACGGCTGGATGTGTAATTTAGTTCGGGCTATAAGGTGTACAGAGAAAATGGAAAAAAAGCCATAAATTAAGTTGTTGCGGAGTGAATAGGAGATTAAAACACTAAATGCATTTCAAAGACATGCAAATAAAAGATGAACTTCAATGCTTCCTGAAAATGTTTTGTTTTCAGCACAAACAGGACAGTATCGGTCGCTAATCAGTTCTATCTGTTGTCATTGAGGTATTCAGAGCAGTGCTCAGCAAAAATGTCTAAAAGCAACCTCTAAAATGTTTTGAACAGAAACAATAACATCCAAACAATAAGCCTAAGATTAAATGAGTGACGACTAAAGAATGTGGCAGCGTGGAAAAGCATGTGCGTACTTGCATTTAAGACTAAAAGACAACTTAGTTTGGTTTTTCCTTTTTAGATTCTGAATAAGTTGGTCACACAATAAGGTCACACTGTCAAAGTTAAGTGTTTCTGTAAGTTTGAAGCGTATGTATTGACTCATTGGATGGATTGATATATACAGCATGTAGGATGATATGTCCATGTTAAAAGCATTCTGCATTTCAACTGTAAACATATAATCTAGATTGGAAGAAGTGGATGTTTAAGTGTCCCAGGGTTATTGCATCTGACACTATATGATATATTATAGTGATGGCCTGCGGGAGTAAATGGTGTGTGTCTAGTTCAGTGCTCTTTTGTGCCTATTCGAGGGGAGAAGTTGGAACAGGTTGTGTTCAGGGTGTGAAGGGTATGTGGACATGCAATGTTTCCTGCTATTACCTGACTCTGAATATGTCTTGAATAGAGGGCAGCTTGGCACCAGTGGCTCTTTTTGTTCTGCTGTCCTGTTTGGTGGCCAATCCAAACTACTGGATGATTGCAGTGTTGAATTGGATCAGCAGCCACTGAGGTAGGTTGGACATCCTGAGCCGGCGCAGGAAGTACATCTTCTACTTGGTCTTTTTTGACGACTGTGTCTGTGTTGAATGACGCCTTACGATCCATGGGAGATTGTGGATATCATGTAATTTGACTTCACATTTTGCTGCAATAAAAATGATTGAAGCGAGATGAACAGACTGAAAACTTTATCTTATTAGATCAAATATGTTGACAAAGTTTTCATTTGGGGACAATTTGCAGTTGGAAAAAAAGGGAATAAATTACAATACTCAACATATCGCAATACTAAATATATCGCAGTATCGTGATCGTATGGAATTGTGGGACCTCTGGTGATTCCCACCCCTAGTTGTCCGGCGGTCTGGGGGCACCCAGACAATACCCCGGGCCCGTGCAAAGGTGCGAGGGCCCGTACGTCGCTGCTTGCAGATTTAATGTTGTTTTTGTATTTTTTTGTGGAAATATAAACATGTTTTATTTCGCAACTTTTGTTTCCTTGTTGCCTGCTTGGTCCCTGACGATTTGCAAGCCTAAACATTTTAGAACTATCCCAATATGCGAGCAACCAAGCATAACATATCATAGTCCGGCCGACTGGAAGATGAGAGCTTGTGAACATTTCAAAATAAAAGTGTCTTATTCTATCTTTTAAGACTGTCGACGTGTATCTATGTGTAACGGAAAGGTTTGTGACCTTAGATTGTTGGTTTAGATTTCTTATTTTTACATTTAAAATGTTGTCGAAGTCTTTGAGTTAATATAAGCTTTTTGGAAATCTAAACTTCCACTACATGTGTATTTTATTCTGTAAATGCTTTTTTGTCTTTTGTCTCTTCAGCTGGAAGATAATCGACCAGTTGCTGACATCTCTTCAACGCTAACATGTTTTCTTTTGTCTCACTTTTATTTTTTTATTTACAGATGTTTCGGAAAAAAGCATCTTCCTCCTTGAGAATGAGAAGAATGCTAGATGAGAAAGGTGCTAGATATGCTCGTTTCTTTCTAAAGTGTAAAATGATGTAGTTGTTAACATTCAGTGTTGTCAGAAGAAACCACACAAATGTCAATGCAGAAAAATAAATGAAACATAAAAACAAATATAAAAGTAAAAAAAGCAAACGAAGACAAATGTGAAAACTATTTTAATGTATATGAAAAGGTCATTTCACTTTTTTTGACATGTTATATACAGGTTCTTTTAAAAGAGGAAAGTATCCTCTTTATTTGCACCTTCATAGCAAAAACATTTTTTTGGTGGTTTCAACTTTGACAACATAGGATATGCAACTGAGAACGCATTGCTTGTTTGGTGACTGACGTGGTGTTTCATTTAATTTAATCCAAATTGCAAATTGTTCTTTGCTCCCAGCTTCTTCAATGACAACTTTTTTCTGTTTTTTATATATATATATATATATATGTTATTTTAGTTTTGTCCAAAACCAACATTTTACAATTAGGCGCATATATATATATATATATATATATATATATATATATATATATATATATATATATATATATATATATACATATATATTATGACTTAACACTTTACAGTGTGTTTGTTCTTGAAGAAAAAACGTAGGAGAATATTGTTCATAAATGCAATGATTTGTGTGTCACATGATGGAAGGAAATGTTTAAGCATTCCTGAAGTACCTCGACAATGTGACCTCTGAAAAATCACTTAAATCACACTAAAATTTCCCTTGAGTTATCAGTTTATTATCTCATCCATTAAAAAGGGCAAGAACGAGAGAGATAAATGCCAATAAATAAGCACAAGGTGAAATCAAATGTGATGTTATTTTAGTTTTGTCCAAAACCAAGATTTTACAATTAGGCCTATATATATATATATATATATATATATATATATATATATATATATATATATATATATGAACAATATTCTCCTACGTTTTTTCTTCAAGAACAAACACACTGTAAAGTGTTAAGTCATAAAATCACAGTAGTTTTAGTGCAATCAATGCTAACATGTGCCCAAAACCAAGTAAAGAATACTTCCGTATTATGTTAATCTCTTAGGGTTAAATGACATAACGCAGCTGTCACAGTCTTTATTCTTCGGTTAAAATGTAAGCTTTGATGTTTTTCTTTCTTTCTTTAGCAGTATGGGTTCAAGCTTTGGGGTTTTGGTTCCTACGGTTTTCAGAAATCTTCCTCCAGTCTCATTCTGCAAGGGAGACAGGGATGGTCCACATGCTTCTTCTTCCTTTATACCTTCAGTCCCTTTTTAGTTTCTTGTCCTCCTTTTTTCCCTGTTTTTTTGTGTGCAATAAATTCACTCTTTCTGTCTTTTCTGTCCCTCTCTTGGATAGTTTCTCTTTCCATTCCTTCACATTCTTGACCCTTGTAAAACTCTAATTCTCATCCCGTTTTCACACTGCTTCCCTTTCCTCCTTCTCTCTCTTTCCACTTTCTCCTCTTCTCAGAGAGTATTGATCGTGGGCGGAGCTTGTCCTTCCACGAGGTGCGTGGACAGCGCCAGGCAGAGATGAGGGCCGCAGCCGAGGAATCGTCCAACAACAGTGTAGGAGGTTGTGGCAGCACCGTCCTGCAGCGCCTCCTGCAGGAGCAGATGAACCGGAACTACGTGCTGCAACAGCAGAAACAACAACATGGAGGAGCAGGGGCTGGGGTCGGAGGAGGAGGAGGAGGAGGAGGTTACTCAGGGCAGGGACAGATGGGCCCCTCGGATGAGCACTCCATGACCCCGCACATTGCCCGTCAGGAGCCCCAGGGACAGGAGCTGCAGACGGACAACTGCCTGGAGAAACTGGGCTCAACCCAAGTAGGAGATGGTGGGAGCAATGGAGGGGGAGGAAGTGCAGGGAGTGGAAGTGGAGTAGCAGGAGGTGGCAGCAGTGGGGGTGTTGGGAGCGTGCAAGGGCAGTGCCCAAACCTGGAGGACCTCCCTACGTATGAAGAAGCCAAAGTGCAGTCACAATACTTCCGTGGGCATGGTCCTCCTCCTCAGCCTCAGCAGCAGAACAATCAGTCCCAGCAACCTCTCCCCGCATCGGTGGGCACCGCCTTCTACGTCACCGGGCTGACCGGTGCCAAGGTGCGCACTGAAGGTCGCCCCATGGTGCAGCGGGTGAGCGGAATAGGAAGGGTGCACCAGGACGACGGGCTGAAGGATCTGAAGCACGGACACGTTCGGTCTCTCAGCGAAAGACTTATGCAGCTGTCCCTGGCCACCAGCGGCGTGAAGGCCCACGCTCCCGTCAGCAGCGCCCCGCTCTCGCCCCAGCTGCCCCGGCCAGGGCCGCCAGGTGACTACTACAAGCCGCAGCACCGCGGTCCGCCACCAGACTACCCCATCAAGGAAATGGGCTCTCCTACCAAGCAGCAGGAGTCTCAAAGTCATTTTTACCAAGAGCAGCAAGGGAGGGAGCACTCAAGGGAAATGCCCCACGTCAGATACCAGCCCCCGCCGGAGTATGGCTCGTTTAGGTAAGATTACACACACTCAGCCCTTCACCTACATACAAATATATGCACTTAAAGATGCTTGATGACACCGCTCTCTTGAGGAATTTGTGTTCTTACGTCTAAATGATGCGTGATCCTAGCTGCTGAAAAGACTGATTCACTCATTTTAAATTACCGTAACCTGTCAGTCACCCATGGATCTTGAAAACACACAACCAGGACACTGTGCTTTCACATCATACTCAATCAGGTTCAATCAAAGTAATATAAAAGAGTTGAGCCAGCAAGATGTTTTTTTCCCATCTTGCCTGACATAAGCCTGCATGCCCATCAGTTGATCTTCGCAATGTTATTAACAAATTACCAAAGTCAGTCTTATTACTTTCCGGCTGTAGCATTGAGATGTTTTCTTATTCAGACTGCTTCAAAATGTGCTTCAAAATTCACCCGTTTAAACACAAACACACACCATCAAGAGCAACTTGGGGATCAAACTACCAACTATGGGACCAGTGGTCGTCGTATTCGACCTCCTGGTTCACAGGCTCACTTTTGCGCTCATCGAGGGTACAAGCAGGACTCTGGTTGACGCCGCCGTGCATCTCCGTGAGCAGACGATGCACGTAGAGTTGGACTGGATTTCCTGCTTTGACCAGCGGCGTAGCCAGGTCTTTTTGCGTCGGATGTTTTGAGTGTAGCTGTGAATACAATTTATAAAAGTGGGCTGTGGCAATCAGTCCTCAAATCATATCGTTCCATGTGGATTATACGTTTTTGTTGATATAAGTTCATGCAAAGAAGTGAGCCCATGTCGTGTGATCTAAAATATGAATTAGACACGGTGCAAATTTTATTTAACAAACTTCACGTTGCATTAAATTACTTGACACGCCACACTTGATGTTATGGCGTGGCTCCAGAACAAATAAACGGTTCACTTTAGTAATAATAAAAACTCCACGTAAGCGTGATTTGTTCAAAGTCTCAGTGGAGAGAGAAAGAAAGACACGGACACAAAAGAGAGATACATTCAAAGGTAAATAGTGCACACAGTACACTGCACATAAAATGCATCTAAAGTTTAATATTTCACGAAGCGCATTTTAACATGCATGTGTGAAATGTAGGAATAATACAGTGTAGAATATTCTGTTAAAAGTAAATGTTCTGTTTAAAAATGTTACTAAAGAAAAAGTAATGAAACAAAAGTCAAGTAATCATCCAAAACACTATATATTATGTTAGTCATATATGTATTGATGCATGTTGCAGCTTGTAAAGGTCTAATTAATCTTAATTACATTACATGTAGCTGACGCTTTTATCCAAAGTGACTTGCATGTTTGCTCTATACACCGCAGACACAACGGGGAGCATAGTTCCTTCATGTGCTGCTGGGTTGTTTACTCTATAATAAGGCATCATCATCTGTGAGATAAAAAACATCTGTGAACTACGATACAAAAAATGTAATAACATAATGTTTGGATACATAAATGATTGAAGTCACACAAAATAGGACGAGCAGTGAATACAGTAGATGAAAGAGAACAGTAGTGTGCATATGTTAATTAATATTTAAACACTTTTAGCATTCATGATCAGATGTTTTGGGATCATTTGAGTCTTTTCTGTATTTTGTAGTGTGGATCCTTCAATGCAATATTTAACCTGAATCTCATGTAATAATGCTGGAAAGATAATGTATACTAATGCGCACTGACATGGTTTGATAACATTTCTGCTAGCTATTTTCTCTTTGAGTCAAATGTGAATGAAATCAGCCAATAACAGCTATAAATCAGCATAAGACACCAGCTGAGGTTAAGAACAGTGTAACCACACAGCTGATCTCTCCTCAGGTCCAGTAAGGAGGGTTCGGTTTACATCCAGAGGTCTCTTCATCAGCACAGTCCTACCTCCTCTGTCACCTCTGTGGGCTCCTTGCCCCGCACCCAGTCCTCCACCCTAAACAGCATGCACAGTGCCACCCATTCCTCCTTCCCTCACCAGCACCCCCGGAGCCAAGGAGAGCCCTTCCCAAGCATGGGGCTCCATAGCTCGCAGAGTCCCAGCTCCCACCAAGCAGGCGAGCACTTCACCCTGGGGCCCATTCACCCGGCGCATCCAAGAACTGTCGGTTTACCTCACGACCCTTACGGCTCCACCCCGAGGATGCACCATCAGTATCAACACCAGCAGCAGCAGCAGCAGCAGCAGCAGTTCCAAGGACCTCCACCTCCCCAGCCCCAGACGGCAGTCCAGGCCGGACATTTCCCTCACCCGTACTCCTTCTACCACCTGCAAGGGGAGCCGGTCAGCATGATGGTGCGCGCCCACCAGATGGTAGATGTGCTAAAGGAGGAGAACAGGATGATGAGACAGGAGATGGAGGCCAGCCGCGAGAAAGTCACCAAGTTGCACAAGGTAAGCTTGAAATATTTGGTTAATATTGGTTTAAGTCTATCAATGTTTTATGATTTATGCATACGGAAATGCCCAAATGCACACGGTAAGAATATGTAATTGCTGTAATTGTTACACCTGTGCATAGTGACCACAAAGAGTAAAAAGCTCAAAGTTTTCTATATGAGAATTTTGCAGTCGTGCTGAAGTTGCTTTAAAATAAATGAACTGCAAAATGAATGTGACGTTAAGCAAACACATCTATGCTAAATCCAGTGCGATGAAGCGTCGACATTCTCTCATTTAAAAGGGGAAACTGGACAAATTTTGGATCTTGCAAAGTAGAGTGGATATATGCAGTGTCCTTTCAAAGATCAAATATTTCAGCACTACAACTATCATGCTAATTCAATCGTTATTGTGTTTGCAGTGATGGTGTACATCATGCAAATGTGATGACATACTTTACAGTGCAAAGGGCTAACAGTTGAAGTTCAGGTTCAAATAATTAATTCAACCCCCTTTTTTTGGACAAACGCATGATCATTCTTTTGTGCTTCGATAGAATTCTGTTTGGCTTTAGATTCTTAGTTTGTTAAGACCAAAAAGCCCAGACATGGCAGGGTGAATAGGGAAGACTTCACTTTTGGTGAAGATCAGGCTGTAAACGGTGTTTAGGTGAGGACCGTTTTGTCTCATGTCAATAGTTGGATGTGAATTTGGATATACAGTTTAGAAATAAATGACACATTTGGATCTCCCTGTCTTTGCTCTGTTTCTTTAACTTCTCCTGTGGCTATGGGCAGTTGGAAACCGAGATCCAGCTGGTGTCAGAGGCGTATGAAAACCTTGCCAAGTCTTCGTCCAAGAGGGAAGCCCTGGAGAAAACCATGAGGAATAAACTGGAGCTGGAGGTGCGCCGGCTGCACGACTTCAACAGGGACCTCCGAGGTGAGAGAGCGTGGAGATGCAATAACTCGTCACAGTCTTTCTGCAAATTCAACATATTACTACACGGATGGGACCGGCATAAAGTGGCAAAAAAAACGAAAAAATGTCTGTCGTCCAGTTGGGTTGAGAACATGGCTCCAAGATACTTATTTTAAAGTCTACATGTAATACATGTGCCTTCGTCAAAATATTTTACGGGGCGCTATTGAGCCCCCTTGCCGATCTCAAGCACCTCAAACATATCTGGTCATTACATTTAGGACTTTAAATGTGTGTGTGACAACTTTGGTTCTGTCCCCTCAAACAAACGTTCCCTTTTCATGGCGAGTTGTAACGGCTCGGTGCTCGGGCCCAAATGAGAATTATTTACTCAAAACAAAACTTGTAGGATATGTTGCATGACGATGTTAAACCAAATATGGAAAGCTATTCTGAAATCGCTCAATAGGTGGCGCCAACCGTTCCAATCCTGTGCATGTCCCCATTATGCCAAGACTTGTCTGGTGGGACTTTGAATGTACAAGTACTGACATGCCACGTATGTCATGATAAAAGAAGTGTGTGATTGGCCTCAGTCTTTCTTTATTTATATATATACCAACTAAGGTGATGTTCCTCAGCTTAGCGAAGCCCCAAAACCAGCTTGGAGCTGCCTGCCATTTTGATAATATCCTTTGAGCTGCTTCCTTCTTTTGATCAAAAAAGGGTTAGAACCTGGAATGGCTGCTTGTCCCTATATTTGCTGCTAATGTTTCTGTGTTTTTCCCAACTCTTGTGTTTTGTTGTTTTTAAAAGAGCGCATGGAGACAGCCAATAAGCAGCTCACTGCTAAAGAGTGCGACTGCTCAGACGACAACCGCAAAACCATCTCCCAGCTGCTTGTACAGAGTGAGTGCCTCCCAGCTGCCGTCACATTCAACATGCTACCCCAGGCGTTTTTCAGGCATGATGTCGGTGACAACACATGTATCTGATTAGATGTGTCTGAAGAAATCTAGTTCTCATATCTTGCATGGATTACAATTTAACACAAGTGATTTATGCTGTGCATAACAATAACCTTTTCTAAAAAAATATGGAGAAAAGTTATTGTGTTTGTACGTGTTCAAGACAAAGAGACGGTCCGTGAGAGGGAAAAGCTGGAGATGGAGTTGAATGCGCAGCGTTCTACCACAGACGACCAGAGAAGACACATCGAGATCAGAGACCAGGCGCTCAACAATGCCCAGGCCAAAGTGGTCAAGCTTGAGGAGGAGGTAATAACACCACTCTTACTGGATATAATCCTGGTCGTTGGATTTGGGTCAGAATCAGATAAAGAAGCCTCGATGAAGATGAACTATTCCAACCATGAAGTGTTCTTATTAAACAAGAAACACATAATCTTAACAGCTACAGTACCGTAAAATTCGGGTTACAAGCCACTCCTACCTCCGGTCAGTGTCCCGCTGTAGCAAGCTAGGAGCAGCGCTAGCTAGCGCTGTTGCTAGCTCCCCGCTCCTGCTGCTAGCTCCCCGCTGCTGCTGCTTCTGCCCGCGTCCCCTCTGCCCAAGTCGGGTGTCAAGCCGGGGCTGGTCCTGCTACCTTCGATGGTTGTCGGGGAGCTAGCGGAGCACTAGCGGAGCACTAGCAGAGCGCTAGCGGGGAACTAGCATGAGCGCCAGCTGGCTACAGCGGGGAGCAAAATGGGACACTGACTGACGGTAGTAGCGGCGTGTAACCCGACTTTTACGGTAGTCTAAGCTTCCCAGGCCAGTTATGTCTTGTTGATTATATCTGAAATATGTATGACAACTTTTTACATTTTCCGTATGGCAGAGAGACATAACTGTGTGAACCTGTGGGTCAGTACTTGCGAGTTTGATGCGGCCTGTCTGTGACCACCGGGCACCTCGTGTACGAGTTCAACGTTTTTTCTTGTGGAGTGTGTGACGCTAGAAATTATTAGGGCTGCAACAACGAATCGATAATATCGATAAAAATCGATTAGCAAAAGTGTTGGCAACGAATTTCATTATCGATTCGTTGTGTCGCGCGATTATTACGGCAGTCATAAAGTCGCGGAGAGAAAAAAAGAGCGGCGCAGAGCCGCCAACATGTCTGAGATTGGAGTGAGAGACTGAGAAACGCTGAAGCCGTGATCTTAGCAAAAATAGAACACCTTAGATGTGACGTGTCGAGTCTTGGCCAACCAGCGTTAAGCGTCTACAGCGGCTTCATTTCCCTCAAACTTGTTGTTAATGGAAGCTAGTCAGCTTGCTAGCTTGCTATCACGTTAGCTAACATGTTTGGGTTGTGTATTGTCGTTAAAGTTACGTTATGTTCTGTTACAGTTCAGTCTTGCTTGTAAAAAACCGTAACGTGGTGAAACATGTCGTCACCCCCCGGTCTGGTTCAGTTCACCTGTCACTCGTTAACGTTTAATCGGCACACTGGCGGATCTGGCTGCAGGTTGTTTTTTTACTCAAAGTAGACTGAATCAAATCACGTAGTTGGGTTTAGCCAACAACGTCATTTCGTGGTCGTAAGAGGCCCAGAATGAAATAGTTTGCAGAGCTGAGATGAGATGGAGCTGGGCCTGGAGGTTTCGGTCCAAACAGACGTGAGAGGAGCAGTACAGCTTCCCTCTGTCCCAGTGTTTCATACATATTGATAAAGCAGGGCATGCTAAAGCAGCCTCTACTCCAAGGAGATCAATTACAGTAAAAAGGCAGATGTAAAGCATACATGTGTATGTTTTTAGTGTTAGTCCATTTTAATCTAATTTGTTTAATTAACAGCTCGGGGATGTTCAAGGAGCGACCTGTTTGTGCTTTCTGAACATGTTTTGCACTGTGAATTTGCACTGTCACTTCTGTTTTTGAACAAAGGGTTGGAAAGTCATGTTTTTTTGCTTTTTTATCCGATTCATCGATTAATCGAAAAAATAATCAACCGATTAATCGATTATTAAAATAATCGTTAGTTGCAGCCCTAGAAATAATGCATTGCAAACGTTCCACCACTTCCTGTATCCACTAGGTGGCCCTAGAGAAAGTAAAGAACACATGAAAATGTAAAGTGGATTCTGTTTGTCAAATAACGCTGACTTCCGGTTGCCAATAGATGGCGCTATGGCTGTGTGAAAATTGGCTTATAGATATCCTCAGGCCATGACTGTTATCAAGCATAGCACGTTTGGTACAGGTTTAAACGCCAGTCCAGTGGAGTTACATCAGCTTGTTTTTTTTGGCAAATCACGTTTAATGGTGGCTGTGCCATAGCTTTTTTTTAATCACAAAGGTATTTAGATTGTCCTGACCAAATTTGAAGTGGGTCCGAATAATTCCCGAGGAGTACGTTAAAGTCCAGCACCCGGAAATGGCAAAAACTACATTATAAATAAATTTTTAAGTCTACATGTACCTACCAAATTTAAACATTTAGGTCAAACCCTTGCCAATCCCAAGCATCACAGCCACATCAGGTAGCTACATTTTGAAATTGAAATGTGTTTGCCAAGTTTTTGTTCCGTTTCCATCATTTTAACTACATCAGTTCATGAAAAACTCCCCAAAAAACCCTTTAAGGGGAGAAAAGGGGGAGAAACCTTTGGGAGAGCAACAGAGGAGGATCCCTCTTTCAGAATGAACAACATAACAGAGTTACAACACATTCAATGAATATGACTGAGCAGTAGGCATGATGAAAAAGTAACAACTAACTATAATAACAGCAAAACCACAGCTCAAACCACCGATCCTCTTAATGAAAGACGGGCATGCTAACCACTGAGCCACAGTCGCATCACAACCCTCTCCCCAATTTGTTTCCACTTTCACTTTTGACCCCGCCATTATATCATAAAGACAGACACAATATTGGTATATACAAAGGGTATTGGCGATACTAATTGCAATGCAACAACTAATAATAATGATTATAGCAGGAGGTGTCGGGCAGGACCAGGGTCCAGATAAAACCACGATCTATGTAAACCTCTGAGGACAAAGAGCACAAAGACCCCGGAAAAAGGAGCAAAGTTATGTGCATTAATGGTGCATGAATTTATACAAAAGGAAATAAATATGGAGATGGAGCAAGGTTTCATTACCAACATTTAATCCTGTGTTGGAGGGTTTCTTGGGGACCGGGATGATGGTGTGTTTGAAGCAGGAGAATTGGTGATTAATGATAATAGCAGGAGCAATAATAGAACAATGCTAATAATAACAGCAGCAGTGGATGTAATGGTTATGATTATGATGATAAAAGCATTAATGGTAGGTATAGCGATGGCAATTTCCTCAAATGAAACCAGTAACGCCTGTAGCTACTCTTTACTACTCTGATCTCCTTTGTCAATGTGTTTCTGGTCTGATGGTACTGTTATTGTAATTATATGTACAGGTTTTAGTTGGCACACACTTGTCAGGGAGGTCATCCAGATCTATCTAAAAACACTCAATTTAGTTCAGTCAAAGCAGGCCTGGAACTCCTTTCTTTCTTTCTTTCTTTCATACTTTCTTTCTTTCTTTCTTTCTTTCTGCAGCTCAAGAAAAAGCAGGTCTACGTGGAAAAGGTGGAGAGGATGCAGCAAGCTCTGGCTCAGCTCCAGGCCGCCTGTCAGAAGAGAGAACAACTTGAGCATCGCCTCCGTATTAGACTGGAGAGAGAGCTTGAGTCGCTACGCATGCAGCAGGTAACACCCTATGCTGGTTGACGTTTACACGAACCATCAATGAATGGAGAGACTATCAGGTTGTGCTTGTACCCCTTCCCATTTTAATACTTAAAATTATCATCACTCTCCTAGTTCTGCTAGTAAATCCCTATATATGTTTTAAATTTGAAAATAGACGTTAATATAATGGACCCTCAGCTCACAGATGTGTATATCTGTCTCAGTGCCTCTCAACATCTGACTGATTGGCTCCTTTAGTTGTCACTCGGCTCAGTTGGTGAATATAGTGCAGTATTTAGCAGCTAAGGAGATATTTCTGTCAGGAGTTGATGGACCAAAAACTGAGCAAAAAGAGAAAGAAAGAATATGGGACATGCATTCAAGTTCAACATACCGTAAAAGTCGGGTTACGAGCCGCTACTACCTTCGGTCAGTGTCCCCGTTAGCTCCCCGCTGTAGCCAGCTGGGGCTCCTGCTAGCGCTCCGTTACTTCCCCGCTAACTTCCGCTAGCTCCCTGAAAACCACCAAAGCTAGCGGGACCAGGCTCGACACCCGACTTGGGCAGAGGGGCAGTAGCAGCAGCAGCGGGCGCTAGCTTGCAGCAGCGCTAGTTAGCAGCAGCAGTGCTAGCTAGTACTGCTCCTAGCTAGCGCTGCTCCTAGCTTGCTACAGCGGGGACACTGACAGGAGGTAGGTGCGGCTTGTAATCCGACTTTTACAGTATATAAACTTGAGAAGTGATGAGTTAATTTTGTGTTCACAACCTTTTCCCACACATACTAACAAATAAGTTTAAGATGTTGCAACACTTTTCTCCCAATACAACACCAGTAGATGTGGAAGTTAACACAGCTAGCAACAGATTTGATGTTGAATCCACAACTGGCGTGAACGGTCGCTCTCATCCTTCTGCTTCCCCTCTTCTCCCTCCCAGCGTCAGGGAGGCCCTCAAAGCAGTGGTGCAGTGCCTTCTGAGTACAATGCCACAGCGCTGATGGAGCACTTGAGGGAGAAGGAGGAGCAGATCCTGGCTCTGGAGGCTGACATGACCAAATGGGAGCAGAAGTACTTGGAGGAGAGTGTGATGAGGCAATTTGCCCTGGACGCCGCCGCCTCTGTCGCCACTGAGAGGTACATGTACATGACGGTTATTGCCATTCTATTATCTGAGCCATTGTTTCAGACACTGTTGCCATATGTTCAAGGCGAAAGGTTAATTTATAGGCATGCTACTTTGCATAGCTCATGCCAGTCAGGATATTGCTCTTCTGGAAAAGTTGAGCAGAACTTGGCAGGAGAATTTTTACTTCTTAACCTTAAATATAAACCCCCTATTAGTACCTGAACGATCACAAAACGGCAAACTTTGTTTTTTGTTTTTTCGCTCTGTCTCGCATTTCCGTGTCTTGTGCCTTTCCTGTACCGCCCATGTTTCTAAAAACACGTCACCCAACAAGAGGGAAGGCTTATGCAAATGTAAAGACCCAGCAGCCCTCAGTGAGATAAGGTTTTCCCTTTTTTAAAAAAGCATTTTTGAACCAAACAACACAGTGTTTTGACTAAAAATCAGTCACAACAGCCCTAAGCTTTGTTTTTCTGTGATTTTCTTTGCAGGTTCCGATTATTTAGGTCCTAGTCTTTCCAAAAAGTTGTCTTATTAGTATGTGGGATGTTGGTAAGGGGCCTGCACCTTACAGTTTGTACAAGTTGGCGACCGCTCCAAAAGACATGTTTGGGAAATCTTGACCCAAAAAGCACTAAGAAGTTATTTACCATATGCCTGGATACGCTCAAGATAGGACTTTGTACGGCTGACCTTACAATGTTTTATGACCCCACCTTTCAGGTTATGATCAGTTCATAGAGACCCATCCAATTGCTATTGAAGAAACTGTGTGTGTGAGAGAGTGATAACACTTGTAGTTTCCTGCAAGTTGTATCTCACCCACAGCCCAGGACAACAGAGGGGGGAAGGAATTTTGTTGTAACATAGAATAATAATAAAAACATTAGAAGATCATTAGATCCTCCACTCCACTTTTGACAGTGCATGGGCTCGAATAATCTAAAAAGCTACAAGCAGCATTGGACGGGCCCTCGCACCTTTGCGGTACTTGCTGGATGCCGGTTGATGTGACCACGGGCACAAATTAGAAATTAGAAGGTTTTTTTTTTCCTGTGGGTGACGCTGGAAATTATGTATTATGTAATGTGCAGGAATGCATTATGTTGCTCTATGTTAAGTGTACAACACATCATGTAAATGTCACATAAAGTGGTTTGTTACATAGCTTTGACCTACTTTTTCAAGTAAATGGCACCATGACTCTGAGGGGAAATTGGCTTGTTGACATCCTCAAGCCAATATTTTTTTTTAAGTATGGCAATTTTGGGATAAATTTGAACAAGACCAGTGGATTTCCATCAGCTATGAAATGTTATTGAGCAGATTAATGAATATACGGCCAAGTTGTAACAACTTCCTGTTTCATGGCGAACAGCGTCTGCAGCATTTGGTTGGGGGCTACTGTGACGGCACATTTTACCAAAACAGTCAGAGGTCTATGTCCTGCCCTTTAATTTATGACCTGTCCACAGAGGTAATTTGATTACTTGACACCAGGTACGGGAGGTATGCTTTGCTTCATAAACCCCGCCAGTCCTCCACCGCAGGATAAGAGATGGCACATATACGTTTGGACACCAGTTAACTTAAATAGAAACATAAAATACAACTAAGAATATTCAATTCACATTACACTATTACCCTCAGACCAAATCCCAATGATCTCTTTCAGAATTCAGCAGCAAATAATTGAATGTATGAGCATAACCCGCTTTTTATATTTCATTGTGTTTATTGTATTTTTATATATATATATTTTCCATGCATGTGTGTGACCCCCTATCTCAGCATTCAGAACAGGTCAGTGATTTAGTCTGAAGTCCCGTGGATGAGTTAGTTTTGAACTGTCTGTTTTGCAGGGATACATCTATTGCAGTGATGAGCCATTTTCCAAGCAGCAGCTATGACACGTCGGTGGAGGCTCGAATCCAGAAGGAAGAAGAGGAGATTCTCATGGCCAATCGACGCTGTCTGGACATGGAAAGCAGGTAAAGCACTCTCCACATACAATGGACAACAATAACCCATACAATTATTCAGTGTACTTAAACAAAGTAAAGAACAGCTATTGACAGCCACAGTACAAGAGGAAGGATAAGGTTGTAAACCTTAACCTTCCTCTTGTGTTAGCTTTCTGTTAGCATCTCTTGTGTTAGCTTTCTGTTAGCATCTCTTGTGTTAGCGGGTCGGTTTTGACCCATGTCTTAAATCAGCTGTAAAATACACTAAAAACAATGATCTATCATCCAATTTATTTCTCATCTCTTGGTTTCCTTGTTAGGCTTCCTTATCCATGAACATATTTTTGTATGTTTTAATATTTTTGGTGTGGGACTCTGGGCCTTTTCTTTGTCAGGATACCTCGATTTCAATAAAAAAAATGGTAAAATGAACCTCAAGAGAATATTATAAATAAATAAAAGCTTGTTGTTGTGTATTAGAACACATCTCTTAAATAAATTAGTTTTTTTTTTTTTTTTTTTTTTTTTAAATATTATTAACTATAGTAACATCTATGATGTTGCAGGTCAATTTCGACCCATATATATTTACTTCAAGAAAAAGGCTAAAAAGCTTTTTTTTCAGCAATAGAACTTTAATACAAACACAAAATGAAAAGCAGAACAAGTCATTACACAACATCAGTGTCGGGCCGTGCGTTTTAAGCAAATCTTGTTTTTATAATTGGGTCAAAACCGACCCTAACAACACAAAGGTCATAATTTCAACCAGAGCATTTTATAATTTAATGAAACATTTTTAAATGTTGTTGAAATAGAGGTTCTTGATGTAATTAACACATGTTATGTGGTTCTTTTGTGCATTTAAAACCTGAAACGGGTCGGTGCCGACCCTAACACAAGAGGAAGGTTAAATAATGCGTTTTCATTGGTTAGATTGTCAAAATTAGAAAAATAACAGCTTCAATCCCTGAGGAGCTTCGTTCGCATTAGAGATTGTTGCTTTAGGAGTGGATGGCGGACAAAAAAGAAAGAAAGAGGAATATGCCGTTTACCTGCGTTTATCCACTAAGGTGTCCAGCTAAACGTGACCTAAAACTAGCCCTATCCTAAAATTACCATAGATTTCAATAATCTTTAAACGCCACCGCACAAAGAAACCTGAATCTATAGCTGATGTAGGCCTAAATGTTGCAAAATGAATGGATTATTCCTGATGCAAAATAATGTGAAAATAAGTTAAAAGAGAGGTGTGTTGTGTATGTTGGCAGGTTTTAAATTAAAAGTAGACATTTGGGAATTACGCTAATATTACGTTTTTTCTAGTTTCTAGTTTCTACACGACTGTTATTGATGACAAATGAGGTCCAGTGGTTTCCTTATGGTCCTCCCTCTTGTTCTGCCTAATTCAGGATAAAGAATCTCCACGCTCAGATCATAGAGAAAGACGCTATGATCAAGGTGCTTCACCAGCGCTCCAGGAAGGAACCCATCAAGTCAGATGCGCAATCTGCCATGAGGCCCACCAAGTCCCTGATGTCCATTTCCAACACGGGATCTGGTGGATCAGGAGTGCTCTCTCACGGCTTGGGCCTCAGTAGCTCCCCCATCACTGAAGAACGCAAGGACACCAGCTGGAAGGGCAGTCTGGGTAAGAACCAGAACTAGCGGTCATTGTTAGCATTTACCCCATGTCAGTTTATGGAAAATGTTATATACATTTTTTATTCAGTCTGTATATTTAATTAATATTGCTACTGTATTCTTCTTCTTTACTGTTTGTATTACTGTTTATTTATATTACTGATGATTTTTGTATTTACTATGTGTCTCCTGTGTGCAATGCTGCTGTAATCCTGCAATTTCCTATCTTATTTTTATCTTATCTAAAGCGTTTTACCCATGTACCGTAAACGTCGGGTTACGAGCCGCTCCTACGGCCGGTCAGTGTCCCCGCTGTAGCAAGCTAGTAGCAGCGCTAGCTAGTAGCAGCGCTAGCTAGTAGCTGCTGCTACTGCCCGCTGCTGCTGCTACTGCCCGCGTCCCCTCTGCCCAAGTCGGGTGTCGAGCCTGGTCCCGCTACCTTTGGTGGTTTTCGGGGAGCTAGCGGAAGTTAGCGGGGAAGTAACAGAGCGCTAGCAGGAGCCAGCGGGGAGCTAACAGGACACTGACCGAAGGTAGTAGCGGCTCGTAACCCGACGTTTACGATAATACTTTTTAAGAACAGCAGCTGAATGTTACGATGAGTGAGAATTGGGGATAGAAGTTACTTAATAATAATAATAATAATAATAATTTGATTTATATAGCGCTTTTCAAAATTCTCAGACACTTTACAAACATTAAAATCATCATACAAGATATACAATAAAACATTGAACACACATGATAAGCAGTTCTGAAAAGGTGGGTTTTTCGTTTGAGATTTGAATATGGAAGTGTGCAGTGTCTGAGTTTGGAGAGAGAGTTCCAGAGGCAGCTATGAGAAGGCTCTGTCTCCCCATGTCCGGTGCTTGGTCAGTGGAATGGCCAGGAGGTTGGCATCATGGCTACAGTGCTTGTGAGTAAAGATTGCTTTCTTCTGTTGTTCCTCCAGGGGGTCTGCTGGGTTACGAGTTTCGTACGGAGTCTCTCAGGACGGGGTCAATCTCCTCATCTCCCTCACCGGTCCTTCCTTCCACCCCCATGACGGCAGGTCACTCAAAGACGGGCAGCAGAGACAGCTGCACGCAGACCGAGAAGGGACAGAGTCAGGACACCGGCAAGCCCGGCACGCCCGGCCTGCAGAGCATGACGCTGCCTGCTCGCCTGTTCAGCCCCAGCCCAGTGTACATCCCAGACCGCATCGCAGGTCAGCTCACACTGCCAGACATATCCGTAGGAGCTGGTGGATGTCTTCAGGCTCTGATCACACTCACATGCGTCTCAGTTGGCAAGCGATATCTTGTGGTAATCAGGGAAAAAATTCGAGGGCAAATTCACAAAGAATTGATTGCGTTACGTTTTACAGCTGAGTGCAATTTGCCTTCTCTTTTTTTTGCAATGTGGCAAAGTATAAATGTTGCCTTGGTGCCAAAAACCATAGGCAGAAAAATGGCAAAGAGAAAAGATCATTTGCATTTTTTTGATCGTAAGCTACAGGTCCCTACTGAGGAGGTTTAGAGGCATTCCTCAACTTCAGGTAAGGAATTTAAACATGACAGAGAAAGTATATTTGGGATTTAACATGAAGATTGTTATTAAATACACACCTTCAGACTGTAAAAGATGGCATGAGCATGGCATCCCTTATGAATGAGTTTCTGTTACCAAGATGCTAATGTCGTCACTGTAACTGTGTGACTATTAGCGCTGATCTTTGGGAGTTGGACTGTTTTTGCAATCGTGCTCATTTGCATAGAAAGCGGCCAATTTTGCACCAATATAATGCATATTACCTCATGTAAATACATGCATATAGCACGTATGCATATAGCATGTATTGCTGATTTTGACTGAAAGTAGAGCCCTTTTTTTAATATATATTATTATTTATTTTTGCACAACTCAAACGATAAAATAAAGAAGGCCGGGCTGGGAGAGCCGTAAGATGCCCAGGTCTGGACTACGCCGCCTGGGAGAGATTTAAAGTGCAGCACCTGTGTGCGGCAGCATTAAGCCCCTCCAATGCCAAAAAAAACAAAAACGAGTTAACGCATGATCAAATAATTAACGCCGTTAATAGTCACAGAGAAAGGGACAGGCAGTGAATGCAGAGGGTGAGGAAGAACAGTACTTTGAAAGTACTTTTACTTGAACACTTTAACTAAACACTGTCAACATTTATTTACACATAGTTTGTGGTCATGTTAGCCTCTTCTGCATTTTCAGATTGTAGTGTGGATCATTCATTGCAACATGTACCATCATGTTCTTATGTATTAATGCTGAACAGGTCATTTCCACTACTGCCCACTGACATGTTTAGCTTCGACTTCGTTGGCGCTCAGGGCCTTAATAATATTTATGAAAAGAACAAAAGGTCCTTCACTCCGACTTTGTCTGTTTAAAAGTGTCCGAAACATACTGGATCATCCCAGATGCTGGACTGATAATTTGTTGAACTTCTTTCGTCAACTCTTTTGCAGATGTGTTTCAAAGCAGCACCCTGGAACGAAGGCTGCCCGTCCTGTCCCATCCACACCAACAGGCCTCTCTAACCCAACAGGAAGTAGAAAAAGACATGGTGGAGATCCTCATCTGACCCCATGACCTCTGGGGAAAAACCATCCATTTCAGTGATTTGGAGAGCAGCTCATTCGACAAGCAGACATGTAAATCCTAACGGCTTACCACAGTTTGACTGATTCAATCAAACACATCCAGCCTGACTGGAGATGGTATACATTTCCTTCATTCCTTCACTAAATCACTGTTCATCATCTGAGGAAAATCCAGAAATAAGATGCAAAAAGCAGAGGCGCTCCGCCCCTCTTACTGTCTCATCTCAGCTTTTGTAATTCCCATAAATTTGTTAATATGACGTGGCAGCTGGAACTTCAAAATGTAAAAGATGTTCCTGTTTTTCTGATGCAACTTTGTTTGATGCTTTTGGTGCCCTTTGTTTACAGTGATGGTTAATTCATCCAAATTGTAGACAAAACCTCTTTTCTTATTTCAGTCTTCGTATGCTCTTAGGTTGACTAAAAATGAATAGGCGAGCCTGATATTCAATGTCTTCCTGTTAAATTCAACATGTAGAGCATACACATTCACAAATCCACACATGCAAACATTTAAGGTGAAGGAATGTTCTTTTTGTCACTGTTGGATGATTCGCTGTGGAAGACTTTGTTTAAATGCACTACCTTTTGACCTGGGGAGGGGAGCCTTCGCCACGGCAACGTCAATTCAGCACATTTGGGCATATGCAATTTTTTCCTTTTACTTCATGCAAGCAAATGATTATTGATGAGAACAGAACTGGCCTTGCTACAGGAGTTCAGCTGCAAGAGAAAGCAGCTTGGAAACATGAGATATGTAAACTCTCCAATAGTGTTGGTGGACGCTGGTTGGACCAAAGATATCGGCTACCATTTTGTTGCATATATTGCACTACTTATTTTTCTTTTTTTCTATATTACTTTTAAGATTTCTGACACTAGCTATTGTATTTATGTGCAATGTTTTTTTTAAACTGTTAGACATGGCACTCGTATAATGAGAAATGATGCGTCCCCTGTGACATGTTGCCTTCCGGCTGAACGAGCGCCCTGGGTTCAGATGTAGAGCGTGGGCCCTGTGCTGCAGAGCAAGTTCAACATACCAGGCTATGTGTTGTTACCTGGCTTACCTGACTGACTCTAACAACCTTGATCCTGCTTCGCGGGTCCTATGAAGAAGTTAAACAGGCTGACACTAACAAAGTATCCACTGGCAAAAGCAGGACGGATGGCTGGCAATACATCGCCTATTGTGTGATTTATTGTAAATAAACACGTTTATAATATCACTGCCGCATCTATACATGAGTAGATCTGACTGTGTATTCTATTCAAAGAATGTATTGCTTAGATGTATTCTTATACAACAATAATAGCCTCATTCTTTCAACGGCAACCCCGGCGGTGTGAAACAGACATAATTCAAAACAATAACACTCATTTAGCCGAATACGCATATGCAATTTACATTGATTAGTCGTTATCTAGATGGGCAGTGAATGTTATGTTATAAGCCTGATCATTTACAGAGTCATACAGTATGCCGTCTCTTGCCAGCTGTCCTTTTCACATTTGGAGATTTAATCAGTATTTTGCTTTTACTCTGGATTGTGATTTAAACCTCTTTTGTATTTGTTTAGTATTGCCGAAGCTTTGATTGGACAGTACAGACGGTGCTTTTATACGCAGTGATCTCTTCTCTCCATCATAACCTGCTTACCATCGTAATCTACCCCTGGTATGAAGGGAACCTCCGTCATAGGACTGAAAGCGCAGGGTTAGCCCCAAGTCCTGCGTCGCACTACAGGCCACTGATGAGCTTTTCCTTTTTTTGTTTTCCAACGGACCTAACAAAGAAGTATACAATCTGCCTTTCATATATACATACATACATACATACATACATACATACAGTAAAGTCGGGTTACAAGCCGCTACTACCTCTGGTCGGTGTCCCCGCTAGCTCCCTGCTGTAGCCTGCTAGTGCGCCACTAGCGCTCCTGCTAGTGCGCCACTAGCGCTCCTGCTAGCGCGCCACTAGCGCTCCTGCTAGCGCGCCACTAGCGCTCCTGCTAGCGCTCCTGCTAGCTCACACTAGTTCCCCGACAACCACCAAAGGAAGCGGGACCAGCACCGGCTCGACACCCGACTCGGGCAGAGGGGACGCGGCAGCAGCAGTAGCGCTAGCTAGCAGCAGCGCTAGCTTGCTACAGCAGGGACACCCTCCGAATGTAGAAGCGGCTTCTAACCCGACTTTTACGGTAATTGCAGCCACTATAATTACCATCCATCTTACTTTTTAAGAGATCAAAACAAACCTTGAAATTTGTTCACGCGCACCATTTCAATGATTTGAGGTTTTAATTGAAGTAGTTGGTTTGGATGTGATCATGGAATTTATGCAATAATCAATTGAGTCTGCTCTTCCTTTTTCCTATTGAGTGTCATTTGGGTCATTTATTCTAAGACACTTTTTCTTCACTTAACTTTTATGTATAGTAACTTACTGTGAATGTCTTCCATCAGATTACAGAGATGTGTCTTCACTTCTCTTGCTTTGGACCTAATGTAATGAATTGATGCTCACCCCTGTACACGACATCCCAGTGGGAAGTGAAACAACCTTCTCGTGGGGTGAAGTCATCCGCCCGGTTCCAAAATGCGGTTGATATAAGTCTCACCAATATTTTCAAGATTTGAGAAGATAATTTTATGGTGACCTGTTGCAGGCTATATAGCAAAGAACAAAACTCACAAGTCTAGAATAACTGAGCCTTTGCAAATGTGTTTTTTTTTTTTTTTTTTCATTAACGTGGTCAAATATTGCATTTCCAGCAAGGTTAATATGGCTAGATTGAAGCAGTCACTGAAAACCAAAAATATTGGACCAAAGAATGGTCAGCTATCAGATGTCAAGGCGGCGGTATTACTAAAGGACTGCATTCCATCAGAGGAACTAACAAAGGAATGCATAGATATGTGGTAAAAACATTTGATAGGAATGAGGACTTGTGCCAAAAGAAATGGTGGCGTCCGTAACTTGCTAACAAATATGTTCACACATGTTTGCCATCAGCAGCACATTAAGGGCCTTTATGCTGGTGGTGTAAAAGTCTTGTCCGGTTCACCTTAAGCTTGGAGACAACTGACCCTGTGGGAATTGTAAAGCCTCAGATGGGCTTTGCTGAAGGATTTTGATGGAAGACTACAACCTCCACATGTGATTGCTTTTAGCAATGAACCCACAATTATTATTATGAAACCAATGCAACATGAATCATTCCCTCAAATGTAGCTGCAAAGGCAGCAACATTTGTTTTACTTTCATGTTGCCTTGACGCACACATTTCACAGACTATTCTCTTGTGATATTACAGATATTTTGAGGATGCACCTTTTATGAATCAGACCAGAACATTTCAAGGTGCAAAGATCTGTTCTCAGTTGGTTGGAGAAGATAAAATGCCAAATAACAAAAGGATATAGAGTTGGAATCAATTCAGTTCTGTGTCGATGTTATCAAAGCAAGGTCTTGTCTGAAGTTGGGAATTTAAAATATAGTCATAGGACAGCGCAGGGCCTCTGGGACTAAAGAAAAATGTGATATTCACAATAAAGAAGGTGGAACCAGTGGCCATTTGCCATGTATGCTTATTAAAAGCATAGTGCTTGTATCTAAATGATTGCCCATTTCAAGCAATTATTTCATTATTTCCACAATGCACTTGAGAAAATTCGAAGGACCTATTGTTTTCCTTATGTTTATGTTTATTATGGCCCCCTATTGTATAGCCCTTGCTGTGGGTTTCACCTAGCTGTGTGACATTTCATAGGTATTTGTAACATGGTGAGACGTATGAAGGAGGTATGCTCTAAACCCAATAGGAAGTCCGCTTTTTTTTAATTTTCAGTTTTTTGACCATTTCATGGCACCATGCTTTAACAAACTCCTTCAAGAGATTAAACCCCATTGACTTACAATTCGGTCAGTATGATCTTGAGACCTTTGCAAAAGTTATCGAAAGATCAAAAAGTTATTGAGCTATGTATCCCTGACGACAAAAAACGTGTTCGCCATTGTGACGGCAAGTGTGGCGTTGTCAGCTGTTTGTCCCTTTTTGTCCCTGACTGACACACTTCACAATTGTAGTTTTGTCTTTATTTGATTATAATAAACACCTTTAATTCACCATCATCCACTGTGTCCTTTCCCATATTTGTCATGGCCTCAGAGCCAAATGTTTGATGCTCCATAACATCCACATGACAATTTAGAATCATAGCAATAGCGCGACCTAATGGCAACAGGAAGTTACAGGTTGGGTACTTTTACATCCTCCTCACAGATTGATCAGATCTCTCAAATGAAATCCGAAAAGCCTGAAGACATTGATGACGCTTCAGTCAAGAGTGTGAGAAGACACTGAACAGCGGAAACGTGAATGAATTCGTGAATTATAAGAAAGGATTGTTCAACTTTACTGTTCAACTTTAATCTTGAATTAGTGAATTATAATATCAACTTTATCTCAAAATTGCAACATGATGCAATTGCGAAATGTTGCGACTATTATTGAGACAAATTGGGAATTTATAAAGAATTGATCAACTTTATTGATCAACTTTATTCTTGAACTAGTGAATTGTAATATCAACTTTATCTCAAAATAAATAAATGACCTTTTAGTCACATTATGACATACATTCACTAAACGAAGACTTTGCAAATGCACATTTATCGCCAAATATGATATCAATAAGCATTTAAATCAGAAACCGTTTATTTACCAGGAATGTTTACACAAACAAGGAGTTTTTCTTGGCGGAAGGTGCACAACATTAGACATTGCTTAAAAGCTAAACAGAGACGATGAACGTCTTCGCTGAAGCATCTATTACTTTTAGCTGACCCTTTTATCTCAAGCGACTTACATTGTTGCTCTACACCCCGTACACACAGCAGCGGGGAGCAGTTCAGGGTTTGGTGCCTTGCTCAAGGACACAACGACATGGACCAGCGGAGCCGGGGCTCCAACCACCGGTGACGGGTATGCTAACCACTGAGCCACAGTCGCTATATGATGCTTTCACCGCGTTTCCTCTGATCCATGATTCCTGCTCAGGGTTCACACTCCGTTGGAAGACTCCGTCTCAAAGGGGTAAGAGTATCTGTGTTCTCACCAGGAAGGCCTGACAAACCCCTCATTAAGTCAAATTAAGCTAAAAATGCAGATATTCTTTTGTACTTTTTACTGAATATTATTTATATACAATAATTTCGAAAATTGTAATTATTTGATATGTATAAATAAAGAGTCTCTTTAGTTTTTCTTATACATAACTACATATATACATACATCTGCTTTTTTTCACACATATACAAACACTAATTTACCTCAATAATACATCTTACTCCTGGTAGTATTGGCATAATGCACCTTAATAACTAACTGCTGGTACTACTGTCATCTTTCTTGTTTTGTTGTTGCTCCTGTTTGTATTTACATGTAAAGTGCCTTGAGTACCTTTTTAAAGCGCTATACAAATAAAATGTATTATTAATATTGGCGTATATATATTTAACGTCTGACAGCAGTAGCAGCCACACCATCTTGTGGAGTAACTGCTACACTTCATTGGTTGAGGTTCTGGTGCTACAACACTGGGTTTAATTGCCTTTATAGCATATGGTAATAATGATTATAACGCAGTAATGAAGTCTAATTTATCACATTTAATCTTTTCTATTAGCATGATTGACCTTTAGGAGTAAAAACACCTTTTAAATGGCACTTTATAATTAAGTGATCAACACCGCCCCCTGGTGGGATACTATGTAAGTACACGAAAAAGAGCTGATTTTAGCAATTTGGTCATTTAATCATTATTATGTCTCAAAACAGACACAAAATACAAGATTACATTATTATTCATGTGTGCGAGTTATCCAACATTCATCCACCGATGCTTCGTTGCAGATGTCTCCAGTACAGACGTCTGAATTTAGTACAGAAGTCTCCAGTACAGACGTCTTTAGGTTGTGTACAGGGAGTTATTTATTTTGTCGTGTCCACACCCGGAGAGTCTGAAGAGTTGTGTAGTGCAGCGCTCTTCCTCTTGGCCACCTCGTCTATCTGCCTCATCCTCCTCTCCAAGACCTCCATCCTCTTGGCTTCGTTGCGTTCTCGCTCCTGAGCCCGGAGCACCTCCACATCCTGAAAGAACCAGTGTCTGCATGATGGAGGAGGAGGAAGGTGAGGAAGAGGAGGAGGAGGATGATGTATTAATGTAAGACACAAATATCCCCCTAAACAAATCAAACCATCAATAGAAAGTAAATGAACTATTTTTCAAGCAGAAAAGCCAAATATATATATATATTTCATGCACTTTGTATGTTTTGTATGTAGCTGCTGATTACTGATAAGTGCATTTTAATTAAACAAGATTAATAAGGGAATAAGAGGGGAAATAAGCAGTAGATGTCAGTGTTGTGTAAAGGAACGTGCATCAGAAAACACTGCAGGTTTACGATGCACGATTATCTAAAGGTCCCCTTTATTAGTATATGCTGAACATTCCCACGTGACAGTTAATGCACATTAAACATACTCATGCACTACGTCACAACTTGCCTGTTGAAGAAAGCAGTGGCGAGTCCCACGATCAGCGTCCCAAATAAAATGGGTTTCGTTCGACGCTTCACAGCCGACAGCTGGTGTTGCTTCATTACTGCTAAATATATAATATAAATATGAGCAGAACCAGAACCTACATGTGTTTTTATCTGACCTCTGAAGCGACCATTAGATAACTGCTGGTTACACGCCTCCTTCTTGTAGTGCTCTTACTCGCGTCACACGACTTCCGTTCCCCAGTTTTTAAAGAAACGCAAATTATCCCCAAGCAAAAAAATATAATACACATATTCAACCACTTTCGAATAAAATATAATATGATGTTTTGAAGTGTCTTTAACGAGTTCAAGTGGATATTCTAGTTTATTGTGAAAACGGTCAAGGTTTTGGTGAGTAGGAAGCTTAGAGGAGGGGCGGGTTTCTGTACGGACACATTCAACAAACGGACCAAAACAGGAAGTGGTGATAAGTAACCCGTCTGCGTTTTAATTCGTGTGTTTCAGCGTGTGTTTGAGCTGCTGCGAGTCTCCTGTTGCGGTCAGTGTGATCTGTTAGTGTTGGTTTTATTCAAGGGAAGATAATTAAACTAAAGATGTGGAGGAAAGGCTCGTCTGAGGGCTCCGACCGGTTCGAGTACCTTCAGACTCTGGTCACCGAGTTCCAGGACACGGACTGTGACGGTGGGTCTGCTTTACTTTTATGTTTTCATGATTAAATGAAATAAGTTCCATGAGAACCACAAAGAGTATTAAAAACACTGAATGAGAATTTGCACCTCTGAAAACTGTTGGGGGTGTTTTTCTTTACTTTCTAATAAAATTAATTAATAAATTATACTTTTCTGCTACTTTATACTATACTAAATATTGTACTTTTTTTTTTTTAGATAAGAAAAAATATGATTAACTTATAATTTATGACATATGACTATCTAACAGTTTGTTCCAACTTTATCAGCAGCCATATTAAAAGTGATGAACTCATTCATTCATAAATAATTAGAATCCAGGAACATCATGTTTATGATTAGAGTACTTTTACTTTTGGTACTTAAGGTATATTTTTATGCCAATACTCTTGGATTTACTAAAGTACGATTTTAAAGGTGTATTCTAAACTGTGGTGTTACTATTTTTTATTATTTTATTCTTTTTTTTTGAAAAAGTAAAAAGACAATACATAGACATAACATCAAGAGGACGACAAAACAGTGAGATAGAACAGAAAAAGAGAAAAATGTGAATATTAATAGAATATATTAGGTATTACTACTCATTACAATACTCATTAAATATCACAAGTAATAAAGACAATCAATACATTGAATATTGGAATGAAAAAGAACGTTAAAAAAAGATAACTATTTGTGGTAGTGTATTATTAATATCAGAAGTATTACAGTTCAGTGTTCAATTCATTCTCCAATTTCAATATATCATGAATAATGTAATTTATTAATGGCTATACATTTGTAGTAATTTCTCAGTTGTATTTTTTCACACGGCCAGAGGCGAAGGAGCAGGTGCTGGCCAACTTGGCCAACTTCGCGTACGACCCAAAGAACATGGAGCACCTGAGGGAGCTGCAGGTGGCCGACCTCTTCTTGGACATGCTCACTGAGGAGAACGACAACTTCGTGGAGTTTGGGATGGGTGTGACTACGTTGTTATCTCTCCGCCGTTGTTTTTACATCTTGCAAATGTCCCAACCTTTTTAAATACCCTCCCTTTTCGTGTGTGTGTGTGTGTGTGTGTGTGTGTTCGTTCAGGGGGGCTGTGTAACCTGAGTATGGACCCCGAATGCCGCCGCGTCATCCTGGAGAGCCGGGGCATCAGCCTGGTCACGAATTGTCTGTCGAGCCGGCGGGAGGAGACCGTCCTGTCGGCCATCACCACGCTGATGAACCTCGCCGCGCCCTCGTCCCGCTCCCGGGTCGCCGACCCGGCCGTGCTGCAGTGCATGCTGCGCTTCTCCCTCTCGGAGAGCGCCCGCCTGCGCAGCCTGGCCGCCGTGTTCCTGCAGGACTGCTGCAGCGCGGAGCAGGTGGCCCGAGCGGAGCGGCAGATGACGCAGGGGCGGCAGACTGCGGTCGGGATCCCGCTGCCCGAGAACTAAGACGGGGGTGTTCGGCTCACGAGAGCATCGGGGAGGTCCAGCGCCATGATGGGGGTCCGGTCCACTTGACCTTGAAGGTTTTGGAGGAGGTTGAGGTCAGAACTCTGAGTCCAGTTCTTTCACACAAGCTGTGAAAAGTATTTATTTTTTGGAGCTGTCTTTGAACTCCGAGGAACGAGACAAACTGTTGCCACAAAGTTGTAAATATATCTTTTATATATTTAAAATATCATTGCATGCTGTTTTTCTTTAATATTCCACATGATGTACTTTTGAAGCTGAACCTTTTTTTAAATCTAATATTTCAATGAGATTTCCCGTGTTGTACTCTCTCTGACCACACGGGGGAGACTGCATAGTGAAGATCCGTCCAGCTGTTTTTGTGAGACATTAATAGTTTGCTAAAAGCACAAAAAAAAACATTTTTATTGAATTCTAAACTAAAGAGAAGTCACTAAAATCTCACATGTAAAATTGGGCTCACTGGCCGTAGAATCAATATCAGTACCTCATTATTATTATTAAATGTACATTCCTTTGGCATCGAAGTGACTTCCTCTGAAGGAAACCGGATGCTGGATCGCCTTCAAGCCCGACTGGTAGGCGTTTGGCGCGCTCCACGAGCGCACCGTGAATCCAGACCCAAAAATATGTGAAGTGAAGAAAAAGAGAGTGCAAAATAAACCCTGAGGTTCCGTCTGAGGAGCCAGGAGCTGCGCTTGTTTTCTCCGGAGCTATTTCTGGGCCCCGAGTCCTTCAGGTCTAGACAGACGGACGACATCCGATCCTTTGCAGCCCGCCGTCATTTGGACGGCGCGTGGAAATTCTTCTTTGATGCTCGCCCTCTTCAAACGCCGCAGACTTCTCATTTTCAGTAAGTGTGCGTTCCTCAATGAGCCCGAGAGCCGAGCACCAAGAGGACGAGACGCCCTCGTTCCTCCTGGAATGAGAGAACCGCCCACGTCTGCGTTTAATAATGTGCTGCAACGCTTATGTCAAGTTGAAGTCAAAAAATATTTAAAGTTTAGTTGTTTTCTTGTGCAGGATACAGAAGACGACCGGTGGAGAAATGAGCTTCACGCCGGTCTTCAGCTTGTTTGTATGTTAATAAACGTGAGGATGATGTTAAAGGAGAAGTCCGCTGTTCTGTTATTCTTATTAACAAAACCCACAAAAAATAAACAGTGTCTACAAATATTCTCCAACTGTCTCATGAGGATATGACCTTTAAAAAAAAAAGTCAAATGTATAGTTTAATAAAAAATATAAAAAAATCCTGTCATACTATGACTTAATCACATCATATATGAATACACAACAGCCTTTTCCCAATGTCTTTCTACTTTTCATGACAAACTGTTCTATAACGCTTTTAGTACATTTATTTTATTGTTATGTTTTCATGCATTGCAAGCCAAGGAGAGAGTTAAACAACATTAAAAATACACTTATTCAACCTAGAAAAAGAGTTTTTTTAATAATGTGGTAAAGTTAATTTCAAGTTGAGATAAAAAAATACTGTTGCAGCTTTTCACAGGATAAAAAGAACCGTGGTTCAAAATGTGCAACAAGTTCTGCGCTGATCTTCATAATCAATATTATTAAAAACGAGTGAAAACCAAAACCAACAATGTGTTTGTCTGAGAAGAATTAAATCTCACACACAGGTCAGAAAGTCCATCCGTTGCATTATCTGGGGCCGATCACACATATATACTGACAACCATTCACGGGCAATTTAGAGTCCAATTAACCTGAGCTGCATGTCTTTGGACTGTGGGAGGAACCCGGAGAACCCGGAGAGAACCCACGCTGCCACGGGGAGAACGTGCAGACTCCACACAGAGGGACCGTCCAGCCCGGGATCCGAACCCGGGCCTCTGGCTGGGAGCGCTCCACCGTGCAGCCACAGGTCAGAATATATACTTTAATAAAAATAAAAAGCGTATAACTTTCTCAAACATTTGGGCTCTGTGGGGTTTTTAGACAAACGATCCTCAGATAGTTCCTCAAATAAGTCAAAAATAAACGTAAATAAAGTTATTTTTTTACACACAAGGAAAATGGAGTCATTGTTGGTTTTGGTCTTGATGCTATAAGTATACACATGTACAGGTAGAGTCGTGTTTCTTATCACAGGGTCACAGGATGTTGTTTCTCCTGCACATTTGATGTGTTCTGCCGGCCGGCTTCGTGTTCTCCGTTCTCCAGCTGGACGTTCCTCATTGGTCCTTCCGGAGTCCGAGCTGCTGCTCCGCCTCCTCGGCCAGTTTGTTCTTCTGGATCTGAACGACGAGAGACGGGAGTTCAGTACCGACAGATTTTCACTGGACACAACATTTTGAACGTTATCAATTAGGATTTTTTTTTTAATATAATTTTCCACCAGTGGTGGAGGAAGTATTAATATCTTTTTAATTAAAGTAAGAGTAGAAAAACACTAACATTAAGTAAAGACTATGCATCCTAAATCATACTTCAGGAAAGGTCTTGGTATCAAACTACTTAAAAGTACCAAAAGTGAAAGTACTGATTACCCAGAATGCCTTTCATGACATTTTAGTCATGGAAGGCAACATTAAAAAAAGATATATTACAAAAAAAGGCAACATTACAAAAAGTAGGTTAAACAAAAAAAAGCCAATTTCAAATATAGTCTGTCAGAAAGTTACAGGACAGTATATCATCAAATAAAGTATAGTATTTCATAAAAAATTACAATATATGTCATAATATATATATTATATGACCAGTATATGACCAGTATCACCAGTATATCATCAGTATATCATCAGTATGTTATCAGTATATCACCAGTATATTATCAGTATATCACCAGTATATCACCAGTATATGACCAGTATATCACCAGTATATTATCAGTATATCATCAGTATGTTATCAGTATATCACCAGTATATTATCAGTATATCACCAGTATATCACCAGTATATGACCAGTATATGACCAGTATATCACCAGTATATTATCAGTATATCATCAGTATGTTATCAGTATATCACCAGTATATCATCAGTATATCATCAGTATATCACCAGTATATTATCAGTATATCACCAGTATATCATCAGTATATCATCAGTATATCACCAGTATATTATCAGTATATCACCAGTATATCATCAGTATATGACCAGTATATCACCAGTATATCATCAGTATATCATCAGTATATCACCAGTATATGACCAGTATATCACCAGTATATCATCAGTATATCACCAGTATATCACCAGTATATTATCAGTATATCACCAGTATATCACCAGTATATTATCAGTATATCACCAGTATATCACCAGTATATCACCAGTATATTATCAGTATATCACCAGTATATCATCAGTATATTATCAGTATATCACCAGTATATCACCAGTATATGACCAGTATATCACCAGTATATCACCAGTATATCATCAGTATCACCAGTCTGAAGTCGGTTGGTCAACCAGGCTCTTAAATGTGACCTCTGGTGACCCTTAAGAGCTCCGTGAATACTGAGTGTATTATTAATAAAGTGAAAAGAACCAAAGGCCTCCTGTTCAGGGGGAGGAGCCATTATGACCCCAGCAGACGAGCGCTTACCTTCCCAGTGGCGGTCAGCGGGTAGCTGGTCACAAACAGCACGTAGCGAGGGATCTTGAAGTGTGCGATCTGAGGAGCGGCAGAAAGTAGAGAATGAACTCCAGCTCTTTATGACATATTGTTTTAAAGGAGAGAACTGGGCCTCACGCGTTTCTTGCAGAAAGCTTTGATTTCCTCCGCAGTGCTCTCCTCCCCGTCCAGCAGCTTGATGCAGGCGCAGACCTCCTCGCCCAGACGGGCGTCCGGCACGCCGACCACCTGGCACACACACGGGGAACGCTTCATAACACACTTCTGTGAGTGTAATCTGTGTCTGCACTAACATGACATCGCCTGCTTCTCTCATGGACACAAACAAATACATCTTCATATGTGAATGATGGAGCAGAGACGTCTCTATTATTATTATTATTATTATTATTATTATATATAAATACATATTATATAATAAATAAATAATATATATGAAAAATAAAACTTATATATATATACATACACACACACACATATATAAAAATAAACCATAAACAATAATATATATGAAAAATAAGACATGAGAAAAAAACTATATGTGACATTGGAAACATAAAACATTGGAGAAAAAAAAACATAAATAATATATATATATATCCCATGTTTTATTTTTCATATATATTATTATTTATGTTTTTTTTCATATGTTTTTTTTCCAATGTTTTATGTTTCCAATGTCACATATAGTTTTTTTCTCATGTCTTATTTTTCATATATATATATATATATATATATATAGTTTTTTTAAATGTTTTTTTCCAACGAGAGTCCGTTCTGTCATACATACTCCTCTTCCTCCTCTTCCTCCTCCTCCTCCTCCTCCTCATCGTCACATGTTAAAGCTCACCTGCACCTCCTTGACTTTGGGGTGTGTGTGCAGGAACTGTTCCACCTCCGCCGGGTAAATGTTCTCCCCTCCCCTGATGATCATGTCCTTGATCCGGCCCTCGATCCGGCAGTAGGCGAAGGCGTCCATCTTGGCCAGGTCTCTGCAGGACAACCCCGGAACATGTTTAGTTCAAGGTATGCAGGTATTCTTAAAGTACTTACCTATTATATTATTGTATAAAGACGCTCACCCGGTTTTGTACCAGCCGCTCTCGGTGATGCTCTCTCGGGTCCGGGCCTCGTCGTCCCAGTAACCCAGCATCACGCAGTAGCCGCGGATCATGAGCTCGCCCGTCGTGCCCAGAGGAACCACCTGCCCCGTGGCCGGGTTCACCACCTTCGCCTGCGGGCGGACGATCATGTCTTCATGCATTATTGCAGGTGTGGAACGCAATGATACTTGAACATTTCATCAAATGTTTCTTTTTACACAAACAGGGTTTTAGTTGTTGATCAAACTGTTGCATTAAACACTGCCAATGGGTTTCATTCACACTCCACTTTATTAGGCACACCTTTCTAATTCTTTTTTGTCCTCTCCGCTCTTGAGACTGTGATGAGATCAGCAGTTTCTGAGCTACTTAAACAATAATGTACCATAATGTACATTTATTCCAGATTTCAGCTACACAATCAGCTGGTGAGATACTTTCATTAAGAAGCAGGTGGTGCTGGAAGAAGTACTCTGAACTTTTAGAGTTATATTATTACTTCATCTTATTTTTATTATTATCATTCTGTATTCATTCATCTGCTAAAGTTTATGTTTATGTTCATTCTATGTCTTTGTATGAAAAGTGCTATAAAACATATTAAGATGATGCATAATAGAATATTATTGAGCCTTTAACAGGTAAAGAATCTTTTAATGTTACAGCTGGTGGAGATGGAGCAATATTTTAACTACTTTATAAACTCTTATGAAACATATCATATTATATACATTTATTGCATTTTTGCACTCTCCTATCGTTTGTTGTTGTTATTTTTATTTACACCTTAATGTGCACATACATACTTGCACTTCTACTGTTTAAGTTTAAGTTAATTTAATTCCTAAATTAATACTCTTATTCTTTCTTTCATCCAGCTATTTTATTGTTGTTGTTATTTTTATCTTTATTCTATTAGTATTATTATTGCTTATATCTTTCATCCCTGTTGTTTTTATATCTATCTTATTTTCTGTGTAAATGGCTGCTACGCGACACTGAATTTCCCCTTGGGGATTAATAAAGTATATATTCATTCATTCATTAATTAATTCACACAGCATTAAATCACATTTACACAAATATACATATACAAACTGATAATAATGATGTCTTGTTTGTAAAAATCTCAATATGTAAAGAAACGCAAGCGGAGGGCAGTAAAAAGTACAATATTTACCCCTGAGCGATAGTAGAGTACAAGTATAGAGTAGCACAGGATCCAAATACTCAAGAACTACAAATGTGTACTTAAGTACACGACCTGAGTAAATGTACTTAGTGGTGGAAAATAACGGAGTGTAAAAAGTATAAAGTTTGTTGACAAACGTAATAAATAATTGTTCCTCTGTTTGACACCGATGATGAAGATGCAGGTTGCATCATCATCATCGTCGTTGAGGTACCTCCAGGTGATCCGTGACGAAGCCGACGGTCTCGGACTTCCTCTCCAAGTTGTCGGTCGGCGACGGGCAGAACGTCACCGGGCTGTTCTCCGTGGTTCCGTACGCGACCTGTCATTCACACAGCAGGAAGTGGCGCTGAGCAGACGGTTTATTTATGCTATGAAATGTAGAACCAGAAGTTTACAGCCATGTCAGGCTAAAAATAAATAAAAGAATTGTCATAATTAATCATATAAATTCTTGAGTTTTGTGACCTTTGTACCAAATTTTGAAGAAACTTGCTCCAGGAGTTCCTGAGAATAAAACACGGATAACACAACATAAAATACATATAAATATCTCAAGTTGGAGGTCTACGGTTTCCTCTGTCCATAATTCCTCGTGGCCGGTCCGAGTTAAAGTCTTGACTCGCGGCCCAGAACCCAAATGCATTCAGTTCAGAAGATTTCTCATTACTGCTGGAAGAAGACGTCGCATCAGTGTTTTCACTGTCGTAGCGAGGTATTTCTGTTTTGGTGACTTTCCATTGTCCTGCACATCAGTTCAGAGGGAAATAAAGTGCTTTTCCACCTGGTTGGTTGCATAAAAAAGAAATATATATATATATATATATATATATATATATATATATATATATATATATATATATTTAGTGTTGCAGAGGCCATCAGAGGGACTGGTGGACAAACGGGGCGTTTTAGAGGCGAGAACTTTACCTGGGAAAAGATGGAGGGCGACGATATTCCCGATAAAATGTTAGATTTGTTAAGTAAACTCTAGATTCCAGTGAACCTGGGTGGGTCCATGTGAACCTGGGTGGGTCCATCCATCTCCTCACAGCCCTCAGCCCTTCCTTTCTTATTGAAAGCAGGTGTAACGAACACCAAAAGCTTTGTCCTGGTTGTGGCTCAAGTTCATCTTTTTTTATTTTCCATCCCTCTCTTGCAGTTGAAAGCCACAAAAGGAGCATTACATAACACCACACTTCATTCCAAAAGAAAGAATGCACGCAGGAATGTGAAGCGGCATCTGAACCGTTTTCCTTTCTTTTTTCTGCAATTGTTACGACCTGAAACAGCGTCTCACGTCTCCAGCCATCTGGAGACCATTAGAGGTCAGAGGCTCGTTTCTCCTGCCGCCGCAGACTGAAAAACAATAGAGACGTCTGGGAATCGAACCCTAAAAGGTTGCTTTTTATAAAACGTTCACCTGTGGACTCAGACCGACAGACGGCACGTGTCTTTTCCGTGACGACCGGTCTGCACACGTGCAAACCGGCCGGGTCCCGCGTCGCCTTCCTGCTAATTCAGGGTTAAACTCTCACCGACACTTGACTTCCTCTTGCAAACCTCTCCCCCCCTCAAGTGAACGTTATAAATAGTGCCGTGTGTTCTGCAGAGCGGCCGTCCTCCTCCTCTCAAAGTGCGTCGCCCACCTTTCGCTCGGTCCCTCACCTTTTCTCTCTCTCAACACCAACACACTTCAGTTCCACCGTTTCCTCTTCAGAGATCTCCTCCGCTTCCGTCTTGAAGCTTTTTCCAGGATTTCTTTTCTCTGCGAGCGGGTCAGCATGCGCTGCGTGAGCTGGCTGCTGCTGGGGAGCTGCCTGCTGGTGCTGGGCCCCGCGGTGCAGGCCGCCCCGGGCCAGTGCCCCGGCCTGTGCCACTGCCACGGCGACCTCCAGCACGTCATCTGCGACGGCGTCGGGCTGAAGAAGATCCCCCGGGTGTCGGAGGTCACCCGTCTGCTCAACCTGCAGAGGAACAACCTGGGCGCCATCCCCACGGGGGCCTTCGCAGAAAGCAAGGGTCTCATCTCGCTGCACATGCAGCACTGCCAGCTGCGGGAGATCGGATCCCAGGCCTTCAAGGGGCTGAAGAAGCTGGTCTACCTCTACCTGTCCCACAACGACATCACCAGCCTCAAGCCCGGCGCCTTCGAGGACCTGAGCGAGCTCACCTACCTCTACCTGGACGGGAACCAGATCGGCGAGCTCGCCAGAGGCATCTTCTCCCCGATGATCAACCTCTTCATCCTGCAGCTCAACGACAACAAGCTGCGGGAGCTGCGGCCCGGGACCTTCGCGGGCGCCAAGGACCTGCGCTGGCTGCACATGAGCGGGAACGAGCTGACGACCCTGCAGCCGGGCTCCCTGGACGACGTGGAGAACCTCGCCATACTCCACCTGGACCGCAACCGGATGGCCAGCTACCCGACGGCCGCCATGAGCAAACTGCGGGTGGTGGAGGAGCTAACGCTGGGGAAGAACCCCATGAGGAGCATCCCCGACGTGGCCTTCCAGAGCTTCGGCCGCTACATGGAGAAGCTACAGCTGGACAACATGGGTCTGGAGAAGGTCAGTCTTTTACTAGAGAGACGTAGCTTTTTAAATGTCTGATGCAAAACCAAAGCCAACAGATCCAAGTGTCAAAAATATTCTTCATGAATTCAACTACTTTTTCCAAAGAGAAGGAAAAGGATGGAGAAGAAACTCTTTCAGGGAAAATCCACCAAAAGTAACAACTGCAAATTATTTTAATCCTCAGCGTTCAATGAAATAGTTCTCAGCGTGTCGCTCTTAATATTTGTTTATTTGTCTGGTGAATGCATTTCAACTATATTTGTGTTTGTCTAGTGTCGATTTAAAAGATTCTTTATGGCGCACAAAGCTTCACCATCACATGCAAAGTTACCTTTTGAGAAAAAACTAATTAAATGCATATATGTATTTTTTTTAAAAGAGAGTCGATATCCTTCAACACAAAACAATGGCGGTTTGGAGCTGAAACATTATTGTCCATCAACAGAAAAATGATAATTTACCATTTTGATACTGAATAATTGTTCGATTTACTTTTCAAGCAGAAATTACTTCAAAAAAACTTTATAAAATGTGAGCATGTTTTGAAAATGTTGAATTGAGCTCGAAGAAACTGAGATATCTTTGTTTTTTTTTACAATTTTCAAACCTTTAGACCAAACATATAGATAATTAATTAAAATATAAGAATGGCCTTAATGCAAGTTATCAACTCATCTTCGTCTTCATCTTCACACGATGTTCCGACATCAGAGACCATGAGACAGATGTTTACACACCTCTGTAAAACATCCATCTGCTCGCAGCAGTATAACTGTATACAGTATGCGCTCTATGTCACGCCACACACTACTTCTCACACATTTGCTTCATGCTCGAGGTTAATCCAATATTTGAGCGTTTATCCCAGAGGGGAAAACTGTGAAACAACAACCTCCTCACGCCGAGAGCCCAGGGGCATGAATGAGATTAAACCGTGTCCCGGCCAAATAAAAAAAGGTATTTTTAGGAGTGTTTTTGTTTGCTGGACCGCGGCCAAAGCGTGGCTCAGAGTCTAATTATTACACAAGTGTTATTTTCAGCCCCAAAAAAAGGTGTGTTTTCTACTCTTGGGTCTTGTAAACAAGGTCAGGAGGGGTGAGGAGACGGTAAACAGAGGCAGGGTGTTCCACCGCTGCATGAAGAGGATATTTTTAGCTTGAATGGACAATTGGGCCCTTTGCGAGCCTTTCTGGCAAAGAGACGACAGAGAGAGAGAGAGAGAGAGAGAGAGAGAGAGAGAGAAAGAGAGAGAAAAACACCCCGGCCATGCTGGAAGTCATCCATCTTCCATTGCTTCAAAATACCAGAACTCTCGGCTACTTGTCACTCCACGGTGGAAATTTCCAAAAGGCCTCCTCTCCTCCAGACTCACAGAAAACAACCTTCAAAAGCTCAAAGCCTCTCTCCCTCTCTCTCTCTTTCTCTCTCATCCATCCTCCTGCCGGAGACAAAACTTGACACGCCGGTCCACCTCGCACCTCTCTGAAGCTTTTAGCGCCCTCGCAGATGCATACGAAGTAGAAGAAGGAGTAGAAAGTGTCGGTCGGTGTTTACATAAGTGCGGGTGCAGACGGAGGGATGAGAGGAGGCCTTCATGCCTCAAACACTGGCCGGATTCCCCGCGTTCTGCATCCATCTGACGGACAGGACGGGTGTTTGGTTGGTGGGTCAGAATGCGATGTGAGCCGTGGGGTTTTTTTCGTGTAAATTCTCCCCAATGCTTTGACGCCCAGCTCCACGTGTGGAAGTGTCCTCGCGCGAGAAACTAAAACCCAAATTGTTCCTGATAGCCAAACTAGACCACCATTTTTAGATGCCAGAGGTTCTGCAGCCACATCAATACATTTAATACATGACTTCCGTCCTTACAGGGTTTGTATAAAAGGCAATAAAGTAGTTCATAAATATGAGATGTGAGTTTACAGATGATTACAACCCCTCCTCTGCATTGTGGAGGTTGGTTGTGGTTGTTTTGCCGGTTACACCTACCGTAAAAGTCGGGTTACATGCCACTTTTATCTTCAGTGGGTGTCCTCGCTGTAGCTAGCTAGCGCTGCTGCTAGCTAGCTCTGCTGCTGCTACTGGCCGCGTCCCCTCTGCCCGAGTCGGGTGTCAAGCCGGGGCTGGTCCCGCTACCGTCGGTGGTTGTCTGGGAACTAGCGGGGAGCTAGTGGGGAGCTAGTGGAGAGCTAGCGGAGAGCTAGCAGCAGCGCTAGCTGGCTACAGCGGGGGAGCTAGCGGAGACACCCACCGAAGGTAGTAGCGGCTTGTAACTCGACTTTTACGGTACAGTCTATGTGCAGATCTATGAGTTACACTCGCTGTCTTCTCGAGTCCTCGCGGTCCATTTTGTTTGTGCTAACACAGCAAGCTTTCCTGCTTAGCAGCGGCTGAGAGGCAGCGATGTGCAGCAGTGTGCATCGGTCTGTCAGCAGTTCGCCAAACACACCGTCCAAAACACTAAAACTGAGCAAAACAGGCAATAAAAGATGTTTTGAGAAAGTGTGAGTCCTTGAGCATAACTGGCCACCCAAAAATATTACACGGAATGAGAGATTGGCCGTGGACAGACACAGAGGTGCACACTCACGCACACAGCTGAATGCATGGTCCTCCCCTCATGTCTCGCCCTCTAGTTCTCCGACGGTGCGTTCATCGGTGTGACGGCGGTCAAGTCCCTGAACCTGGACAACAACAAGCTGAGGTCTCTCCCCAAAAGCCTCGACTTCGGCTCCATCACCAACCTCACCCTCTCCAACAACCCCTGGAGCTGCACCTGCCAGCTAGCTCCACTGCGCAGGTAAGGCGCTCACCTGAAGACGGGCCGCTCTACGGCCGCTAGCAGCTCTCCCTAACCCGCTCATCTCCCCGCAGGTGGATGGACTCCAGTCGCGTCCGTCCGGACGCGGTGTGCTCATCTCCGCCTCAGCAGAAAGGAAAGCAAGTGAGAGACAGCGCCGCCTTCGGTGGCTGCAGAGTCAAGGCCAAGAGAGCCAGAAAGGGCGCGCGCCATTGAACACCGAGCAGGTAAAGCTAACATCTCCAAACCAAAAAAGAGTATTTAGTAGACTGTTTAATTTGGCTTCTGATTTTGTGTCTTTCCCTGCAGGAGACGCCGAGGGGGAGGAGCCTGTCCAGGTGACCGGCTACACAACGGGCTACACAACGCTAACTCATGCTACTTCAACACCGTCCATCTATTCATCTGCCAGATGATGTCACTAGTTTAACACACATTCACATGGAGAGCTTTATGGAGCCGAGATGTAACTATTTTTTGATCATCTACCATTTACATCAAAAGACATTCAGGTAACCACAAAAATACATAACTATTCTCTTTTACACGGTGCATTCAGGGTCTTCGGGATGAACCGTGATTATAAACAGTCGGAATTTTATGAGGATAATGTTCAATAAAGTTTCAATGTTTTGATTAGCATGAAGATAATCATTTGAAACCAGACGAGCTTAAAGAAAATGTTCGACACTCTTAGTTAGATGAAGAGATCAACACCGGTTAGCTTAGCTTAGCATAATGACTGGAAACGGAGGGAAACAGCTAGCCTGGCCCTGTCCAACTGTGACAAAAGACTCCTGTCAGCCCCTTAAAAGCTCACTAATTAACATGTAATATCTTGTATGTTTCCACACACTCAGCTTTAATATACTGGACATGAAGCCTCCTTTATTTTGTCGTTTACCTGTAAGAACAATGGCTCCAAAAATATAAAGAGGCAGAGAAACGCATCTTCCAAACTAAGAGGAAATATTAAAAACATCCTCCAACCGGCATCGACACTCGTTTATCGACCAGTTGCTCCGAGACGCATAAAAGACAATAAGACTTTGAAGATGCGGCTTAAAAGGTGAACACAATTTACAAATTGTATTAGTCTTTCTTTTAGTGCCATTTTCTCTGCACAAAGGAATTTTTAGCATCTCTGAAAAAAGCAGTTAATCTATTATGAGATTAATACGGTGTGTTATTCCGTCTTTACTTTAAAACAAAATATTTTTAACACACTCAAACATTTTAAATTGCAAAGAAAGAGTGAAGAATTTCTGGGAGGGTTTACTGCCTGTTATTCATATCTATTGTATATTCAATATCTTTACATTTCCTTGACTTTTGGAAGTGGTGGCTGGTGTTCACGTCCAATAAACCTTTTACAAAATAAAAGCCTCCTTTTTATCTCACTTATATACTTTCTTTACTTCCTTCACTGACTGAATATTCATGCAGTTGTTGACTAACGTTTCTCTGAGGATGCGTCTCCGCCTGGTGTTCGGAAGCGGAACTGCATCATTTTGGAAACTAAAGTTCATTCATGATCCCAGTTGTTTGGCGTTCTTACATAATCTATAACACTACTATTCTGTATCTGTTAATGGACTCACTGTTATTTCCTTGATGCCCATCACAGAAATGACCTCCTTGATGAGTTCTGAAGGACACGGAGAGCCACCGACGATGCCTGCAGCGACACAAACACATAGAAGAGCGTGAAACCTGAGAAACTTTATACAAAAACAAACTACAGACATGAAAAAAAAGGCTTTATATCATTGGAATGGCATCTTTTTTTTTTGTTGCATCTATAAAAGCAGAATATCGATCTTTCTCTCACCGGCCTGGACTGAAGACAAGTCGTATTTAGCCAGGTCCGGCTGGTTGACCATATCGACAAACATGGTGGGGGTGCCGTAGATGAAGGAGCACCTGTGAGGAGGAGGAGACAGACAACACAGAATGCATCATCGTCACTTAAAATAAAACTGCAAAATTTAGTCCAGAATTTGCCTTTTGTTTCATGAAAATCATTATTTGAGACAATAAAAGGCTCTCGAATTCAAAAAGTAAAAATAAATAAAAATGAAAGCAACAGTGGACGACTTTGCAAACTGGTGAATCCACATTTCTCTGGACACTCAACACAATGTTTCTAATTCAATTCCATTTGGTGTAAAAACAATTCAACTTTATTTTGAAAAACTGCATTAAAAGTGAGACTATAAAGAGTCCGTTTGTGGTGACGGGAAGCTCTTCTTCTGTGTGATTTAGGTCAAAGGCAAAGTTTGACATTCAGGGATATTTGTCTATTTGCAGAGAGTTAGATTAGAATAATCAATATTCACACATATGTTTACCAATTCTGAAGCTACAGCATGTTAGCTTAGCACAAACACAGCTAAACAAATACTGACTATAAATACACTGACGGGGCTCAGTGGGTTCATATCTTCCCTCTGTTTCTCGTCTCAGTCGTGTCTCAACAGTAAAGCCGACATTAATAAATACCTTTATATACCTTAATAAATACCTTTTGGCCTTTCCCCCCTTTGATAGTTTGACAAGCTCAAACCTCCCTACAGCTAAAGATTTAGCTCAGATGTGATCATTCAATGGACTGTGAGGCTCCAGAATGAATGAGGATTAAACTCTTACCACATTTAATCCTTTTCTCTTCAACAGGATATTAAAAGTTCAAACAGGTGATCGAACACGGCCTTTCTGAGACCAAATGTCTGACGTTACCTTTCGCTCTCCAGCGCCGCCAAGTTGGCCTTCCCGTCGTACCCGGTCGAGGGGAAGACCGCGGACACGCCGTGCACGGCCATGCACAACCCGCCGCCCACGGAGCCGAAGCAGTGGTACAGCGGCACCGGGATGCAGAGGCGGTGGTGGGGCTGTGGGACAAAACCAGGAGGCAGAAGGGGCAAAATATTTTATATTACCGTAAAGGTCGGGTTACAAGCCGCTACTACCTTCAGTCGGTGTCCCCGTTAGCTCCCCACTGTAGCCTGCTAGCGCTCCACTAGCTCTCCGACAGCTTTCCGACAACCAGCAGCAGCGCTAGCAGTAGCAGCGCTAGCAGTAGCAGCGCTAGCAGCACCAGCGCTAGCAGCAGCAGCGCTAGCAGCAGCAGCAGTAGCAGCAGCAGCAGTAGCAGCGCTAGCAGCAGCAGCGCTAGCAGCAGCAGCAGTAGCAGTAGCAGCAGCGCTAGCAGCAGCAGCAGTAGCAGCAGCAGCAGTAGCAGCAGCGCTAGCAGCATCAGCAGTAGCAGCAGCAGCAGTAGCAGCGCTAGCTTGCTACAGCGGGGACACCCACCGGAGGTAGAAGCAGCTTGTAACACAACTTTAACGGTACATTAACTTTGTTACCCGTTTCAGCCACGATACCCCGGCGCACAAATATAAATGGTTATTATGATCATTAAATAGTTCCAGGTAAAAGACTCACGTTCCAGGTGTATCCCACTCTCTTCCCCACAAAGTAGGCGTTGTTGACGATGTTGTGATGAGTCAAGGTGGCACCCTTTGGCGTCCCAGTTGTTCCCTGGTGACACATGATTACAGAAATAAATCATTGCATCTAGAAGGCCATAAACATGGATTTATACAGAGTGTAAAGGTGACTGATAAGCTTCTTTTTAATTGGTCTCTAAAACACAATATGTTTTCATAGTGTCGGCATGACCTTAAACAATATCACGGTATTACAAAATTAAAAAAGGGATACTCTCCTCAAAACATGATTTTGCCAAATATCACTATATTTGGAATGCAAGGGAACATATCTTAAGAAAGAAAAATAATCATTTTAAACACAGTTGTGTTTATTGGCTCCAAATTTTAATGAAAATTAGGTTTACCTCATAAAAACCTGGCACGTTGACTAAAACTAAATTAGGCTCTTCAGATGCAAAATCTATTTATTGTGAGGAAGAAATTAGGTTTATGCTTTGGCATTTTCTTCCCCCATGTTGAGGTTTAAAACATTTCAAGTTTAATTAAATTGGAGAGCTGTAATACAAGTTACACAAGTACTGTGCTACAGTACAACTTTGAGGTACTTTCCTGCTACTTTATACTTCTACAAGACTGGCAAAAAAAAAAAATGGGAAACACTAAAATAAAAGACGGGTTTGGTGCATCTCTATATCTCACGCGAACCCACATCCAGAAGCGGGAATTCTGCAGCAATTACCGAAGTGAACTGGATGTTTATGGGGTCGTCAACGTTGAGTTTCTTCTGCAGGTCCTGAAGCTGCTGCGTGAACCGGCTGCTGCCGGCCTGCATCACGTCCTCAAAGTGGAACATTCCTGGCTGTCGACTGTCCAAAAGGATCACAGAGCGGAGGTCGGGGAGTCTGAGGGGGGGGGAAGCAAAACAAAGAAATAAATGTATAAAGAGCTTCCAGTTCCAGCGTGTTACTGTTTATTGTTTAATGTTCAAGTTGTTAATCTTTGTGTAAATGTAGAATCAGGACAGTAATATTTAACACGCTGAGGTCGGGGGTCCAACTCCTCCGGCGTGGCCTCATCCCCTCAAGGAACCTTTCACTCTTCAGCACACAAAATTCACAAAGGCCTCGTCACAACAACATGAAAAAAACCCACTACATTTCCTCCGAGGGATCTGAGCTTCCAGAATATAAACTGCTCTCCGAGAAAGGAAAGGTGCGCCGACATTATGAGAAGGAGGCGATGTCACACATATGCATGTTTTGTGAACTTATTGATCATCGATTATCAGTGCAGACGTGTTAATGTGTATGTTGCAGCAAGGTGTTTTCCTTTTTAATCTCTTTTTATCATTTGTAGGTTCACCTGCTGCTGTTTTGCTTCTACCTGTTTTTCTGTGCCCATTCTACTTGTTCTGCTTTTGTTTGTTTTGCTTTTGCCTATTTAGCGGTTTCCATTTTATATTTGTTTTGCATGGTGTGGCTGTAATTTTAATCTGCATGTTTTTGGCTTTTAGTGTTTATTTGAATTACTGTTATAAACGTCTGGTTAATTTCATGAAACACGTCTCTGACCAATATCAATACTGAATTTGTGTGTCCTTAAACAAACTATATATTAGGTTGTTAAACTTGTATTTCTTGGGGTGCAAGTTGGTGGTGTTGTCTGTTTCCTTTTTATTCCCCCTTCCCCTAAAACCCCGTCACACTGGCAATAACCATTTTGGGCTGGAACTCCTCCAGTTAACACTTTTGCAGCCTGCCTTCTGTCGATGCATCAACATGGGCTGACGCGTGTTGTTGCTTTCAGATTTGTCCTCATCTGCTCCATTTGTTATATTCATTATTGTCAGACTTTCACATTCTTTTGTCAAACCCGCTTTCTTGCCGGTCTGCTGTGGCCTTCGGCTTGTGAATCTGCCGATGAGGCCCAGAAACTTGTAGCAACCCTAATGATAAGATAGCGTTCTGTCCACAATGGCCATTATACAATGAATCCATCTGCTCTTACGTTCATCGTCCTACTTGTTCCTTCTAGAATAAATACTCAGACGAGCACCAAGCCGCTGTACCTGGCGCTCCTGATGTCCCCCGGAGTGGACGACTGCATCTCCGGACACAGCTGCTGCAGCATGCCGCTGTAGTTCTGAGTCTTGAACTGCAAGGGGCACACGACGGCTTTACACCCAGTCTGTGAAGAGAGGAGCAGAGGACCAGAGGACCACCTCAAGGGGATGCAACGCTTCAGTGCGTCTAAAAAAAAAAAAAAGACAGGGAAGTAAAAGCCACCCACCAATCGCAAAGCGAACTCCACCTCCTGCACCTGGTACGCTGGGTTCACGGACACCTGTTGAGGGGCGAAAACATAAACAGCTGCTCATGATGGAAAAGACACTGAAAGT